>NC_051847.1:16787463-16876129 GCF_002237135.1 Teleopsis dalmanni | reverse complement strand
TTTTGCAATTGTTGGTATTTTTATAATGGCAACTGAAGACCAGACACCAAACCAACATTTATTTTCCGGGTTAATTAGTTGTGATTATTTATATGCGTCACTCGGTCTCTTAATCACTTATAGCTAGCGAATTTAATTTAAATGAATTAATTTTTTTGGATGCCTATGGGTTTCTTGTTATGTTTGTGTTCGTAGCAGGAGATATCTTTCAATGTGTGGAGCATCGGCCGATCTGTTTGCATGACCACAAAGAGGGAAGGCACCTGATACCGTCTATGTTGTAATCCTATTATATTATATTTTATAATTATCATTATTGGAGACTTGAGATCTAAATGTCAATTTATTTGTATTTACTTTGTTGTATATATTAAAAGCATTAAGAAAAATATAAAAGATTTTATATTTATTTTCCAGGCATCGCTGGTGTTGCTTGGGTGTGTTCGCGTTATTGTGGGAGGTACCATATTAATGTGTGAAGCATCGGTCGAACCATTTACATGAGTACGGAGAGGGATATGATTCCTGGTAAATTCTTTTTATAGGTGTTTTTGTTGGTTTGATTTGTAAATGTAATGATAATAGTATTAATATGTTAATTAGTCACTAATTTAATACACCCAGTTAGATATGTTTTAAATTGAAACTTTCAATACACTGGCGATTTGCTGAGGGCATATCACTGAGGTGGATATAAGCCCACGAGGATAACGGAGCTTTAATCAGCTAATTGGTTACTAAAGATCTGGACATCATATTATAAAACAAACATCTGATGAATTTTTTAAGTGATAATAAATAACCGATCCATAAAATAAATAAAAACAAAATTTATTAAATAATTTTACATATATATATATAAATCAATCAATTATTCCAAGAATTTTGTTTTAAAAACTGTAAAGCTGAAAGAAATTTTTTCAATAATCATATAAATTTTTTTTCCGGATATTTTGTTTCTAATTTTATGCGGAAGTAAAATTATATTGGAAAAATAAATTTGCAATTTGCTATATATTTTTTGCAAAAAATTTAAATAATAAAATTCTAAAAAAAATTTAAAAAAAATCCCAAAAATAAAAAAATTTTAAAATGCGTGAAATCGTACATCTACAATGCGGTCAATGTGGTAACCAAATTGGAGCAAAATTTTGGGAAGTTATTTCCGATGAACATTGCATTGATTGCAAAGGCTGCTACTATGGTGATAGTGATCTACAATTGGAGCGAATCAATGTCTACTACAATGAAGCCAATGGAGCTAAATATGTGCCTCGAGCCGTACTTGTTGATCTTGAGCCCGGTACAATGGATTCTATACGTTCCGGTTGCTTTGGTCAAATTTTTCGGCCTGATAATTTCATATTTGGGCAAAGTGGAGCTGGTAACAATTGGGCTAAGGGACATTACACTGAAGGTGCTGAACTATTGGAATCAGTGTTGGATATAGTAAGACGAGAAGCAGAAGGCTGCGATTGTTTACAAGTAAGTAAACAGAGTATAGTCACATTTAATAAAACCGGTTAAAAAAAATGCCAATTATTAGAATAATAGTTTTAATGGCAATGTTGCTGTGACTGATACTGATATATGAATTTCTGTAATTTTTAAGTTATTATCATTAATAGGATACATTAGTAATAAGTTTATCATATTTCCCAAACATATGAAATTTTTTTAAGAAAGCCCAATGCTTTAAGTATGTTTTCTGCGTGTATGTATAAATATATGCATTTTTCTCCTACAACAATATCTATCTTAACTTTTATTCAATATTTGTAGGGCTTCCAATATGTACATTCACTTGGCGGTGGCACCGGTTCTGGACTGGGTACTTTGCTGATAGCCCGATTAAAGGAAGAATTCACTGACCGTATCCAATTAACATTTTCAATATTTCCATCCCCAAAAGTCTCTGATACTGTTGTTGAGCCTTACAACTGCACATTAGCATTAAGTGAACTCATTGAATTTACCGACGAAACCGTTTGCATCGATAATGAAGCATTGTATGATATTTGCTACAGAACTTTAAAACTAACTACTCCCACCTATGGCGATTTAAATCATCTTGTATCTGCTACCATGTCTGGTATTACAACTTGCTTACGTTTCCCCGGTCAATTGAATGCCGATTTACGGAAACTTGCTGTGAATATGGTTCCATTTCCACGCTTACACTTTTTTGTACCCGGTTTTGTGCCACTAACGTCTCGTGGTTCAATGTGCTATCGGGCACTGACAGTACCAGAACTAACATTACAGATGTTTGATGCTAAGAACATGATGACTGCATGCGATCCACGTCATGGGCGTTACTTAACAGTAGCAGCCATCTTTCGAGGTCGTATGTCAATGAAAGAAGTTGATGAGCAGATGTTGAATATACAAAACAAAAACAGTCCATACTTTGCCGATTGGATACCGCATAATGTTAAAACAGCTGTCTGTGACATACCACCACGAGGGCTTAAAATGTCAGCTACCTTCTTAGGGAACACCACAGCTATACAGGAAATATTCCGACGAGTGTCGGAACAATTCACTTCAATGTTTAGACGTAAGGCATTTTTGCATTGGTACACAGCGGAGGGTATGGATGAAATGGAGTTCACAGAAGCCGAAAAAAACGTAAGTGATGTTATGAATGAATATCAACAATATCAAGAGGCTACAGCTGATGAAGAAGGCGAGTTTGAAGATGATGACAATGAATAAAGTACACATGCAGATTGTTCACTGAGGACATAGATATATTTGATAGATCGATTATTTACATTAGACGAAACCAAAAATATATTTCGCTAGTAAAAAATTATTAAAATTTTTACAAAGTACAACAAAATGTACTATAAAATCAATATGTAAAAAAAGGAAATAAAAATATTTTTGGTCTCAGATATTTTTTGTAAAAATTATGTGTTTTTGTTGTTTAAGTAGAGATTGAATTTGCCAATAAGTACAATTATATGAGATATAACCTGATATAAATATTGCTTGGAACATATTTATTTATATATGCATCCCTTTGTATTGTTACAGCAATAAAAAATGTTTAAGTATAGTTTAGGATAATTACAGTTATAAACTGTTAGATAAATTTTTATATTGGTAACATATACCATACATCATACAATCAATTATTTATAACAACCAACTTGACCAACAGTTATTTAGAACACCCTTACCGCTATAGGTATATATTTAACAAAAGGTATTGGTGGTATTTATATTGAACTCAACTGCAATGTAATTTAGAGTTGAAAAAGTCAAAACAATGAGATTAATTTTAATTATTTGTCCATTGAATTGGATTGCTTCTTATCTCGGCAGAGTAACTTCAAAGAACACTGATGATTTAATTAATAAAAATTAAAAACAATTTTTTTCTTTTGCAAGCTTGCTTGCTTTCATTAAATATTTATTAATTTTATATAACAAAAATCGGGTTCACACTAAAATTTCCTTTGTATTAAAATAAATTTTTTATTAATTTTTCTTTTGATGACTAAGTCTCAACTTATAAAAAATTTAGTTTTTAATTATTTTATTCCAAATTCATACAAAATCAACAATAATTTAATAAATATTTAATAGGTAACTGAATCATACATACATAATTAAGAAGTCCAAATGATTATACAATATCAAAACAAATTTTAAAAGGACTCTTGTATTTCTCTTCACATCTATAATATTCAATTAGATGTAGATTTTTTAATTAAAATCAATTTAATGTAAAAAAATATTTTTATTAAGAATTGCTGAGTCAGAATTTTTATTAAAAAACTTGCACACGATGATTTTCACGATCGCAGACTAAAATGTTACCATTTGACATAATGGCAACTCCTTCCAAACCTTTAAATTCTGAATCTCCAGAACCCCAAGAACCAAATGTTTTAAGAAAACTACCATCAGGGTTGAAGATTTGTATACGATTATTGCCGGAATCCGCAACAAATATATATCCTTGCTCATCCACTGCAACACCTCTGTAAAGATAAAAATGAAAAGTTAAAATAGGATTTTATTACAGATATCAATTTTGTTCGAATTTAGTATATATATATATATATATATTAATAGTATATTAATTATTAATTGGCTGAAATGTCCGAAGTTCGACTCTATCGCAAAAATGCATTCAGAAGGAGCTTTCCTTTAAAATATAGAATTAAAATTTTATTACAACTTGAAGTTTAATTTAGATGATAGTTCTACTGCTCTTATTAATTATAAAACAATGGATTCAAATCAATTTTGTTGTTAATCATTACTTTGGAAAAATAAAGGGAAAAAAATACAGTGCAAGAGAAGTTATATGCCTTATGTTATCTGAACTCTGCGCGATCGAAAGTAACCATTGAACGTTGGTTTATGACTGTAAGAACAATAATAATGATACTCAGACTGTGGTCGACTAAGTAGGGCGGTTACTAATTTTAAAAATGTCCAAAAAATCATTTGTTCATGTGAAAATTACTCTCCAAGAGGATGTAACGTTCACTCACAATCGTCGACGATCTAAAGGACTGTTTTAAATACTCTTAGTATAAAATAAAACGAACTTTTTGCATCTATATATAGCAATGGATAAAACATGGATTCACTACTTCACTACTCTTACAGGCCCAAATGAAGAAAGAAGAGATGCTATTTCGTCAAGATCTGTTTCGTTACAATGGGTTATAATGGCAAAATTGCACGAAGCCCGTTTTGTATTGCTTTTGCATCCAACACATTTGCAAAATTTGGGCCCAGCGCCTACTAGCAGTTCTTAAGATCTTAATTCCAATGAA
Organism: Teleopsis dalmanni; assembly: GCF_002237135.1. Taxonomy (NCBI): domain Eukaryota; kingdom Metazoa; phylum Arthropoda; class Insecta; order Diptera; family Diopsidae; genus Teleopsis; species Teleopsis dalmanni. The sequence continues at coordinate 16,871,327 of NC_051847.1, read as the reverse complement.
GGAGTCATACCTGAAACAAACGACTACTTTGAGACCAAAGATAATTGTTTCTACAACAGATGTAATGAAATGTTATAGAAGCACTAGAGAGACTGTAGTGCTCTTGAAGGAAACTGTATTAATAAGTAGAGTTATATTTTGCAAAGAAAAAGTATATTTTGATAATTTAGTCTTCAGACTTTTTAGCCGATGTATTAAAATATTAATTAATTTTTCAGTTTTTATGAAAATTTCATACTGTTTCTTAGAACTCTTCCGATAAATGAATTAATGAGTAAACATCAGAAAGTAATATGCTTCACAATCATTTATATTTGAAAATAAATTCATCTTTTCCTTTTCAAGATAATTCTGTCTTTTATATATTAACATAAATATATCAAAGGATTCTGCAGGTAATATACTCTACCTTGGAAATTTAAATTGACCATCATCTGAACCTTCACCACCAAATGTTGTTACCACTTTACCATTGACATCAAAAATCTGTAAAATAAATATAAAAATGTACATGGACCATATTGAACACGTTTATGTTAACATTTTGAGAGTTAAAAATTATTAAAAAAATATATTGATTGTTATAAAAAAAAGCGGATAGCTGTGAGCTTAAATGGCAATGAATGCAAAATACTGAAATGATGCAGAAAATTACCTGAATTCTATGATTGTTCGAATCCGACACAATAACGCGATTCGTATTCGAGACAGCAATGTAGTGTGGATGTTCGAGTTGTCCTTCGCCGCGACCGCATGAACCAAATTTACCAACAAAGGATCCATCCGATTGGAAAACCTACAAATAAAAGAATCTCAAATAAATGCACAGAACAAGGCATTAAACAATCAAAGGAATTACATTGGAATTAATATAGTGAAAAATTTACAAGAGTATAAAATTCAAATTAAAATTTAAATTAAAATTCAAATTAAAATTAAAATTATATTTATCGTTGCTATGAATGTAAAATAAATTTATGTTAAGCTTTATTAAAATACATTGAATTTCATATAAAATATTAAGCCAAATATTAAAATGTAAATATTTGCATAAAGTTTAGAGACATCTGCATATAAATGCATAAATCGTTATTTCAATAAAAGTGTATCTTTCATGTATTTACTTTGTATTTAACTGCAAATATTTTATTCGAATGAAAAATATGCTTAAAATATTTTTCAACCATACCACATATGTTGAAGCTTGCTATTAAAATTATGATAATTTATGAATATAAAATTATGGCAGTGCATTTATTTTAAAGTTATGCAGATACTCATGAAGTACGGAAAAAAATTTTTAACCCACCTGTACTCTGTGGTTTTCCTTATCACACACATAAATGAAACCGAGTGCGTCAGTTGTAACGCCCCAAGGATAATTGAATTTGCCATCTGCAGTGCCCTGTGAGCCAAATGCGCGCAGGAAACGTCCTTGAGGATCAAGTACTTGTATACGGTGATTATATCTACAAAATAAATTATTGCAAAAAGTACATACCTAAATTGCATATACTAAACTAATTTTCATTTATCGTAGAAAATACAAATACAATTCAAATTGTGCAAAGATTTTATAATGAAATTATTTTCTAACCTGGGGGATTAATGATTTATTGCATTAATTAAATTGTATCTTTGTTTTGTATAAATACTTTGTTTATTTTGCTAATATTGATACATTGAAATATTCATTTATTTTCCGGTTAATTATATATATAATCAATTACATATGCAAAACAATTGCAATTAAATTACAAATTGCTAAATAAACAATAAAATACTTTCATTCAACTTTATATATAGAAAGTTTTTATTAAAAAGTATGCTTTAACTTACTTAAAACTGATAAGAAGTGAAGAAATAATGCAGATATTTGTCATTCGTCTTAAGTCTTAATAACGAAGCCTGATAATTTGATTAGTAGCCCTACTGACCTAATATGCCTTCATTACAGATTATAAGCCTGATAATTTGATTAGTGGCCCTACTGACCTAATATGCCTTCATTACAGATAATACGATACGAATCCAGTAGGATTCAGTAGAAATACATAAAATGCTCACTCAGTGAATGTCTTGCTTTGTTAATAAGGCAAGCTATCGACCATACACCTTTAGATGGTGTTATGGTACTCCACCTAGAGTACATTATTTCTAGTGTTGTTGCATTAAAAACTATATTTGTATATAGTTTGTTTCTACATAGTCAGTTCAGTTTGTTCATATATTATATGCCTCATAAGTCTGTATAATTAAATAGCTTAACATTCACTAACACAACTTTACGTTAAACTACATATCCTTTTATTTCTGTGTAATTTCTTTTTAATCAGAATAAATAGATTAAGATATAATTATAACTCATTTTATAAACTGACCAATTCCGGATTATTATTCGTTGTATAAATACCATATAAACTTCAACATATATCTTTACCGATGAGTGTAGCGATTTCTGTTACAGAAGTACTGAACTTATTTGCTGCATATCTCACGTTGAGGTATGCACACTTTATTAGAAATAATGAGATTAGCATAGTATTCATTATAATTACAGGCGCACATTGAGAACCCTTCTAAATTTTCCGTAAAAAAATTTAAAATATTTTATAAATACTTAATTTTTCTTAAAAAAGTCTAAGCATTTAATTGGCATGTACACGCCAAACCATGCGTGTTAATTTAAGCATTCCATTTGCCATTTGAGGTTGAAAAATCTCATTAAGATTTCATTATCCGCTTAGCATATTCAATTAGACTAACGCTACTTTATTACCCTACGAAAAGCATTACCCTAATCTAATTAACTATTCCACTTGCATTTGTCTTTTTATATTTTAATTGAATTTATTTGCAAGAAATAATGTGTGGCTTTGTCCTTTTCTAATTAAAAACTTTTGTGTGTGAGCCTTCCATTGTGTAATGCAAGTTTAGTTTATGTAAAAGAAGAAAGTAACTCAATTATAAATAAGATAAATTTATTTTAGGTAACTTTTTTAATCTTTCTTTGCATATATTGAAGGTATTAATTATTTACGAGTACTTACCTATCTGCTATTATATATTGGCCAATGCGATTAACGGCCACGCCGGCCAAACAATCGAATTCACCCTCGCCATTGCCGTATTCGCCAAACTCTTTTATAAAAATGCCATTGGAGTCGAACACTTGTACACGATGATTGGATGAGTCTGCGACGACAATGCTATTATCTGGCCCAACGGCTAGGCCGCGTGGCCAGGTAAAGGATCCGGGCTCGCTCCCCCGGCCCCCCAATTGGAACAGCTGTTGACGCTTTCGCAGGTATACTTGCCTAGGGGAAGTACCTGCTACTCCTGTTATAGCGGCTGCTACCGTAGGGGAGGTAGGGGAGCCTAGCCCGTTTTTTGACCCGTCATCATCAGACGATCCAATTTCGTTGGCCTGACGCAATGGCAGACCTAGGCTGAGGCGACGAGATACATCACTTGCAGTACTACGGCTACTGCTGCTTGCTCCATGCGAGGAGGAAGGCAAAGCCGTTGATGTACTACCGAGCGTATCCCGACTACTACCAGAGGGTGAATCCTTTGTGCTTTTGTTGCCGTATTTGTTCTTTAAATAACGTGCCCAAGAGCTAAGCGCTTCACCGTCTTTAGTTTCTGTTGCCGTTGAACTGGCACCACCACGACCGGAAGTGCGATCAGCTATAGGAGAATTATCTCGCGATTTTAAAGCATGAGATGAGCGACTACGTGCCAAATCAGAACCGCCGTAACCACTATATCTGTAATTTACAAATTGTTAAGAGGGTTAAATCGCAATATTTTTATAAAATATATTTTAGAGATTATTATAGAAGATTTACTGATGACTGATGTGAATCAATGATTATGAAATTGATATTTATTATTTTTTTTTTTTCGTATATTATATGATTATATTTGTTATAGTAGTTATTTTTGTATTTAAAAAATTAATTAATGTAAAATTTTTTACATTTTTATATAAATAACTGTTATAAGTCTGTAACAGAATAAAAATAAATAATGAATTCCTTATTATAAAGGTAGCTTTATTTTGTGAAATAATATTGACTAGTAAGACACTTTTGTAAACAAATTCATTACTATTATAATTTAAACATTTTGAATATTAAAAATGGAAAAAATCCTTTCAATATCATTTACTTTAGTAGATATTGAAGTCATACAACATATGAATTGAAAAGGTGAAAGCTAAATATATTTTTTTACAGTTGGCTAATTCTAAATTGTGAAATTCTAAGAAGAGTTATATAAAAAGCACTTCAAAGAAATATAAGGTCAATTCTTACATATATATGTATAACATATTCAATTAGACAAGATTACGTTAATTTCGGTGACAGTAAACTACACACAGACATATTAGTCTCTGGCACTGCCAGATGAAATTAAGCCTTTATACAGATTTTGTGCTGTAAAAGGCATATTTGTGAAGTAATGGTGTACTTGTAGGTTATTTCCTGAGATAGAACTACCAAGTATTTGTATACAGATGTTTATATTAGACTTTAGCAAATTTAAATCTGCAGCCTGAGTATAGATGGATTAACTGATATCCAATGATTATTTCATTAAAATTGAGTATATATTTAGTATATATTGTATATATTTTAAACCAATTTTTCTAGTGTCTTATTTATATAGTGTTTAAATATCTTAGATATTGCAATTTATAAAGAAGTGAACTTATTTTTTCTCAAATGCAATAGCTCATATCCTCAACTTTCCATACCACAACTGAAAAAATATTTAATAAAATACTAAAGTCGCTTGTTTAACATAAATTAAGCTCATCATATTATTTACCGTTCTATTGCAAGCAATGTTAACCAAAACTACTAACAGAATCTTAAAATGTGAATCAAATATATTTTCAAGTAAGCTCTGCTACTTACAGAATGACTTTCAATTTTTCTGTTATGCTAATGTTGTGATTAAAAATCAAGCTATAAAATCTAAAAATATTTTATTAAAAAATATATTGTTATTTTTTAACAAATAAGCTAAAAGTGAAGAATGCATTAAGCATTCTTAAAGTATTAATTTTTAAATACAAATATAATGTTTGGAGTTTTATACAGATTAAAAAGTATAATCAACTTTTCTGTAATATATTTATGTTCAATGCATGATTTCAGTGATTATTTTATTAATATTTAAGAAATTGTTATTACGACCAATATATTCAATAATAATGTTTTTATTATTACTCGGATTAGGTCGTTAATTTAACACATAAAAATTAAAAATATTTTTGTAAATAAAAATCACATTTATAAACATATGTTAAATATTTAATTGTATTTTAGTTTTTATAAAAAAGTATTTGTGTTATAAATATTTCGGTCTACTTCGTGTAGTGTATCTATTGTAGACTGAAGACGTATAAAAACTAAAATATAATTAAATATTTAATACAAATTTATAAGTGTAATTTTTTTTTTAAAAAAACATTTTTAATTTTTATATGTTAAATTAACGCCCTAAGTCCAGTAGTGATAAGAAAACTTATTAATATTTAAGTTAATAAATAATTAATATTTTATGATTGAGAAATTTTAATTAATGATTTTAAAATATTAAGTTATTATTAATTAACATCAATATTTATTGATTTAGGAATATATATAAATAAATTTTTAATATTTTATTTATTAATTATTTATATTAAAATTTTGTGATTTAGAAATATTAATCAGTAATGGTTTATTATTTTATTTATTATCATTTAAAATTATAATGTGATCTCAGCTCACATTGTGAGGCATGACTGATAAGGTGAACTAATGTATGAATCAAAATTTTAATATTAAAAGAAAATTATTTTCTTATTTGTATTAAATCTATATACTATTTACAGACTACCGTTAATTATTTCTTGAAACTGAACCAATTCATTAATAAAATAAAATTGTTAATGCGGTTATAAAGAAATGTGAACAAAAATCGCGTATTCACAGGAAGGATAAAGTGTTGAAGATGAATCAGAACAGTAAAGAACAGAACGCAAATTTACAATTAAATTAGTGTGCAATGAAAATTTTGATTAATTTATTTTTTCATTGAAAAATCAAGAAAAAAACAACAAAAACAAAAAACGTATAAAAACGAAACAACAAAAGCGCATTTTAATTAATTTAAATAAATTAATTTCTTTTCCAATTTCCACCACATTTTTCTAATTATTTTTACTGTGTCTGTTTAATTTATTAATTAATTTAAATTTGGATAATTCGCAAATTTTGCAATTTTTTTGAATTTTTTTAAATTTTTTTATTTATTTTTATATGTAGTTTTGTTGCGAATTTAGCATATTTGAAAATATTTCTTTTATTGAAAATACGATATTTTATTATATAAATCAGTCATATGGTATGTATATATTTTTTTTTTAATTTAAATAACATCTTTATCTAGACTCGCACCTTGAGGCTAAGTAAGCAGATGGCGATGCTGTTGTGGGCGAAACGGGTTCATCTAATTCGTCTTCATCGTTGCCAAGTATGTGTGATGAACGACTGCGTGCCAAACGATTGCGTCGTTCTTTCATTGCTAAATATCTAGAACGTCCACTGCCGTAACGTGAGTCCGAATCATCACCGGTACCATTAGCATCTTCATCGAAGGAAGCAGTGGGTGTGGATAGAGAGGGCTGCGAAACTATAGCGCTGCTCTTGCTTTTGTTTAGAAAGCGGCTTGTGTAGCTAGAAAATGTTTGTTTCATATTTCGATACTTTTCATTTTATCACTTTTTTTATTATTTTCATTCAAGATAATTAATTGCAAAAGCTTATAAATAATTTTAAAAATAATATTTTATTTATTTTTGTAAGCAATAAAATAAGTATATAAGAATATAACGTGTAAAGTAATCTTTGAAAATTTGAAGATTCTAATAAACTGTTTATTGTGTAGAAAATATAACTACCCACATAATACTGTAATGTTCGCATATATGTGTATACAAAATATAATATTAAAATGTATTTTTTAACTATTTTTTATGAAAAAAAAATTAATCGAAATATATATATTTTAGATAAGAATTGTCGTTTTAATTAATAACTTAATTTGTTGATTTAAGAAAACTATTCTACAAAGAGAAGCCTGATAATATTGCAGCTAAAACTTGTATAAAATTATACACATTTAATTGAACACATATATAAACAAAATCCTATACATTTTAATCAAATATTTTTCTAATTTATTTTCCAAAAGTTATTTAAGTACACAAAACGGATTTTAATAATCCTGAATCCTTAATTATCACAATTAAATAAGCAAATAAATAACATAAATTATTGGAAGCATTAAAACTGAACAAAAGTGCTTGAAACGAGATCATCTGATTTGGCTTAAGAAGAAAATAACTCAAATTCTTTATAATCTCGTATTGGTTACAAAAACACAAAATATTCTAGGTTACAAATTAAACAAAAAATATAACACAAAAATAATAAATATTTATATTTGTAACAATAAATATTTATTATGTTTAATACGGCTAATAATGTTGTAATCAGTATGTATAAACTATATTAAATGAAAGTTATGATGTAGGGTTTAGTGTAGATTTGTTAGATATAAAATATTTAAAAATAATAAATTAATTCATCTAAATATTTGTATTAAAATAATAAAAATTTTAAAATAATAATAAGCTAAAATGAAAGTTACAACTAATTACGAATTTTGTCTATTAAAGCATTTATTTCACATTATATAGCATTATTTAGTATTTGATTAATTTTTTTTAAAATAATTTGAAAGTTGTGTAAAATGTAAAAGTTACTACTAATTTTTATGGACTGTTATTTAGTTTAATATTTAATAAAATCTAGATATATCTTGTAACATATGTTTCCGATAAGGTAATACATAACTACAATTTATGTAATTAAAATAGCAGGTAAATAATTATAATTACTTAAAATAATCTAAATTATCTTAATTTCTTATAGTATGTATCCACTGGTTTCGTAAGACCTGTAACCTTACTGGATTTTGCTTAAATTACTTGACTGTCAAGTAAGTTAACTGGTCTAACGAAGCCAATGGAAATGTACTATTACTCCAATTTTTTTATCTGAAAACCAGATATACTTATAAGTACTATCTTTTTAAGGAAAAAATTTCAAATAACTTATTCTTTAGCTTAGATTGGCAGCTATATGCATATATTTACACAAATATTCAGTTATTCATTATAATTATATATATAATATGTATTATATTATTAAGTATATATGAAACATTTTTATTAATTTTGATTATTATCAAAAATTTTTCATAACTAAACTAAAATAATTTTTAAATTATAATTTCTATGTAGGCTACTCTGGTTTTATTATTGGGTTGCAAAAAAAATTTTAATTTAAAAAAAAAACAAATCGTACTGTTCAAAACAACTCAGTATTAACAAAATAATTTTTTTTGATATCTCACCTTTCGTAAAAACATACAAAAATCAAAACTCCTTTCCAACCAATGAAATAAAAGAAAATCGTATTAAAATTTCATATAACAGCAAAGGATTTCTTGTATAAAATTTTCGTTTTCTTAATGTCCGTTCCCCTAGTAGGGCATAAGGGTCAGCTTCTTGTATAAAATAATAACTATTAAATGCAGATTTTAAGCATATTTTTAGTTTTGTGCCAGAATCACATAATTCCCAAGGCATTATTATTAAAGTATGTTATACTCTTGTTCGTGAATAAACGTTTTTATTGTTTTAAAATGTAAATTATTTCTTAAAAGTGTAGGACAGAATTCTTGTCATAAAATATGTAATTATCATTCAAAAAGTATAACTAAAAATTACAATTATTGTAATTATAATTATAGAATTATAATATCTGAATTCCCAGTTACAAATTGCTTGAACTTAACTTCACCACAGACTCTTAATTGCTTTCAGTTTAATCTGGCTCTATAAAATTCTAGCAATATCAGTAAGCTAAAGTAATGACAAGCAAATACTTCTTAGAAATATATATCTGGATACATAATTGAGTAAAGGTTGCGTTATTAATTTTCGTTATTACCTTATTAAGTTGCGTTGTTACCTCTCTCAGCAATCATATATAAATAATATATTTGTGTTAAATTCATATAAATAATTCAACATTTCATAATAACCAATTCTTTGGGCCAAAAATTTTTCATAAAATTTTAACGCTCTAAGCTTGATAACACAAAAGTAAACAGACGCAGTTTTATTGAAGGACATTTTACCTTTGTAAACTTCCTTTGCAGAACATTAATTAGACCGAAAAGGCAAGTCTAAGTATGTAAACAAATTTTCATTTAATGAGTAAGGCCGACTTAACTCTTCAAACAAAAACGCTAATTAAAGCTAAATTTCTTTTGTGAATAGTGACTACCTCTGCAAAGGAAAGTAAATATTTTAACAGAAATATCATTGACTTAATTAAAAATGAAAACTAACAATTTTTTATAAGATTTAAAATTTAAAAAAATAAAGAAGTAAAGTTTTCAGCATTTCAGTAGTAAAAAGTCAAACTAAAATTAAATTTAAACTATAAATCACTAAATATTCTTCTAATTTTAACTTTGTAAAATCTGTACATTTAAGGATATCTTATAGCAAAATTATAAAATTATTAAATTTAATGTAGTGTCAAAATATAGGCAATGTAAATCAATATATATGTACCGAATTACAACTAAAATTATTACTGCATAAAGTAAAAAGGATTTGTCTATTCTATGTTCAAAATCAAAGAAAGGACTCTCATAAGCAGCCGCAATATGAACCATGAGAAAGTGTAGTTGTTGCTGCAAAAAAGGCTTAAGCTTCTTGTTGTCAAACAATTAACAACTAACAAACAAACTAACAAAATAACTCTTTTCGCAAATGTAGTTGCTGGCTTTGTAGTCATTGAAAATTATCTTTGAAGTTGAAAACATAAAAATGTATCTACAAAAGCTTCCTTGCACATTTGTTTGTCAGTCGGTTGATATGTCTTTCCACAATGCTCTTTTATCGACTGCCTGACTATCTGACTATCTGTCTGGCTGTCTAATAGTCTGATTGCCTGACTGTATCTGTGTCTTTAATAAGCTTGTCGATTTATTTTTATATATATATTTCCTTTTATATTCAGTGCTTTCTTTGCTTTGTTTTAGACAGCAGATTTTGCACTTTTGTCCCCTTCTAAAGGAAAAAATTTAACTTTTGATTTTATTGACATTCATTTTGAAGGGTAATTAGCACCAGTAACTGTTGCTTTACTTTAAATGAAAACTTTATACAAACAAGTTAAGTAAATACAAAAGTTATAAAACTTTAGAGGTTATATTCAATATATTAAGAAATGAAAAAATATACTTGAATCAATAATTATTCTATTACTTTTAATAAAAATAAAATGTTCTTGGCTGGCTATTAATTTATAAGCTCCTGAATTACTCATGAAATTTTTGTTGGAGACAATGTAGTAACTAAAGATTTATATTTTGATAAGACTTATTAAATTATTTTGAAGTTGATTCTCAAAAGCACTTGTTTTTCGGATTGAATTTCTTCTATTTTTTTGTAATATATTAGTATAAGAATATATGTTGTTCCTTCACCAGTCTGCGGTCCTTCAAGGAGCTTTTTCAAACTTAAAATGAATGAGTGGCTGGAAAGAGCAGCTCAGACTGATTGTGATAATACAATTGCCAGCAGACAAGCTGAAGATTCCATGCTGTATCGATCAAAAGACAGAACTAGGCAGCAACTTATGCTGAACAGAAGTGGCATTCAACTTGTCATAGGGTTTCATAGGGTTTCTCATTCCTACCCAATTATAACGAAATCAGGGAACATCTCTCCAAATGACATAATGGCATTATTAACTGCTACTCGTATATGGAACTGAAGTGGGTATGTCACAATAATTCTCAAAGGTTGCAGGGACGTGGTGACAAGTTCCTAACCCATCTTAAAATCTAATCTAATCTATATTATTCCCTACTGCAATGACTAATCTAATCTGAACAAAGATCTAATTTCTAACACTTTATGTGAGTAAAATTGTAATAACATTATGATGTATAATACTAATATTACTAAAATCTTTGATATTAATTTTTATTTTCCCATTATCTCAATCTTTATAAAAGTTCACTTGTTTTGAACGATTTTGAAGTGAAGATAAAGCTGACTTAGTTTTTGCTGTTTAAAATAAAATGAAGTCAATCGATTATAGGACGAAGGGCCTAGTAGTGCAGTTTCTAATTCTTAGTCAACCTTAAAATTAATTTAAGTGTTAATTTACAAATAAATAAGTAATAAATAAATAATTTGAACTGCAAATTTCATGTCACAGAAGCTTAAGCAATAAATACTTTAAAAACATGAATATTGATTATTTTCTTCTGAAGGTATATAGGTAGTTGTTGCGAAAACTCGTATGAGAGGAGTTCTGCCCAGATTATAAAAAAAAATAAATGGCTAAAAACTTAATATTATTAAAAAATTTAAAGCACTTGGAGAAGCAAAATAGGCTTATCAAGTACAATTCATGAAATATCGCAACAGTTGTCATACAAGGAATTTCGCGCAGAACTTTACACTAATCTCTATTTGCAAAAAGATTAATAAAACTAACAAAATTAGATGTGACAAAGTACTGATTTTATGTAGAAATCTATAAAAAATACTAACTAATAACCTTTATGTCTATAACAAAAATAGTATAGAAAAAATTAGTTACAAAATTTACATGATTTTTATTAAATGCATGTAAAGCTGACATTTTAATGAGTTTAAAATACATTTCAAAAATCGGTTAATAAAAACTTATATTTCAAAATGTAATATTACATTTTAACAAACTGTCAAGAACCACAAAACGATTAATACAAAAAGTAACAAATACAAAAACTTAGGAAATTATAAAAACATTTCTTTTTAGTAATAAAATAAATAAAATTATTAAAAATTTCATTTAATTGCTCGTGTAGCATCCGCAAGCCGCTTTCTATACTTCGCCCGATAAGGTCTAGATATATAAGGTATACTGTAAGGTACAGAAGTACTACAAAAGATACATTCAAAAGAAAGAAAACATATTTTAAGTTACCAAAATTTCATATAAAAAAAAACAATTCAGTTTATTTATTTACACAATTAAAGGATATGCAACATAAGCACAACTTTTGGTAGTATTTACCCAGCGTATAGCGCGTAGCTTGTGAACTTGGCAGTTATATTAGAGTCGATGTATCTGAGAGCTGATATATATTTTACAGGTATTTTTTTATGAAAATGTTAAGAACTTGATGACAATACGCAAAACGACACGAATAATAAACACAATTGCCAATACGTTTATGCCTACCTCACGCAGATGTACAAAGCTACAAAATATTATTAGAAGAAATAAAAAATATTTTAACAAATGAGAACTAGTGTTATATTTTATAATATTATGACTAATACATTTTATATATACGCAGTACACGTAATAACATATATAAAAAAATTTATATTGGCACACGAAAATGAAAGGGAATGTCCTTAGATAAGCTGCGTTCAAACACATATGAAACAAATGTGTGATAGGGGAGAACATACATATTTAATTTATAACAAAAACATATGTCTAAATTATTTTAACAGATAATTTTCCAAAAATAAGAACAGCAATTTAGTAAAAAATTACATGCAGTTTCATGTATTTAAGAAATCGCATTCAAATTTTTTTCTTCAATATGTACTAAAACAGCCATATCATTATTTCATACAATGCATTGCAATAGAAAAATATTTTTATTAAACCTTTTCAGACACAGTGGACTAAAAGATAAATACAAGAAATTGACGAATTACGTTTTTTAATCATTTTTAGTTATCATAAGTATCCCTGATAAATGATGTCTTGAAGACGGATTGATAGAAAAAATCGAACTGGTGTTGAGTAATGAAGAAATGAATAACTACAACTCTTTGTTTTTAATATGGAGGTATAATAATATATCTATAAGATGAAAGAAAGCAACAAATCACATTACGAAATATAACAACAGATCATTTTTTAATAACTAATTTTATATCTGGTATATCTGATACAAGTTCAGTAATTATCTTCATTAAATATTATGTGCATTTCTGTTAAATCTCATGTGTGTTAGAGTTTGCATTTGTTTTTTGTAACCTATGAGTCTGTCATTTCCATATTTAAAACAATATACTTAATATACATGGACTTAAAAATTTTTATAGTAGACAAATAAAATTTCTGAAAGTTAATGCAACTTTGGCTACTTGTAGAAAAACGCGATTAGTCATCGTTTCTAATTTGACAGACACGAGTACAAAGTCTGTCACTTACACTTCAACACATTATATACGGGCTGTAAACTAATTAAATAAAAACTCATATGTTTCTTAAGATCACTGATAATGAGTACTTGGCAACACCCGGAACAGGGTTATATGGTCAGTCGAATTACAATAAATTAATCAAATTTTTGTTGTTGCTTCTTCATTACTATTCGAACCCTTTTATTTCATTTGATAAAAAAAAATTAACATTAACATTTTTCAAGTTATGTAAATAGAATACAGAGGTACAGAGCAGTAAAAAGAAAGATTGGTATAGAGATAAGTGTTACACCATTATATACACAAATAAACAACACGAGTATATAATAATTAAAAATTTCGAGTCTAACGCCAAAAAATCTATATTTGTTTTAGAAAAAAGAGATACTTTTTTTTTATTCAATAATTTATTTTGACCTATTTCAAATACCGTCAAATGTCCAACAATAGTGATCTATTGGCTAAAATACCCATACATGATTTTTAGACTACATACGTTACGAATTGAAATTCAACAATTTGAACCGCGGTCTCGATTGTTAAAACTCAAAGGTAACGTCTACTACAATTTTAGGAATATATTATTTGGCATCCTGTTGATACTTATTCATTATCTTGAACAAACTTTATTACAGGTACATTTCTATTTATTTATTCTGAGCATTTGATCTTACTATTAATTAAATCAGCTTGTACAAGAGAAACAAAGGTATAGACAAATTAATTCATTATGGTACAGGGAGATGATTTAGTAACATTCGGTTTCTACTTCAGCAAATACAAATTATAATTTTATGCCCAAAGCGGTAGTAAGCAAGCAGAAACTGATCTGAGATTAGAGAAAGCATTCGATGAATATTTACAGGTTTAGAAAATTGCGAATTAAAACACAAACCGAAACTCTTTAAAAGAACTGCCAAACTGTTTATATACTATTTGTTCTATAATATTTCAGATCTATTTTTGAATATTACTTTAATAATTGGGAAGACAATAGTTACCTGCCAATGTAATATATTGACTAAAATTTTTCCAGTTAAGTTGGCAGCCTTACTGTTCAATTACTATGACAGTATATATTTTCTATAAATAATATATGGTTAAAAGAACAAAAATATTTTACATAAACATTACTATTGAACTTTTATTTTATATATTTTTGAAAATAAAAAAAAATTTTATCTTCTTACGAAAAAGACATTACCGTAAAATAACTCATAATGGGCGAATAAAGGATAAAGCAGGGAGGAACAGCAATTTCAGTCTTTCGCCCTAGAGGACCATCAAATACTATATGTTATTAATATATTTACTAAAATGTGGCTGAGAAAAAATCCTTAAATTTTAAAAAAGATTGTTAAGCAGCCTATAACTGTAGTCTAAGAACAATATTATTAAATACCACCCTAGATCCTCTTCATGCTTAATACGGCAGTGACCATCATCAATAATTTTTGTGTATAAAAAGAAATAACTTTTACATTTTACAGTATTCGGGTTACTTCGTTAATGTTCGTTAATGCAGGTTTTTGTGTCAGTGTAGAATAGCATTTATTAAATTTTTTGATCAAATTTTTTGTTATCCAAATTACCCTACAGGCGTATGTAAACATTATTTTTTTAAGATTATATTAATGTAGGAAATAATTTAAAATCAATTAAACATTAGTTTATTTTAATAAGTTATTTAAATTAATTACAAAATATATTTGTTAGATGTTTAACACATTATACGAGTATACGAACTTGTATGTGTATGTATAAGTGTTTCTGAGGATGCGTGTGTGTAAGTAATTTAACTAAACAGTGCATATTTCTCTAGGTTCTTAAGGCAGCCTAGTATTTTTACTATATCAAAAAGTTAATGCATACATATGATAATACAAAATAAAAACTATAGAAGATTCAATTAGTAATATATTGATTTTAGATAACAAAGTTTTAAGTGCTCACTGCTGTTGTGAACTTATTCGTTCAATTAATATGCTCTATTTACTTATTTTCATTAATATATTATGTAGCATATATTACTGTATAAAAAAAATGTTCTATAGTTTTTAAGTAGACTTAAGCTATATTACTATAGTTTTTAGAAACTAATATTACTCTAATCATTTTAACAAAAACAAAATCTAGAAGAAATCAAATAGGAACAACATACCTGCTTCCCGAAGCACCGCCATAGCGATCATCTGCGTCATGATGTGGCGCAGGCACTGGTCGTGAGCGCACAGATGATGAACCATAACCGCTAGTGCCACTGCTGGATGGTGTTGCGTACGTGGATGAAGTTCGTGAAGACGTATCATCACGCGAATTGCGTCTCGCTTCAAGACGGTCGCGATACGTTGACGAACTTGTCGATGCAGCTGAAGCATTAGCACTTGTGTTTGGTCTACTCGAGCTAACAGCACTAGAAGACTTTGGTTTCGTATCAACTTCGTCCTCGGATTCTTCAGTTGAAGTTTCTTCTTCACTGCTGGATTCAGATTCTTGCTTTTTCTTATCATTGCTAGCTGCGGTTGTATTATGCTGAGGTAGAAAACGACTTACAAATGGTTTCTTCTCGGGCGTAGCTGCAGTTGACGCTGCACTTGGAGTTGAGGTGGGCCGTGTACGTGCAGGACTCTCACGTGCTGTCGAGTAACGTGCATTAGCTGGCGTTTTATTAGTATTACTTGTAGCTGCAGCAGCTGCTGAGCTAGCTGAACTCTCTGTAGATGCATTGGAATCACTGCTACCGGAACGTGTTGTCTTTTTAACGGCTGTCACTTGTGCTGAGACTGGTGGTTTAGACTGTTGAGTATGAGCAGAGTTGTAAAATCCGTCAGATTCATCTTCAGAATCGCTGTCAGTCTAACAGTTTCGATCAATGTTTAATTTTTGTGTGGGTATGGGCGAGCGAGCAATTGATCGAACGAGCGCAAAAATACACCAACAGAGAGAGATAAATATTAAATATAACGTATGAGACAAAAGTGATGCAAGCATACACAGTAATGAGAAAAAATTTACATATACTTCTACGGACTTTTAGGTTTTTCTTAAACCTATGACTAATATTAACAGCAGTAATATTAAATTTATGGAATATTGCAATCAACAAATAGAAAAATTAGTTTTCAAGGATAGTGAAACTTTTTTCTAAATAAATGAAAGTGAAGGCGGGCTGAGGTTGCTCTATATAGTTAGATTCTATATAGTTAGATTGTCACAAACGCAATATTTTAAAAGAAAAAGTTAAGTATGTGAAAAGTTAGGTATTTAAAAATATATATTTTAAATATTAACAATTTTTTTGTAATTTTCAAAAAAATTAAAATTTAAGATATTAATTCAATATATATTCAGATCAAATGATATACATTTTAATTTCCAGAATAGATCGTTCTGAAAAATGTGTTTGTGAGCAATTCACATACGATGTAAAGAACTCTAAAAATCTTTCGTGTTCTTAAACTTTCTTATACTGAAATTTTTTACTGGTCAGAAGCTCTTGATTAAACTGAACTTAGAATTTTGATTATTTTTCGAAAATTCTCATTTAAGGAATTTAATATTCATAATCGCCTTAAGAAAACAAAAACTATGATCCAAACAATTTAGCAATGAAATGTGAAAGTAGTGAAAGTAATAATCGAAAGTGTGAAAGAGCTGCGAGAAAGTGTATGGCATGGCATGACATGATGATTTTTATGAAATCAATCTGAAGCAGATTGTGTACGCTAGAATACAACGACAAATAGTCCGGAAAGCCATTGTTAGTGCAACGTGACGGTGCATTGTAGAATGGAACGAATTCTGGCATATGGCGATGAGAGTGACAATGAAAAAAACGATGCTGTTGAAAATCTCCTCGTTGGTGTTTTTTTATTGATTTTACATTAAAATGTTTTTAAGCACTTCGCTAGGACATCAGATATTTAAAAAAAAAAAAGCAAAATATTTCAAATAAACATTTTTAGTGCGTATTAGTAGCTTTTGTGTGGAGACTATACACTCGGTTCAGATATATGTATTAGTAAAGTGGATTAAATAATTTTATATATTAATTTAAGAACAAAACAACATCACTACCACATCGTTTAAAAAAATGAAATATTTGTCAAGTGGAAATTTTTTTTTTTAGTGAAATGTAATAATATTACAATTGTATATGATAAGGAAATAAAACAAAAATTTTATTTTTAATTATTTATTTCTAAATTATTTTCGTCTTATTTTTCGGGTTTTGCAACAACATTAATACAGGTGTAGTGTATAACAACGACTAGGTAGATTTAAGATGTTAGTTTCATAAAGACAATCGATAAATTTAAAACTAAATCTATTTAAAACACAAATTTTATTATTTTATTTTGTATAAAATTATTTTAAATTCTGATGTCCATTAAAATAGAAGTACAGCTTAAGATTTTTAATAAAAATATAAAAAATTCACTTATAACAGTTCGATAGAAAAAATGCTGATATATACAGAGAAAGCTATCATAAACGGATACCCCCAAGAACGCTCTCTCTTTCTCTCTTTTTATCATTTTTTCTCTAAATAAGACAAAATTGCTAGTTCTGGCTTCGATTTTTATTCCAAATATGTTCATTCAAACGGACAGTGCTTTTAACTGGACAGAACTGGTGCCGTCTATTTCGACTTAAGGCAACTTTGATTGTATTACAAATCACATTATATTTATTATTATTCAGATACTTTCAAATACAAATACTATATATTTATTTGAATAATGTTACTCTGAACCAAAGGGAGTAGCAATTCTGAACTTTGTGTTTCCCTTTCCTTTCCCTATTTCGGGAAAGAAATCTTTAATCGAAATCTTCGAAAGTCACAAAATAGGCACTCTTTTCTATTCCTCAGCTTCCACTAAAAATCTTAAGCTGTATATATAAAGCAAAACATAATGGAAATATAACCAATGCTTGTATGTTTTTAGTATTAATAGTAAATTACACAAAAAATACAATAAATACATAAGAGATAGGATACTCCAAAGGAGGAACGTGTGAATGGAAACAAAGAAGAGGAACATTTGCATTTTAGTTTAAAATTTTAGTGCTTTTATATAAAAAACATTGGATTGTTTGGTTTGTGTGTGAGTAAAGCGAGTAATGGAAGAAGTGCAGTTAAATAGCTTAAAATTTTTATTTTAACTTAAAATTTTATATATCTTCACAATCTTATATAACACAAAGGAAAATGATTTTTGATACTATATATTCAACTTTATATCCAAAAAAAATTAAGTTTCGTTTGATTCTATCTCAATTTCATCTTCTGATTCTTCTGTAACAGTTTCGTACTCTGTTTCATACTCAGATGAAGAGCCATCATTTTCCTTAACCACACTATTACCACCTTTCTTTCTTACTACTGTTTCATTATTTAAGTTTATGCCTAAAGTTGAACATAATTTTTTTTCTTTCTCATTTGTGTTTGGAGATTTTGTACTTTCCACTACAACTTTATCAGCAGTTTTGTTATGAGTAGTTTCGTTTTGAACAACATTTGTGGGTAAGAGTCTTTTATTTAATCGTACATCCTTATCTATTAAGATATCTTGACTAGGCGTAGTAGTTAAGAGATCATTATCTTCTTTAATGGATTCTACTTCTTCCGCCTCACCAACACCCTCACCCTCACCTTCTCCTTCACCCTCACCCTCGGCATCATTTTCTGCCTCTCCTTCCTCTTCACTCTCTTCTTCACTATCCGATTCAGTATCTTCTTCGCTGCTCCCTTCACTACTTTCTTCATCACTTTCAGAACTGCTTTGTGTACTGCCTTCTTCTCCAGTTTTGCGTGAAGTACTACTACTACTACTGGAACTACTTTCCTCTTTACTATCTTCACTACTCGTGTCATTACTACTTTGTGTACTGCCTTCTCCGCCTGTTTTTCGGAAAATAGTACTATCAGTAGAACTGCTTTCCTCTTTACTATCTTCACTACTCGTATCCTTACTATCTTCACTACTCGTTTCTTTGCTATCTTTACTATCTTTACTGTCTTCGCTACTTGAATCTTTGCTATCTCCACTTTCCTCATCGTCACTACTCTCACTTTCCTCATCCTCACTTTCTTCCTCCTCGTCTTCCTCATCGTCACTACTACTACTACTACTTTCACTGTCACTTTCTTCTTTATTTTCATCATTCACACTCACCTCTGCTCTTGGAGGCGTTTTACGCACTGGTGAAGCATGATTGGAGCTATCACTCTCCTCACTGGCTGCTTGTGCTGTGGTTCGTTTTAAAGCCGCAACTCGATCAGCAGCTGGTCGCTCTGGTTCAGCATGAGCTGAATTAGTCGCCACAGCATTGCCAGCTGCATTGGCTGCTGTTGCCGTTGCTGTTGCCGCTGATGTACTACTCGCAGGTGCGTTTTTATTCTGACGTTTAATGCGACTGATTTCATCATCTTCGGAAATTTGTCTTTGTGCTGCTGGTGCTGGCTGTTGAGCTGGTTTGGGTCGCTGCATTGAAGCCTTCTGAGCTTGTATCGCTGCTTGTACTGCAGCCTGTGCAGCTGTGTCTGTCTTCTTTTCTTTCTTCTCTTTACCAATATCTGCCAAACGTTGTATAACACGCGCACAGTCACTTAAGCGAATAATGCCACTTAATTGACCACGTGAAGCATCTTCACCATTTAGTACACGATCTTTTTTCTTTTCGAGCTCTTGTCGCTGCAATTGTTGCTGCTCGTTATCGGAATCTTCGTTCTGATGTGAACGTACAAAACGTGAACGGAAGCGGGATTTGGCTGAACGTCCAGACTGTTCATTATCGTACTCATTATCATAATCGTAATCGCGGCCATAACGGTTCAAGCCACTATCACCATAACGATCATTGTTGCTGCGCATAGGACGTTCACCAAACTTGCGACCACCGAGTACAGGCTCATCATTATAACCACCACGTTCTTCTTGCTGTCTAAATTGTGTAGCAAGACGGTGATCACTTTTTGAGCGCATCAAACCTGGTTGTAATGTTGATGGTGGTGCTAAATGCGAACTACTAGCTGAACCACCTGGTGTTGAATGTGGCATAATATTCAAATCACCAAAGGTAGCTAAATTCATAACCAACTGATTAGGATCGATTGAAACCATAAAACGTACTCGTCTACTATAATCCGCATTTTCATATTCGAAATGACGAAGAAATTCAACGGTTTTCAAAAATATTTCTTTAGTATCCATCAGCTCACAGTCATCCCATTCTACTGAGTCATTCATATACTTATCCACAATATCGCAATTGCTTGCAATATTATTTATTTCCAAATCCAAATTTTCTTTCAATGTTGTGAGATTTCGTAGCTCAACGGTGAGGTAGCGGTCAATTTCCCCTTTCAATCCTTCAGAACGGTCTTTAATGGCTTTGGTAATGCGTCGATAAATTTCGTCAATCTCTTCTGTCACACTTACACAATTCGTTTGCAGGCTAATAGTATTTTTTTCTATAACAGCTAATGAATCCTGTAAGCGATGCAAACTACGACGAATCTAAAAGTAATGTATGGTTTGAAATTTTACATAGAGACATGAGTTTAAGCATATAACTGACCTGTGAGTTGAAACGTGTTATTTCGCGCCTTAGTATGTCCATGTGAGCACTCTTGCAGTCCTCGCATATTTTCTTCTCACAATGTGCGCAATGCGAGAGATATGCCTTCTCCGAACAAACGCCGCAACGCTCCATAATTTGGCCTGTTTGAAAAATTTGAAACAGCTTCATAACTGATTTACTTCAAATTTAGCAATAGTATTAAAATCAAATATATAAATAAACTTTTTCAGCTTTTTTTGCTTAATTTGTTATAAAAATGTGAAACATTTGCACTCAAAATTTAAAAAATATTAACATTTATTTTCTGAAAGTTTTATTTCGAGTTTTGAAATTAAATGTCAAAATATACAAAGTAATCGTTTGGATGATGTGTAGTTACAGTAGTTACTTTGTTATTATAGAAACTCATTTAATTTTTTATTAGTGAAAGCCTTTATATATAAGAAAAGAAATCTGAAACATTTAGGAGATGACTTGACTTCTCGAAGACTATAGAGCAATTGAAACATTTTCGAAATTTGAAATTCTTGATCGGGTAAATTCGAGCAACGAGAGCATAGGAATACGTGAATACTTTAAAGAACTAATTAACCCCAAAATTCTGAGAACTTGACAAATTGTCAAGTATTAAGCCAAAAGCTTTTTACTATTCAGTGAAAATGTTGACAAATTTCAAAGCTCGAGTGGCTAGTGCTTTTCACCACAATATGGTGAAAAGTGTTTTGTATGCAAAAATCAAAAGTCGTATGTGGACTAATTATTATATTCATATCACGTCTTATTACTTTTATTTTTTTTTAATTCGTTATTTGTTATTTAGAATTTTTTTATACATTTTAAAAATGCATATTTTTATCCAATTTGTAATTAATGTCAAGTAAAACATAAACGGTGATCATATGCCTAAGAAATATATCTATTACAATTTCCGTTGGTTATAGGCAACCAAACTTACTGCTTTGACATTAATACTATATATACATTAATACCTTTACTATTTACATGTAAATTAGGGGGGCATTCAGCATTGTTTGAAGCTGGAGCAGTAATAGTAGTCAACTGCTACTATTGGATTTCTTATAAGGAATTTTTAAAAAAATCTGAATTAAAATTTGGACAATTTAGTTGATATCCATTTCCTCCATTTTCCTCTTCATCTAACAAGAATAGTAACAGTAATATATCTTCTTCTTTTTTAACGAATTATTTTCAAAAATTCTGTGAAAACAATAAAAAATGCTTGTAAGGAGTAAAGAGTGTCTACTTGACAATTTATTAAGAAACAAGCTTTATATTTATAAAACTGAATATCAAAACCTTGACAAATTGTCAACCTTGACAAATAAGAAAGATGGTTAGTAATTACCAATACTTGACAAACTTATCAAGTTCACAGAATAGTGTGATAAATATATTTAAGAAAATAAATCTGTTAATACTTTTAGACTGTGCTTGTTTTTCTTCAAATCTCTATAAGCTTCAAATCTCAAATCTCTCTATTAATGACATATATTTATGATATATTGAGATATGAACACTTACCAGAAGTTGGATCTGGCAATTCACCGGTTATTTCTATATGTAATTCGAGAAAACGTTGCAGCGTTACATTTGTGGGAAACGCCTGCACTCCATTGTATGGTATGCGATGTTCGGCACGACATTCTGGACACTTAACCTTAAGTAAAAAAAAAGGATATAAATTTTTTAAAGTAAATGTACTTGAAAACAAAAAATTATATTATATTTGCAATAAATTTTTTGAAGTGTTAATTTTGTTAAAATACTGTGCGCATCTCTAAAAACCATTAAACAAAATTAAAATGTTACACTTAATGGCATCTTAAAATGCGTAGACGTTTTGCTTTTTGTCACTTAATTATGCAGAAAATTACTTATTTCACAAAGTAAACGTAACTTCCACATTTCCATGACAGAAAGAATCCATTGTTCTTGTGATGTACTTACAAATCTTTTTGTATGTGACTACGTACGAGTAGGACATACGCTAATGAGAATGACTGCAATTTATATGCATTACGTTTTTTAATGGTTTGGAAAATAAGTTATTTGCTTAAAAACAAGATATTTTAGTATGTTTATTACTATATCTAACTTATGGCTGAGATGTTATGGAAATAAATTGATTTCTGATCAATTGTATATAATCACTCCACCCAACTAAGTAGCAAGTACCAGTATACCTATTTTGCACGGTTGAGTTTTTAAAACGATACTATAACATTAGTCCGTTTTAAGTAAGTAGGGGTATTTCATGAACAGTAACCTATATTTATTCTATTAACTGTCTGCTTCTGAATAGCATATCTATTTACTTATATTTGAACACTTTATTTATTTTAAACAGTGATTTTAATCTGAAAAAAAGAATATTCTATCACAAATATATTCTACTAAAATCAAGACATATATAGAAAGTTACAGCAGGTTTTAATGAAGCAGGTACTTATTAATATTGGTAAAGTTATTCAATTATATAGATTTTATCAGTATTGCATTCTATACCTCTGTGTTCAACATTTCAAAACAAATAAATATTATTTGCTTATCGAACCAAGTCGTTTCTGGAGTATTGATTGTACTTTTGATATCTCGAAAAATAAGCTATAATAACATATAACCTACTGGAAAAATTTGTTCAAAGTAGCTATCCAGCAAAAGTCGTTGTCATTCAGACTTTTCCGAAACCGTTTGTATTATTCATTATAGTTCTAATTTAATATCATTGCCAGAGATATTCCCTCAATCTTTTCTTTTTGGGTGCATCGCTGCACTTAATTCCGTTCTTAACACAAAATTTGGATCTGATTTAGATAATCAAAATCAAAAATGATATTAAATTAGAACTATAATGAATAATACAAATATTTTAGTTTGATTATCCAAATTAGAATCCAAATTTTGTGTTGAGAACGGAATTAAGTGCAGCGAAGCACCCAAACGGAAAGGATTGAGGGAATATCTCTGGCGATGATATTAAATTAGAACTATAATGAATAATACAAACGGTTTCGGAAAAGTTGAATAGACGCTAAAGTCCTTAAGCTAACTGACTAATTATGAGATGAAAAATTTTTTAAACACAAGTTTTGCTCTCTCGGGATATGAAATAGACACTTTTAAATATAATTGATATTATTGATTAACATGAATCCCTTTTCCAAAACTATATTCTCTGATTGTATGTACCTTCTGCTCACATATGCCAACGCTTAACCTAATCTTCCACACACTTTTCGTAGGCCCGTGCAGGTATGGCTTTTAGTTCCTTCAGCGAATTCACTTTTACCGATTCAATCGACTCAAAACGCTTACCACGAAGGGGCAATTTGAATTTCGGGAATAGGAAAAAATCGCACGGCTCCAGATCTGGCGAATATGGTGCCTGAGCGATGACAGTGGTGCCGTGTTTGGTCAAAAAATCGCGTACAACAAGAATTTCCATAGTAAAAATTGCTGAATGGCACTTTTCACTTGAGCGTAAGTCTCACATTAATCAGCTGCGTAAACTGATTGACAGGATGCGCTACAATTTGTTACCATAATTCAAGGAATGGGTGTACCAACATAAAAAGAAGAAATTTTTGAAAAAGTAGAAGGTATACTATTCCAATCTGGACGCTACTATTTATATAAAAGAGTATGAAATACTTGCATATAAATAATGACAGCTATTTAATGTTGCAACTCTTTATGGTTATATATTATAATATATTTATATAAGTATCTATATATATATATATATACATAACATTTAGTAAGTAAAGGCAGCTAAAGAATAAAAATTACTTTTTTTTCATTTCACCAAATGTGCGTAATAATTTTGTTCTTATTGTTCTTCATAAGACCATAGGCCACAGTATATACTGGCTTTCACGATTTTTCTCTTTTCTTTTGGAAAATTGCCAGATAAAATATTTTTACAATAAATTTGAAATTTATATTTTACGTAAACTGTGTATTTCACTCAACAAACTCTTGCCGCATAAATGATTTTATATATTTTTCACAATTTAATGCTCTACTTTTGCACCGGCTTTCAGAGTGTGAGTTCACTTCTTAGGAGTGGGTACGTGTCTGTATCTGTATCTGTATCTTCATACAAATATCCTAAATGTGTACTGGTATTATTTTTTTAAATTTCTGTGTGGGTTGGTTTAATATTTTAAAGTGTTAACTTTTGTTTTTAACAAAGAATAAAATATAAGTATATATAAATGTTTACAGATTTTGCAAAATTTGTATACAGTATATTTTTTATGACGTAGCTGCTACCATTAAAATTAATTGAAACATCAAGTATATTTTCAATATTTTTGTGGTTCTCATACAATATTTTCAATTAATAATTTATTGCAACGTATGCAGTTGCCAAAATTTCTATTTTATTTTCATTTAAAAGTACAAAATCAAAAAATGCTATAATGAAAATGTTCAATTACAATAAAAGATCTACATATTTAAGAAAATAAGTTACTTAAATGGCTTTATATTATAATGAATCAATATACCACACATTTTAAGAATTATAAATTCAAAAAAGAAACCTTAATTATTACAATCTTTATACTATTCATCATCCATTAGCTAATTGCAAATATCATAAGTATAATATTTATCTTTTTATTATATCACTAAAAGTTGCTTTCTATTTAGTTCAACCTACGTTGGGACATTCCACTATGGAAGTTTACAATCTGAGCAGTCTGATGGGGAACACAATCTGCATCTTATTTATCAAACTTGGTATTTGGCTTTTTAACTCAGCTTGACCGGGCAAGTGGTATTAAAGCGACGCCTATGCGCTACTTAGGCAGAAGCGGAAATCCTGCCATGTATTACTTTTTAGATTATTTAAGGACATTTAGAATGAATAAAATAGATAATAGAAAAAAGATTATTTCTCGTGTTAAATTATTTACGGATATTTGAAAACAAAAAAATTTACACGGATTAATTTATCGTGGTATACAAACACAACATACTTTCTATGAAAGAAATGGAATTCAAAACAACAAAAATAATATTTATATACTGACTTATTGGCACATGATTGTATGGATACACTAATAAAGTAGTGCTTTAATGTATTTATTTACTTTAAAAACATAATTATATACTATGCCTATTTATTTTATTAGTTTATTAATTTAACTATACATGCGACCATCCAAAGAAAAAGCCTAAATTTTATAGAGGAGTCAAAAATAAGAGTTTGTATGTATTTTCTTGACTTAGAGATTAAATCTGTATTTAACAAATAAATGGTCAGCTTTACTAAATAGAAGGTCTATGGTATCATATACAGTAGATGTGTCACAAAGACCACTGATAACGTTTATTTGGTAGTATTAACTTTACTTTTATTACATGCTATACGAAAAATGATATAGTACCAATACGAATATAAATAGAAGCTGGTGTGATACTAAATAATCACCACCAAATAGAACTGCAAATATTATAACATAAAGTATTGAACATAACATTATTTATTATTAAATTTAAATATGTTTCCATAAAAAGCATTCCTCAAAATAATTTCACTTTGTGAAAATATTTATTTAATAATATATTTAAAATCTATATAAATTTTATTAATTAAATTATTTTTTTCTTTTTATGCATAAATAGAGATTCCAAGAATTATCAAATTTAAAGCAATAAAAAGCATATTAATTTTATTTTAAATATTTTATGAAGCTTATGATATATTAATTGAATGCATTGAATATGTTTAATATTCGTTTTGAAATTAAAAAATATTCTACCTGTCGTCGCACATAATCCACTAAACCTTCCATGCAGGGTTCCATGCAGAAAGAGTGTTGACATGGCAGCAATTTTGGTATGCGATACCGATCTAGGCAAACGCAACACGTCAATAGTTGTTCAAATTGTTCCATTTTTCACTGTAAATAATTATGAAAATTGCAAATTATATTAAATTTAAAATATAATTTTAATTCTATTTATAAAAAATAATTTAAAATACCTTATTATAATTTTTGTATATATAGAAACTTCATTAAAAACTGCTTAAAAGTAAGGTAAGCAAAAAAGATCAACTATGGTCGCGGTGCTTCGCTACATTGGAAGCTGGTATCCTGTATTCTATTCTATTCTAAGGTATTATAAAGAGAACTACTTAAGCTGTATGCGATTAGATATAGATTGTATTATGTCTTGAATAAAATTGAGCAAATTATCAAGTCCACTGAGCTCCTACCGATATGTAGATGAAAAGTTGGTACTGTAATAGCCACGGTAATGACAACAATATAATGGAGAAAAGATATCTCTTTTAATTAATATATATTTATTTAGAAAAAGTATTTACCACATTTGTTTTTGCTTTAAATGCTTTCATTTTTTAACTTACAATGTAAGTAACAACAAATATGGTGATCGACGATTAATTGATCGCCTTTAAAATATAGCTCTTAGGGAAACGAAGGTCCATGTTCTAACAGCATTTTTAAAGTTAATGAAAATACTATATAGCAGCAATAAAAAACGTGACAAATAATTAAAAATGCGAAACTTTTCTGTGTTTACCTTTGTATTTTAAATTAAAAGCTGTATTGTTAGAGTAACTAAAAAGATATATTACTTATGTTTCAAATACGAAATCACATAACGAACTCATTCTTTAATTAGCTTCTTCTGGGAAGTGCCCGGCACTAATGCACAAACGGAAGAAACACCTAGGAGGCTATTTCATGAATCAAGTCTAAGTTTCAAGGATTCAAGTCTAGAAACGATAAGCTCTGTACTGTCTTTCATTAAAGAAAGCAGACTTGGAGAAACATTCTAATTCGAATAAGGGCACAATAGATCTTTTAGGTCTCAATACACTATCTCTTTTCAAATAATAATAATAATGTAGTTAGCTTCTTCTGCTAGCAAATCAATTACTGAACTATAGTAAATAATGATTACTCTGATAAAATGAAAAGTTAGAACAATTTTAGTTAGAACAATGATTGGAAGTTATTAATCTAAAAGAATAAATTACTGTATTTATTTGTATTTGAATTATTAAGCAAAATTTTTCATACATAACCACAATTTTAGTTTGTTGTAAGTAATAGATATCATCGTATATACAAATATTAAGAAAATTAAGTTTATTCTTCTCTTCTTCGTTATAATACGATATAACACGATATACGATATAATATAATCGTAACTTGGCGATTAGTATTATGGACGTATGCGAGTTAGGCTCAATACTCGATTGTGATATAGAAAAATTTGATTTATTGCCATTGATCGATAAAATCTATCCATAGAATGATAAAATGTAACAAATACTTTAATGAAAATTTAATAAATTTGCGTAAAATTACTTATTTTGGAAAAAAGTTATATGAACAATCAATTCCAATAATGAAAATAATGTAAAAATAACAAGAATAATACAAATAATAAGGATTTTCCTTGCCTCTTCAATAAAAAATATGTGTTCGCAATATATTTCGTAAAAAAGAAATATGAAAACGCTATTAAAAATTAATGAATTCATTTTTTTTGCATCATTTTTATATTATTTTGACTATATTGCTATTCCTAATTATTTCACCAAAAACAACAAAATAAATTTCTTCTAAGAAGCACAATTTATTAGAAACAAAATATAATAGAAAATAATCCGGTACCGCAAATCTTCTTACTGCCATCATTAGAAGGCACAGAAAATCGCATTTAAATATGACAATGAAATCAATAAGCCAATATTTTTCTCTTTACCTTTATTAGGAAACTTTTTGCTCGAAAACGCCGACATATAAATCAACAAAAGCAAATGACTGAATTAATATTTTTTTACATATTTGTATAGACGTCATTATGAAAGTCATATACATATATTTTAAAAGTTTGGTTTAGTAAATAATACTATTAACGAAATTTTTCATAAAAACAACATATTTTTGGCTTTGTGACGGCATTTCTAAAGACAGCAATGAAGACAAAATAATCTGGTTGGCAGGTAACGCAAACATCTTAAGATGTAAAATGAAATTTTAAAAAATTTATATTCAGTAAACCGCAGCAGAAGATTTTTTTATACTAATTTGCCAATTATTTATTATTTTATACAAAAAAAAAATTTAATGCGCAATTAATTTCTAATTAAATGGCCAAATAATTACTTAATTGTACTGTTATCAGCATAGAGGAGAAGTTAGGTTTAGGGATGTATCTTTATGCGCCAGGTTCCACGTAGACCTACCTATGGTTCTTACAGGGCGCTTGTTACGTGTCCCCTCTTAATGTTTTGACTACTACATTATATTAGATTTAGAAGACTTTTGAGGTTTTAAAATGATTCAATATTAAAAAATATATTAAATATAAAATAATTTTTAATTATTTATAAATTATTTAAGTAAAGATTTATTTTTGTAAACGGCACAGCATATTTTCTCGAAGGTAATTTAAAAATATAGAAATTGCTGATTGTTTTAAACTAAGTCAAGGTACTTCAACAATTGACACAAATGATTGACGAATGTATGTCATTGTGCAAAAATTATATTTATCTATATATATTTATATACATATATACTATTTACTTAATTTCTCATACTGTGTACCTAGTACTTAAAGAAATTTTTATATGATTTTAATAGCTTTTACCAATATTATTTCAGCTATCAGAGTTGATTACTGTTATAGAGTTGATTTGTTATATGTTAACTCGTTTAATTCCGCCCACTTGCCATATATTTTTACTACATAAATACCAATGGAGATATAGAATTATCTTTTTGATAGAACACGGATATATTTATTTATTTATTTCAGTAATTTCTAGTTAATGCAATATTCCCATACATAAGCACACCCACTGCCTTCAATTACACCCTTTTCCTGTTGATAGCTCCAAATTAATCCCTTTTGCACGTTTCATTTATCCTCTACGAAACAATCAAATCAAATCGAATCCAATCATACCAATTTATCATTTTCTGCTAATACTCTTTGCTATTTGCCTAATGCGGTGTGTTCTCATGTAATTTAAACCGACTCGCACTTCACCATATCCAAAATTCCTGCCAAGCAAGCAGATGGCAGTACTTTGAATGGCATATAGCCAAGCTGTTCCAAGGTGTGCTTCCACAGTGTCGTACCTATTCAGCCACATTTGTGTTAACATTGTAAACGTGGCATTTCTGCAATGACTGGATTTAACCAAACTCAAAATTGAATTTTGAATTTGAGTTATTGAAGTGTAGATAAGCTCCTATGTGCATATGCACACATACTCATACATCCTTTTAGCTTTTCTTTACTTGTGTAGTTATGTGCATATATGAGTATGTTTTCCAAGTAACATGTTTCCTAATTCTATACGGTTTTGTGGAAAATGAAATGAAGATCTATGAAATTCAATTAATTGAGATTTTTATGCTTAAAGCTGATTTTATGTCTGATAACGAAGTAAATTTAATTAATTAAGATTTGATATTATACTTTAAATCAATCAAAAGTACCCTTCAGAAATTTAAAAGAAATTTGTCACATTTCTTTACTTAAATTGAAAATCAAAAACTTTTACTTAAAGAAATGTGATTTATGTTATTTAATCTAATTTTTTTTTATTTGTGTATCAAAGCTAAAACAGATAATATCATATATAAGAATTATCAATTTGGAAATTTCACGTACTTTAAAGGCATACAGATGAATCCACAAATTCAAATCCATCTTTAACTATACTATACCATTGAACCCTTAGTTATTGAAGTTTATTAGACTTTATTGAAGTTTATTCGTCTTTAGAATTTATGTTTCCTATCCAATTTCTTCCATTGGATGTATTAATTTTGACGAGGCTCTCATCATATATCATATTAATTATACTTAATATGCTTAAATGACCTCATAGAACTCCACTCATCATCCCTTCTACTCATCAATGTTGAAAACAAACTACACTAGTACAAGTATATTTTCAATTTGTGTAGTAAATGTTTCCGACTTGCAGTACATCCGGAAGACAGGTTTTATAGCATTATATAAGCTGCCTCATAAAGCTTTTATAGTTAACTTTATTTGATTGTGATTATCTACCTTTGGCTATTTATGATTTACATTTGCACTTCTTATTGTTGTAAAAAATCAGTAAGTCAGTTGTGAGAGAAACCCACAGTTTTTTGCCTTTGGCATACAAATAATGTGTGGGTTCAAATTTTTCGTTTGCATAACCCCACAAAACTAAGTTCTCCGATAACTAATCGTATAATGTTGATGATAAATTAAGATTATCAAAACATGATAGTATACGTCCCGGAAACTTGGTTTGCACACAACTAAAATACTACGTATTGTCTGGCCCGTAGCAATGTATCTCATTGAAACCACATATCTTTCATTTTATATATTCAATTTTACCACAAAAAATTGACGATTATATGAGTATACTTATCATCAATGACATTTTATGTTATGCCTTCATAATATTCCAAAGAATACGGGTCTATCACACTTCCAGTGAAGTGACCAAATGTTACAACATATAGTGACTTTAACAGAGATCACTTAAATGATATGGATGCTATGGACTTTCAACCATTATTACAGATTCAGTACGGGTCTATCACACTTCCAGTGATATGACCAAATATCACAACATATAGTGACTTTAACAGTGGTCACTTAAATGATAGTTATGGATGCTATGGACTTTCAACCATTATTAAAGATTCAATCATTTTTTAAAAGTAAGAAGTGGATTTACTGCCCTCGGTAAGATAATTTTGTTTGTAAACATATCTATCAATCGAGAAGTAAGCTTCAGACAAATGTCATGTGAAAAGTTATCATTATTTTTATAGTAAGTTTTTATGTTCAGCGGTTGTTTAACGATCTATATTTAAAATTGACAAAGCTCTAACTAAGCTTATGATGGCTTATATATGGTAGTAGCTTGATCCATATTTGAACATGGTAAACCTTAAACTATTCATATGAGTTACATGAGATATCATTGAAACAGTGCTGACATATCAAAATCAACATATCTGTAATACTCAACATTGTATCTCCCTAATTGTGCTTTAACTTACATATTTACGAAAATTTTTGTTAAAAATTTAAATTGTTAGAAAAATGTTTGCAAAAGGTGAAGAACCTAAGAAAAATTTTTCATACTTCCTACTGAATCTGAATTTTAATTAATGATTTACACCTCGGCATTATTAAAATATTATTTTTAAAATAAAATCTCAAAGCATGCATTTCCCACTAAATGCTTCATTTAATATGGAATATATAAATTATTTAAGAAATATTTTTGAACAGCATGAAATTTTGCATTTTATATTTTTGTATGCGGCAAGTCGAGAAAAAATTTGTGACACAATTTAAAAGTAAAAATGCAACCAGGAAACAAAATGCACCGGGCGTGATTATTTTTAAAATTTTTGCTTCAAAAATTGTGTCACTTTTAAAATTAAGAATTTTTTCTCAATTATGCCAACACATTTAATAAAGAGCTGAAGGCAGTTGATTTTAAAGAAAATTAAAGGAGGTTTGTATATTGTATAAATATTTTAAAATTATTTGAAATCCTAATTATATGCAATTTATATATACTCCTTAATTTCTCATTTAAATGTTTGCTAAATTAATTTATAATCCAATGTATTATTTACAAACTAAAAACATTTGTATTTAGTAAATATAGTACATATATACTCGTTTATCTTAAAGATTGATGTGCGCCAGTTGCTCTTATTTCGCATTTTACAGTATACTTATTGAATACTCATTTATTCATCTTCTCTCCTCTTTAATTTCAGTAAATTATCTTTAACCTTGAATTTGCATAAAATCGAAAAACTACAAAAATACAAACTAACGAAAGATACATTTGTATCTTTTGCCAATGTGCTTAACGAAAACCACAAATGAAGCGAACAAAATAATTTTCAACACTGACGATATGAACCGGAAATTGTTTATAGTTTTAGCAAGTAAATATATAATATTTGTTTTATTTAAGCAAATCGACCATGAGCTTAAATAATTATTTTATTTATAATGCAGTATATAATTGTAGAATAATTTATATATAATATTTTTTAATACATTAAATTTCTATCTAAGTAAAATAGATATACAAAATAATTTGATTGAATAAACATATTTATTTTTAGTAATTTTTATATTTCATATTAAGAAGAAACATTATTAGTTATTAATAATTTATCTCATATATAACTCATATACCATACATTCTTTTTAAAACGAAATTTTTATATAATTTAGTTTTATATTAATATTATTTTAAAGTGAATATCTTATAATCATATCAACTATTCGCCTATCAACTATTCGGACAGAAGAGACAGATCTGTCATTGCTAAAATCATAAAAATTACAAAAAATTCTAAAGTTCTTTCAGATGTTCTTGGATTTCATACTCTACTACATAAAATAGAGCATGCAATCTATATAAAAAAGAAATTAGAAAGAATACTTCATTTTTGGAGAAACTTTAATCCCTTTCATACAGATACCTAAATTAAAAAGGTATTATATCATAATAATTTTTGGAGAAACTTTAATGCCTTTCATACAGATACTTAAATTAAAAATGTATTACATATTGTACTATCAACCATAATAATAATAGATACTTTGTTCCTCTAGTGTTTCTTATCTGCTTGCTAAGGCTTATGTTGAGGTTTTTCCGAAATAGTGCAACTGAGCAGTTTTACTCTTTCTTAGCTGTGGGGTTTCTACAGCGTCCCCCCTTTTCTTTGGCTAGCGTATG
Organism: Teleopsis dalmanni; assembly: GCF_002237135.1. Classification (NCBI taxonomy): domain Eukaryota; kingdom Metazoa; phylum Arthropoda; class Insecta; order Diptera; family Diopsidae; genus Teleopsis; species Teleopsis dalmanni. Next base: position 16,837,563 of record NC_051847.1, on the reverse strand, counting down.
TGTTCCTCACAAGTTTCGTTGATTATTTGCTAACTGATCAAAGATCTGCATACCTCCCCGAACGGCTAGTGACTGCTCTAAGATTAGATAGTGCTATGTAGGGCAGCCTGTCAGTTTGATGTTTTTTTTTGTACCGGATCTAGTTTGAGGTCTCTAAACATGTCATTCGTGCGGATGTACGATGGCACTTTGAAGAGTCTTTGAAGAGCCTGACTTTGAGCAACTAGTAGCTTCTGGATAGTAGAGTGGACAGCTTTGCTATACTCGACTTACCTGCAGAGAAATGCCGATCTGATTATCTGGTTATAGATCAACTGTCTGTGCTTAGCGCTAAGTTTATTGTGTTTAAAAACTGGTCGTAAGCACTGCAATTATATATGTTATGAAACTTAATTTTTTTGTAACTCTGGTGTTTACATTTAAATTTACAGGCACTCAAACGGTGTGCAGTTGTGCATTGTACGATAAAATTGGTAATACTCTTCGATATACCCACAATTCAAAGGTTTGCAACTTAAACTTATCTAATTTGTAGATATGCTAATGGCACTTTCTTTCTATTATATGTTTTCGTGAATTTATTAGGGAAATCTGTTTGTATTTATTATAATGAAGCTTAAGTAATATCATAACAATGTCATGTTTGATAACTAAATACTTAGTTAATAACTGATTTATATTTATAACTTGATAAATTAACACTTTCAATTCTCTATTCGATATTTAAAATTGAAATATGTATTTATATATTAATATTTACTTTAATATAAAATAAGAATATAGTTTATTTTATATTGTAAAATATTATATCCATATTGTTAGCACAAATAATAACTCGTTATATTCCATACAAAGAAAACCAGCAAGAATAGGTAATTATTGAGATACAATCATTCCCTACTTCATTGTATATATTCACTATATAAATCATAAGAATTAATTTCAATTATATCGAAAATGAATAAAATAATAACTCTCAATAAATCCAAATAATTTTCTACAGCAAGGATACAAAAAGTCTTTATATTAAAAATACAATGGGTTTTAATGGAGTCTTGTCTAATTGATTTGTTTTTTTCCATTTTATATTATTATAATTAAAATTATTTTTACCATTTTATTACATATTAAGAGGTTAAATTGTCTATACATACCAACAAAATTAGAATTTGCCGCTACAGAATAATTTTGCAAGAAATGTTTATCGTTTCAAAAGTAATCATTAAAAATAAAATTTATAAAATTTATAAAAAAACTTTTATAGCTTATAAGTTCCTGTATTTATTTAAATTCGTAATTTTAAACAATTATATATTGTCTTATATTTTTAAAGTTATTAATTTTTATATCGGAACACTTAACCATTCAGAATCATTTTAAATTTTATGATTGTTTGAATATGCAAAATAATACTTGTTTAATTTTTTATTATTTACACACAATACACATAATTTCTATTAAATATTTACTGGAATATATGACTTAATGTATATATATTATATATTAAATTTTAACTACTTTTTTTCGTTCAATTTTTATTAATTACAGCGCGCAGCGAACAATTTTAAGTAAAAGTAAGAAACTGACTAAACTAAATTTTTCAGAAAATTATGCTCAACTTGCGCATGAATGAAAAAAAAAATAAAATCTTAAAAAAAATAAGATATAGCGGAAAATACAAAAATATATTAACGTTCTTTAATAAAAATATATTTAAAAAAGAAAAAAAATCTTTGAGGAAAGTGTGTATCTCGCAAATACGAAAAGAAAACACATTTTTCTTTTAAAACGGAAAAGTTATTCTTGGCACAAGTACAAGAAGCAACAAGAGAACGATCATCACATGGCAAAGATACTTTCTTGCAGATACAAACTCACACGACAACGAAGAAGAGTGCACATACTCATGCATATGAGATTCAAAGATAATTTCGAATTATTTTTAAATTTCAGTTTACGCAAATATACACTTTATTCTGTGCTACATATAGAGAATTAAAGATTTATTTTGTTTTTATTTACAAAACTTATATCTGCAACAAAGAACTTTTATATCAAAAAAGTTCGAACTTCATTTTATAGAAGCTTTAAGATGAACCATGTGCTTATTTTTTAATTATCTTAATATTTACAGTATTTATTAGTTATAAAAATATATTGAGCGCTTTATACATTTTGTGATGCAATTTATCGATTTTATACACCGATCATTTACCGATCACTAATCATCATTTGCTTTGAAATTAAAAAATCTAACCCAACACCAACTAGAATATAATCTCCCTTGTAACTGAGTGTAAAAATCCACTCTAATCTTGCATGGCATATAATGCATATATAGAGATTATTTCCTATGCAAACGCAAAGCCCTACGAAAGAATCGGAGAACCCTTTACCCAAAAAAAAATCCCAAAAAAAAATTTCGAACTGTCATAGGAAACTCTTGAATTAGAAGTACAATATACAATTTCAACCATTATTATTTGCATTACTTAATCATAAGAAGGGAACACATCTATCAATGAGTACTAAAAGTGTACACAAACACGACTAGCTAACGTGTGGTCTATATAGAATCTGTCGCAGCTTCACCCCATTAAAGCTATCTATAACAACCTACACTCTGACTAAAAGTACGATAAAATGTTAATAAATATTCTTATGATATAAATATTCGACATTATTAATATTATTCAATGTTTTTAAAGAAAACATGAACTACATTGCTTTATAGGCACAAATTTTATTTACTTATAAAATAAATAAATCCAATAAATTAATGAAATTTATTAACAATTTTTAAATAATTAGAATATTAGTAAATTATATGTATACTTTATGCGCGCAGTGTACTTTTCTCAAAACCAAATGGAGAAAAAGCCACACCCATACCACTGTAAAACTTTGATTGAAACTCAACCCAATGTAAGCGCAATGTATGCAAAAATGCAGAAAGGCCCTCCATTACAACGAGTATGGAAATCGTAAGCACAGCCCAGATACTAAAAATTACGAAAATAATGATTCCACCAAGCCAACCAAAATTTCCCTTTAGTGCAATCGCAAATACCATATTCCACAGTACTGTCGATAGCTGATCGTGAGCCAGCGATAGAGCCCACAAACGTAAATATGATGCTGTATGTGAAACTGAACCAAGTATGCTTTCAATACAAGCAATTCCTAAGAAAATGGACTTAATTTATAAATTAATGATTCGAGTAAATGAACTGTGTGGAACGTACCTGAATGAATCCATACTTCACTCATATCGACTTTTTCTTCTTTTTCTTTTTTGATTTGCACAACAGTGTACACCAAACTACTGCGTACCGATGTTAATGTGTCTCTTAATTTTCTGTTCTTTGCTTCTTCATCCTGTATTTTTTTAAGTTTCCGTTTTTGATGTACTAAATAAAGTGGCTTACCAAGTAATAACACTGGTATGGACAGATAGGCCAGCAGTAGTAATAATATTTCTATCACTGGCTGCCCGAAATACATATAACGATCGCAACCTTCTTTAGTTTCTTTATCAGATTTCATTAATATCATATTTATAAATATAATAAGTATGGATGGTGCACAAGCCGAATTATTTGGAGGGTCCTTATTTGCGCCATACATGAACCATTTCAATATGATTAGAAAGCACAAATAAGTAAATAAACAGTTTAAGAAAACAAACTGTGGAATGAACACTAAATATAGATCAGCTTTTTTTTTAAAATGCCTGTAATTGAGAGCTGAAAGTGTGTAACCAAATAGCATTTGTGCAACTCCCAATATAATAGCCATTTTCATTTTCATTGAATTCAGTACTATAATATCATTTTCCCCTGATGCATCCCATACGGGGTCCATTCCAAAATAACATGGATTATTTGAGTAAAGGTCTTTACGTCGAGGATCTAAGGATATATCTTTACTTTCATTAATTTCGTCCCATGTGAAATTGACTCTCCAACTCGAACCAACAATATTAAATGATTTTGAAAATACATCATTGTACATTAATCCTGTATACATAGAAAATAGACCCATTAGAAGAATGACGTAGCGGCCAGCAAATAAAATTGTGTTTATTTCACTAGGGTTTATTAGTGAGTCCAATTTTGCCTTTATCTTTTCTTCTCTCACTATTAAAGTCAAAGCGAATAATGCCATTATCATGCCATGCCCAAAATCGCCAAACATAACGGCAAATAGAAACGGAAATGTGACCATAGTGTACGGTGCAGGGTTAAGTTCTCTGTAACTGGCCACCCCATAGGAATCAATTAAATTTTGAAAGCCTCTGGTGTACTTATTCAAAACGAAGTGGGTAGGTGGTTCTCTTTCGTCTGGATCAAATTCTTGTATATCAAGCATTGGTATAAACATAGGAACACCAGGTCTTTTAGCTGCACGCATCGCACCATTCATCAAAGCTTTACGTACTTTACCTAATTGCATTGTTGGTATCCAACATTCTCTGACAAGATATTTATCCAAATTCTCTAGTGTACTAAATTTGCTAAGCTCTGCGAAAGTCAGCATTATTTTTTTCACTTGGTTCTTCCAAATGTATATTTCCGTCGCGGCAAATTTGAGCACACGTAATCTATGATTTTTGGCACTTTCCAATACTTCATTTATATCATTTATTTCTTTTTTAAGTTGGTGACAGGTACGAAGTCGATCCTCCTGAGTTTCAGGAACTTCATAAAGTTCAATAAGAAAACCTTTGCAAGTACGCAGAATTTTCTGTTGAAGTTGATCACCAACAAAGAAAATCATAAAAATGTATCTCCTACGCCGCGGATTTGATAAAGCTTCTTCATTTAGCTCCAGTAGATCATGTTTTATTAAACAATTACCATGACACATGCGCCACATTAAAACTTCGAATGTCGCAAATCGGTGAATAGGTATAGTGCCAGTCACATAACTTAAGTGTAGTGGTGGTCTAGTGGGAGCGTCAGAAATTTCATCACGCAAAATTTGTATAATAATACTTCCACTATAAGCCAATATCGCACCCTCATTTTTTGCTCCGGACATGAAATCGTCTGCTTTCTTTATTACCAATAAGCGGTCATTCAAAAAATTTCTGTGTTTTTCAAGCTCATGTGTTTGACCGAAAGCACCATCCAATTCAGATTCAAATTGTTCCATATTTTCTTCAATCTCAAGTAAATCGGAAGCTTTTGGTACATTTTCTGTGTCAACTGCTGGATAATACACTGATTTTATATTGCTTTCATCCATTTCCTCTTCTATACGCTCAATAATTTTGAGCAAGTCCATGCAACGTTTAACTCCTATTGCGTATTCATTTTCAGCATCAGTATTATCAGTCCTCCAATTACTAACGAATTCCACTTGCCCCAAATAACCTAATGCAATCATGCAGTCAAAAGCTGATTCCTTATGCAGTACAATTTGACAAAGTGACATATCAGCGCTACGATAGAAAGTCGTCATGTTTGCAGTGATTAGGTTTCACCAATATTGAATGAAAAAATATATTTTGATTGGTTTAAATTTTATTGTACTGACAGAATGGCATTTTAAAAAAATGCATATATGATTATCAAAATTTCAAAAAAATGAAATAGCATAAATACCATAATTGAAATTAAAATATAATTCAAATGTATCTTCTGTTAAAAATAAGTTCTACTTCCTGGTATAATAAAATAATTAGATAATAACTTAATTACAAGCTGGGGCTGGGGTTTTCTAATAAAATAAAGATATTAGTGTATAAGGTCTGAATAGTAGGAAGTTTGGATCGTTCCTTGTTTTTGGTAAGTACTAAGTTGAACTCAAAAATTTTTGCTTGTTTTGATAACTTTCAGAACTTTCTTTTCATTTACTATGTAAACCTTCTTTGTTTTTCACACCATGATTTAACTTAAAAATCCCGTAAAAAGTTTCTCTTCAATTATTCATAATGATATTCTTGAGCGACTGTTATTGGTAGTGCTCGTTATAAGTCGGGATCTAAGAAGTTTCAGTTGAGAAAAATATGTTTTATTTCATGTTAAAATGCTGTGTTAAATAGTGTTAAATAGTGTGTAGAGTGGTATAGTCAAAGCCAGGGTTTCGAACCGAAACCGAATCGAAAATCGAAAGCAACCGATATTTTTGTCGAAACGAAAACCGGTATCGAACCGATATATTTTTATTTAGTTTTGCCGAACTAATATGTGCACCTAGGCAACTAAAACTATGTATTTCTTCGAATCAGTGGGGCCTGGTATTAAAACAGGTGGTGATTGTCAGTTACTGTTACATTTTTTATGTAGTTATTTGTTTTCATTCTGTATATTCCAATCTAGTATTTAATTGCTAATGTTATTTGCCAGCTTTTGTAAATATATTCTCTTATCCGCGCTTTTTATAGTAAGCCACAATCGATGAAGAGATGTGAAAGAGCGCGAGGTTCTCCTTTTCCTACGAAAAGTTCAAAGTAAAAGTTCACACAATATCTCTTATTATATCATTTTATTTAAAAACAAGCATACATATAGAGGAGAAAATAGAGGAGAAAGACAGGCAGCAATACCCCATGAAACCTTTGTAATTATTAAATAATAATATTTTGCACTACTTTTATGAAGGCTACCGCATCATGTTCTGTCTCGGCACGGAATTCGTATAAAAAATTTTAATAATCTCATTGACTTGTATTGATGGAGGAGATTATTATCCTATAGTTTTAATTTTAATAATTTCATTGACTTGTATTGATCGAGGAGATTATTATTCTATAATAGTAGAACAATCGACAGAGATTATTAGTATAATTTTCAAATAATAAAACTATTTTAAATTAAAAATATCATTACGATTTGATTATTAAATAAATTAAAAGTATTTTTTAAATAAAATCCAATCATAAATATAAATTTTCATTAAACACATTTAAACAATATATCGACCAATTATTTGTACATCGACTTTTCCACGGTTACTTGGCAATATCAAAAAAAATCATTGGTTAGTATTTTGAATACTAAATTATTTTATTTTAGGCTTTTAAAGCAGATATATAAATAACTCAAAGATTTTCTATTAATTCAGTTCTTCAATGCACATTTTCTTTTCTATAGCTATTTTAAGTAATCGCACTCAAGTTGAGTTGAGAGTTTCTTTAATAAAAATTCAAGGCAAATGTCAAGGTGAACAGAATGCCAAGTTCATTGATCTATTGCAATACGTTCGATATTTTTAATAAATATTCTCAAAATTGAGAGATACTTTAGCACAATATATATATTATTTTTACACAATTTGAATTAAAATTATTTAAAGCTGTGCACTTTTTCAATTCTAATAGTATTTATATTATTGTTAATTAAATGAATATTTTGTGATGCCTAGAGGAGATTAAAAGAGATATTAGAAATCAAAAAAACTATATATATTATAGTATAGTTTTAATAAGATGAATTGACTATGTTGCAGAAATGTCTTTTCAATCTGTGTTGCGGTTATCTAACGACCTATCTAAATAATTTTCTGAACATTGGTATGTCTGTTTATTTGTGATAAAACATTATAAACTAACTTGGTACCAGTAAAAGCCCCGAATCCTAAAATCTTATAACATGACCTCGTATAAAATACGTTGTATATCTGGTTGCCATACACTCCTCAACTGTCAAATAGAACTGTCAATTTCAATTCAATAATATTTAATCACACATTTCAGAGGTATATTCTGTGAATTCCAACAGATAAAGTTTAAATATAAATAAAATTGGTTAACTTTGGTTAATATTGGTTTATTTTTAAAATTTAATTGTAATAAATTTAAATCTAGCAATAAATTAAATAATATATCTAAGAGCAGTATTGGTAATAGATAACTGCCTTGACAGTTACAGTAAATGGCAACATTGCGGTTGACATCAGCTTTACAACTATCTCTTATTCTTATTCTATTAATATCTTGCTATATTTATTTATTTTTAAATTAACATATTACATATATACTATGAACTATATTTAATTGAATAGTATTAGTATATTAAGCAAAAATGTATTGCAGTGAACTTACAAATTTAATATAAAAGGTAGTAATCCGAGGCTCCCCCTAGGGACCTACTACCGCTGTTAACTTCTTTTCCTGAAACAGAATAAGAAAAAAATTAAATGAAGTTATAAAATTGAATTAAATATAAATTCAGTAAGTCAAGTATTTATATTGAAAATATTATACCAATCATATTCATATTATTTATATTGTTTGCAATAAAACAAATGAATTTTTTACCTATAACATATATGTATATTTTAGGTGTCAGGTATACTTCTTTAATATATATAGTGAATTACAATAAAGGATAGCCACACAACTACAAAATAATAGCAAAACCGGTTTCAGTTGCTTTTTTGCAATGTAATAACTGTAGTTCAGTGATCTTTCTGAGTCAAATGGACTACAGTTGCCGTCTTTGTTATATTGTTTATTTCTAATACATATTTTAATATTTCATTAGCAATCAGAAGAATAGTCTACATACCATAGGGAGACAGAAATGAAGATGCAGATAAATTTACAAAGAATGGCAGCCTCAATGCTTGCTGGTCCGCAATAATTCTTTAGTTTGGGAGGAGGTCATTTCTTACCATCTTTATCTTTATCTTCTTACCATTATCTTAAAAAAAAAAGTGGCTAAGAAAGTAAGCTATACTGGGATAATCTACCAGGGGTAACACAATAAATGTGACTTAAACTGAAATAAAATGTTGATATTAATTTTAATGTTTTAGAAATAATATAATTGGGGTCACTATCGCAGTTCTATCATTGCAGTTCTCTTATAAAGCCAGTATAGTACAGTAAAGTACAATTTCTTATATTATATTATATGACAATAGTATTATATTTTTATATTACTCTCTAAAATTCAATATTAAATAATAAATATATATAAGGTAAGAAAATTATCTGTAATAGATGGGTTATTCCGATAGTAGCAGCTTTTGTGAAGGCCAAAACTATGACAAAATTTATTTTAATTGTTTGAGAAATTTATAGAATCCTTCAATATATTTTCCTCATTTATCCTCATTTATTTTTAAATTAAAAAAAAGAAATAAAGTACAGTAAAAACTTTTTTCGCATTCAGACATCATTTGCAATGTTTAAAGGGAATTTAAATATGTGCAATGCTGAGCCAATAAAGTTTTAAATTTAATTTGCATTGCTTATACACAAAAAAAAAAAATTACTCACACATGTATTTATACGAGTATATATATATATATGTAGTACATAATGTATATGATCAGTTAAAGAATTAAAATGTGAATAATGCAGCAAATATTCGGTGACGTTTTGAAGTTCACTGCATTCAATTTAAAACAAATCGTTGCATTTCAAACAAATCAAATAAATTTTTCTACTATTTTATGTGCCAGATGATCAATCATTTATAAGGAAATCAAAATAAAAAAAAAATAAAGATTTAAAAAAAATTTAAATAAAGTATCTTACAGAAAAATGTTTATGATGCTTTAACTTTTCTCGATTTGATATTTTAAATCATTAATAAAATGTTTGATTTTTAATAATTTTTGACTGAATTTAAATATTAATTAATAAATAACATATATATTTATGTATAATATAACCATCCGTGCAACTTCAAATTTTATATTTACATATGAAAAATAATTAAAAAGTTTTAACTTCATTCTTCAATAAAGAATGCAGTTAATTGCAATTTAATAAAATTTCGTACGTATTTCAGTTGTGAATGAATTAATTAAAATTTTAAAAATTTCCATATTCACGAAACATATAACTTTATAAACAAATAGCAATAATATTGTCATTATCTTGCATTAAATATTACTGCAGTGAGAAGATAATTAAGCTTTTTGCAACTTATCGCACTTATGGAATAATAAACTTAACCCTTTGCCAAACGCCATTGGTGTTAATAAAATTTCATATGAATATTTTTAATTTTATTTACTCACAATAAAATTGCTTTGGGGCGATAACCAGCATTAATAATACTATTATCCTGTATATTTATCGGTGGGTAAATATTCATTGCCAAAATGAATATTTTTATATTTTATTTTAAACTTTAAAATTCCAAGCAATATAATTTAAAATGGTTGTGAGATTTTTAAGTATATTTTGCGATCTCATTCTCCGTCCTACAAAATCCTCCAAGTTTCATGACATCAAATTCAGAGTTTGGAACGTTGATAGTTCCAGCTATAATGCATAAAAACAAAGTACTTTCTGTCAACGAAGAAATCTTCTGAGCATCTTCGAACTCAAGTCAGTGTTGACAGCTATAAGCTTAAACTTTCAAAAGATTTTTTATATTGAAAATCTTGCGTAAATGATGTCAGCCTAGAGATCAAACGAAGAATCTCTCTTGCCAATGGATTTTATTTCAGGGTAAGTAAGCATTGAAGATATAAAGCCTTCTCGCGAAAATGAAAATCATGTTCTTTAGGACTCTTATTATGCTTGACATGCTTTGTAATGCAGAAATTCAAGAACAACAAACAGTTATAAGAAGGAATTAGAATCAATCGAGAGAACAACTCCTTGTAAGATCTACATATAGTTGCGTAAGCGTTGATAACGACTATCAAATAAGATGGAAGAATAAGCTATACAAGTTATACCGTTAAATAATTAAAATAAATAGTTAAGCGAATGAAAAAAAGTGTTCTGAGTAAAAAAGTATTTGATTCAGTACCCGCTGGAGAAAATCGTGGTATAGAACGTCTCCATATTTGGTGGATGAACAAGGTGACCAACTGAGCTGATATGAGGACACTCGGTACTACCAATTGGAGATAGTAAACCGCTAATTGTGTTGGCGAGAAAAGAAGACTACTGAACGTGATTAAGAAATACATTTATTTGTAATGGTTGACCAAATTTTGAAATTTGTAACAACAAATTTTCTTTGCGAGTTTGTCCATCGCTATTTTATCGGTATTACCCTCTACCCACTGAACAAGCATAGCTGGAGTATGTTATGCTACTAGATGCTACCAAGAACTGCTCGCGTTTGTAATCATCGACAAGATAAGTAAGTCTGTCAGAATATCATCGGTAGTATCAACTAGCTACTGAATGGGGATGGCTGGCGTATGCTTGCAACCAAGAACAAAAGAACTACTCGACAATAGTTCTGTAATGGCACACCAAGTAAGTAAGTTGTTCACTTCAAATTTTCTTCAGAAGTATGTTTGTTATTGCACCTTCGGTACCACCAACTAGCTACTGAATGGGAATGGCTGGCGCACGCTTGCAGCCAAGAACTAAAGAACTACTCGGCAATAGCTCGTTAATGGCACACCAAGTAAGAAAATTTTTTATGTCAAATTTTTAACGGAAATTTGTCTGTCAATACATTATCGATACTACTACCCAGCTACTGAATGGAAATGGCAGGAGTATGTTTGTCAATAAGAACGACTCGCATCTGTAATGACTAATCAAATATGTAAGTTTACAGTTGTAAAATATCTTTGCAAATCTGTCTGTCATCATATAAACATAACTTCTAAAGTGATAATTAACATATAATAGTCATGCTTAATTGTTTTAACTAAAGTTATTCAACTTTTCAAGAGTATATTAGCAAATATGTATTTACCATCATCAAATCGTACTTAAAAATTGTAAAATATTAACTTTTTTCTAAATATACGTTATAATTTTTATTTTAAATAAATTAAAATTATGAGTAATATTTTTGATTTCCTTTTTCTATTTTATAAATATATGAAGTAATACAAACCATCCACAGCAGTGTATATCATACATGGAATAATTTGCGCTGCCAATATTTACTACCAAAAATCCGATAATAAAATAACAATTAAAATCTTTCACATTGACAATGTAAAATTGGCTTCAGAAATGTCATTCCATATTAAACAAAACCAAAAATTCTATTTTTAAGTAATTTACGAGAATTCTCCATTGAACCACAGTTCGTCCAAAAAATATATAAAAACTGTTGTTTGGTTATATACATAAATATCGAGCAAACGTACATAATAAAGCCAATTTAAACAATTTACAAGTGCGTAAATACAACAAAAGAAATGCATTTCTACGTAAAATATAAAATATTAATAAATATAAAAAAAAAGATTAATAAAAAATTCGGATTAACATTTGTTTTAAGGAAAATTGCGAAATCACGCCAAGCCAATTGCGACATGCGTTGAATGTAAAATTTTATATTTGCTTGTATCCGCAGCGATCGCGCTGACGGCTGCGGCCATTGTTGCCGCCATTGTTGCCGCCATTGAGCTTTTAATTAACCAAATTCGTTTCCGCTTTGTTGAGTGCGCATTGCGCTCGTTCCTTGCTCTTCTGTTTAGCAACAACGAATGGCGAACAAAGCAGGAAAGCCATGGAGACGAAAAAAGCAACAATTTTGAAGTTTGTTTGTTTTTGTTTTTGTCTGCGTGGGTTCAACTACATCCAAACCGTCCGATTTGTGTCCAATTTTCTTCTTTTTTTTGCTTTGCATTCTCTTTTTATGTTGTTGCTCAATTTGTTTTGCGTTTTTGTTATTTTTACTTTGTGATTAATATGCTTTACGGATTTACGGATATATATAGTAGATGACATTTTTCAATATTCTGCGCAATATTACTTTCTTTCTTTCCCAACATTTAGTTTTCCCCCTTCTCCACATATATGAATCCAAAATTATATATTAGATTATTTATTTTCACGGAGAAAGTTTTTAAAATTTTTTATTATAATTTTTATAACAAAATATACTAAATATAATGTAACATGGAAAAATCAAATCTGTTAACTAGACTCTAAAGTTCTTATCTACAAAACAAGTAATATACAAAGAGTTTCCAATTCTGGCATGACTGTAGAAAATAAGTATTGCCTTCAAGAAACGAAAAAGAAATCGTATGCATATTCGTTTTTAACATTAACTGTGATGTGAGCTGTTAAAGAAAAGTCTATTCCAAAAATATATATATAAACAAAGATCACCAATCTAGTAAATGCAACTCTACCAAATAGCATGAGTTCTTCGATTATTAGTTATTAGTATTACGATGCTTTGTATGCATCTATTCTCAAATGGATGCGGAATGATATTTATGATGGTTTAAAGTTAATAAAAATTTAAGCTATTTAAGTAATATAAAAACTACACATATTGTTATGCTAATTTATATATTTCTTTGTAATATAAATATTTAAAATGAAAAATAGAAACTAAATACGACTATAACAGGAATTCAAAGACTGTGCCACACACTCCTGAACCCCAACAAGGGGTTCAATGATATTTATTTTCACTTTTCTCTCCTTTATTCTCTATATGTATAGCAGTCCATAACATCAAACTTTACTAGTGTGGTACCAAACAAAAGTGGTGCCCTGGTCTCCAAAGCTTTTAGATCCCAATACCATCCTTCCTACAAAAATGCAATTTATTGTAATGAACAGCACTTAATCATTTGGAGACTATTTGACGCCCTTTTACGTGACGCGCGGAGGTTCTCGTACCCTTTCATTCCCAATCTCTATGCTACAGTGTTGTTTATTCTTTTAGTTATAAACCTTTTCTTACTAATCACTACTTCATTTTAATTGTGATCCATTTTTTATAATTTTTCAATTCTCTCCTTTATTCTACTTACTAGAGTTTCAAGCCACTTGATTGAGTAAAAAGTAGCCTAAGTTCGCTTTTCAAGCCAAATTTTTTTTCAAAGTATTATTTAATTAATGATAGATTAGTTGATAATATTTGAAAATTTTATTGGTTTTATTTTTTATTATTTTAATTAATTATTTCCAATCAAAAAAGAGTGAAATTTCGAAAAAAAACTTTGATATATATAAAGAATTCTGGAGATACTTAATTTCCTTATAGTGTTCATTCGTTTTTCTTTAATTTGTAGATAAAAAGGAGAAGTTTCTTTATATTATTTAAATAATTTTTAGTTAAAATAGTGGTTTGTAGTTTTGTCCAAAAAGGCTTTGATATACACAAGAAAATTTGGATATTCTGTCTTTAAGTTGCCTTCGTTTAAGGAATTTATTGTTGGAAATCTGCTCTACAAGGCTTATTACTGAAAGAGTCGATAAAATAATGTTGTGTATTGAAGAAAATGATAGGGCATATAAGCGATTAGAACCTACGTAAATGCTAGTGATATATGTTTTTTGAAACTGCAGGATTATCAGGAAATTTTCGAAACAACTATGGAATAGTTCTCACAAGTTATAGTAAGATTATAAAATCTATTTAATTTTTTCTAGTGGTAACCAAAAATGTAATCAGTCAAAGCAAGATATTCTAAATAGTTAAACATTTTTTATTTTAAAAAAATTATTTATGAAAAATTGATAAATATTTGGATATTAATGATGTTTTTGATTAGTAGATCTGAGGTAATTTTTTCACTCGAGATGCTCTTTTAATGCACTTTTAGTGCAATTTTATTTACATTGGTAAATCTGGAGCAAAATGTATAATACACGAGATTAATTTATAACACTTTAGATATGTTGCCAGAGTAGCGAGATTATCCTGAAACTAACAGCTGTTTTGTATGAATTGTTATAAATGTTTACTAACACTACTACAAAAATATTAGATTATTCTAAAAACATATCCCGAATATATCTGAAAAGAATCGAGAATGCCATAAAGTACTTAAATAAATAAACCGAAAATATTCGAATTCTAACCTTAATAATGTTTTAAAATATAAATATAACAAAACAAAAATAAAAACATAAACTCATTGTTCTGCCTTTATTATTACTATTGTGAATCTCAATTTAAGATAAATGTTGAACATTTTCTATACGATTTTACGCTTGCCTACTTTTAGGCGGAACTGGAAAATATCTTCAAGTGACTAAATTATTTAAAAACTTGTATTTTGGTAATGATGTGTTCTTTGTGAAAGTAAATAATTACTATTACGAAATATATATGATTTATACTCATTATTTTATATTATAAGCAATTAAATACTTTAGGAAGTAAACATAAATTTTATTAAATTATTAAATATTAATTAGATAATTCTCAATAAGAATATACTTCTAGGTTTGTTACAAAATGTAGACTTAAACCTACCTCATCTCTAAAAATCAGATGCGACGAATCTATAATATGATAAATATCTCAATCAGCGATATGCAAAGTGTGCTCTTAAAATAGAAAAAAAAATGGGAGGGAAGGGGTCCACAATTTCGCACACTTAAATAGGTAAGAACTAATTTCAGACAACTTGGCGTCAATTATAAGACCTAAAAAAACAATTTTTTTCAAATTTTAAAAGGAAATTTATAACATTAGCAATTTTAAATAATTATTTCATATCAATTCATTTTAAAATTCATAATAAGTATAATAGTTTCTATGAAAAAATACATAAATTTTTATATAAAAATTTATTCTGTGAGTTTACATATTACTTATCATAATGTGATTATACAGCAACAACAAAAACTAAAAGTATTTTTTGTCATTATCTATTCTCACTTAATTTTTTTAATTACTGCTATGTTGAAAGTGATAAAACTATGAACATAATTAAGTATCTAAGCGGATAAATTGATTCACTGAATTTCACACAAGCATTAAAATAAGCCACAAGATATAAAAATGAGATATTTTATTTATAAACAACTATCCAAAAATAACATTTTCGTCATACCAAAAAATCAAGAAAAAATATCACTAAAAATATATGAAAACAAAAATAAAAGTGAGAAGGAAACGAGAGCAATTCACTATATTTTAGTATATTTTGATGTAGAAAATAAAGTCGGTCTGCGTTTTCAAAATTATCATCCAATCTGAAGAATGTAAATACAAAATCTATTTCATCAAAGTAGAAATTATTTTTTTATTTCTAAAAGACAGCCATTAAATAAAGTTTAATCAATACTCTACGGCTTTGATAAGGCTTTAGGAGCCGCAGTGGGCTCTATTTTAATTTTTTACTCTTTTTTTATGCAAAATCTGTAAGAGGCCGCGGCTAATGATACACCCTTAAGATATCTGATAAAAAAATGTTTTTGTCCACATAGCTTCATGCAAATGAAATCAGGTGAATTTTTATTTTATATATAAATTTCAAAAGTAGTTTCCGAAAGTACAGAATTTTTTAATTAATGCAAATAGTTTTAATGTAAAATATGCAAAAAAATAGTATAAAACTGAGTATAAAAATCATTTTAGTTTTATTAAAATTATGTATATGCAAATGTTGAAAAACACTGGCACATTTAGTACATTATAAAACATATTTGTAAAAATAATTTTTAATAAATATAAGTTGAAAACTATATACATACATTATTCAATTATTTCTCTTAATAAAGTTTTAAATATAAAAAATTGGAATAAAAATTTTAGAAAACATTTAATTACTACTTAATTAAAAGAAATCCTTTACAAAACTAAAACATCAGGAGAGAGAAAAATTTTAAACACAAACCCTAAGTCAAAGCAATCGACCTAAAATACGGCACTTTAAAGTCTGATAAAGGTTCGACATTAAACTGTCTAAAAATATAATTAAACAAAAATTAAACAGAATAATATGAGCTTTGAATATCCTTTATTAAATTCATACAGCCGATATTTAGAAATTGCTTTAACTTTTTTCTCAAAACGTTTTAAAACTACTGCATATATAAATCTAATAAATAGTAACTTTATTTAAATATTTATAATGTAATGATCTAATTTTTATATATTTTTAAATTGGCTCAATAAATACACAGAAATTGTCAAAATCTATGGATTTTTGATAAGGCTTTAATAAGAAGTTTAGAAGTTATACGAATAAAATTAAATAATTATCAACAATAAATTCTGCAATATTAATTATTTTAAATGTTTATATATTGAAAAGTTTCTTAAAGGCAACAAATTTTGAAACAAATAGTAATTTATCAGTTTGTCAAAAATATTTCAAAAATATACAAATAAATAAATATTTATAAATTTATAAATTTTGAGATCAAATTCTAGTGACGGTGCAGATAGGCCATTGAGCCTATTATATTAAAGACTTGAGTATCCCTTTCAAACAGAATTGCAGTCGCTTCTGACTGAACAACAGTTTCTTTACAACTGCCTAGCAAGTTCAGTTTATTCCACTATGGAAGTCTACGAACTAACAAGTCGCTATTAGTTATCCAGTAATGAGTATATTTATTAGTTATCATGAACCACAAATGCCATATCTTGAATAAAGGTTTTCCAAACCTTACCTTGTATTTCATGCTCGAGATGGTAACAAAAGCCGAGTTGGATAACACCCTATGCCCTACTCGAACAGAAGCGGAAATTCTATCACAACTAAAATCAACCAACCAACCGTAGTTTACTAAAATTAGAAAGCTTCACTAGGGTAAAAGTGTATTAAGATCAACTAAATAATACACTTTACTGAATGGTGCAGACTGGCATAAACTTGTAGTATTCTTAAAGGATAGTATTCTATATAGGTCTGAATTGTTCTGAGAACAGTTAGCTGCTTTTTATTATTATCAATTTTTTTTAATTTTGTTTAGTGCCATGTTATGCAGACAGTCATGGTCACATCAAATGTGAAATCATTATTGTTTTCAATGTAAATTAATAAATGAGAATTAGGGAATCAGAGAATTAGAGAAAGAGAGAAATTTCAATTAAAATTTAGTCACAGAAATCTTCATCACTTTGATCAAAACAGTATTTCTCGGTAATAAATGTCAAAATTTGTGACTTTTATGAGCAAATATATGTATTTTTGTGTGGATATGCTTATATATTCATATAAAAAATATTGTCTTTTAAGTTTAGACATATCTAAAAAGTGTCAAAGTAGTAGTAAAAGTACGAAATGGTTACTGTGCTATGAATCTCTGAATGACAAGCCTTTTGGTTATGACCAAAACGAACAGAAAATTGTCATGACCATTCGTCAGCATAATATGACCCTTAGGTTTTTTAAAAAATTAAAAGGAGAGTCGAAATATAGAATATATTAAAAAATATTAATCAAATGTTGAATTATTTAACAAGCCATTAAAAACCATTATAAAAATCATTATCAAAAGCAGGTCTATAAATAAATTCAAAATTTTAATATTTAAAAAAGAAAACAATAATAGTAATATTGACAAAAATGATTTTTGAACTTTCATAATTTCAAATTTAAAAAAATAGACTTTTTTAATTAAGAAATTATAAGTAAATTTATTTTTGAATATTATATATATATATATTTTTTTTTTTTATTACAAAACGTGAGTATATGAGTTCTATTCTTCAGAGTTTTTCTGCATTATTCATCACCATTCCATCCTAAAGGTTGATTCCCTCCCTCTGTTAATAATTAAATAAAAATTTAAGAACTTAGTACTTAAGTTACTATAATGCAAAATTAAGTTCCATATTTATTAATAAAATAATTAAGTAATAATAAATAAGGAATTTAATAAAACTCCATTTAAAATTAAATAAATAAAATTTTCTTTAAGCTTGTAGTTTATTTTACGTGACTCTTTAAATAAAATAAACTATAACTAAAAGGTATTTATTTATTTTTAATAAAGTATATTGGAACGCAAAAAAGTTTAAATCGGGAAAAAATTGAAATTCTCTTTGAAACTAAAAATAAAAGCTGGCATAGGCAATTGCTTGACACAACGGTGCGAATGAGTAATTTTTTATCATTTTTTGTGCACGTTTGCGTTCCTGCAAGAAGAATGAAATGTACTAGCGTTGAAAACTTTTTATTCAGTTTATAAAACAACAACAATCAAGCAAATAAATTTATTTAAAATAATATTCTGACATTTCATAATTCGAAAATGGTTGACATCGTTGATTTTGACATGCCGAGGCTTCGCCTTCACATGGGGAATACATGGGGAAAAAAAACCCAAATTTTTTCATCAAATATTTTACATAATCACTATAGTCACACTCGTTTAATATGTAACAATTAATCAAATACATCATTTTTTTATAAATACCACTATAGCTATTTTTTCATACGTCGTTACATATATTTTTTTAGACTATAAACTGTAGACTGTAAACTGTTATGTAAATAAACACTTTATTAAACTTACTTCTGTTGAAATTTGTTTGAATTTTGTTTTGCGTTAAGTTTGTAGCGTTTTTTTAACACGTAACGCATTTAAAATGCGTTTATTTTTATCACGCAGGGAGCTCTGCTTGATTGGAATTAGTTGAAAATATGTTTAAATAAAAAAAATATATAAACAAATTTTTTTTCAAACACTAACTGAAATAAAAATATAAAAATAAATAAAAAAAATTTTAAATTTCACTTTAATCTTTTATTTAATTAAACACACGCGTTTAGCACACAATTCTGTCGCATTTGCCAAGCGCGTTTCTATGCGTTTCTATGCGTTTTTTACGTGACGTTGCGTCACGCCGCAGTGCAACGTAACGTTACGTTCAGAGGAAATTTTTTAAAAGTTACGAATTTTTTCAAATCTTCAATGTTCTTTAATATGATAATATATTCTAGAGTCGATTTAGAATTTATAAAGACGTCCACTCACGATCGCTTTTCGGTACAAAATGATTTTTTGCTCACATTCGACTTGTCCGCCGTCTGTGAACGCGAACTTCTTTACAATTTGTTAAATATAGAAAAATGTAAGATTTTTACTTTCGATTCTTTGCCCCGTGATCGCTCTTATTTTTATTCGCCTCTGCCGCTCGTTAATAAACGGCCGTGGCAACGGTAGCGTTTATGATGCTGCATTATAAAAACATTTTAATATATATTTTATAAATAAAAATAATATTTTATCGATTATAATATGAATTTATTTTTTAAATTTTTTAAACAAAAAACAAAAACAAAAAACGCAAGCACTGGTCTACACTCTCGACACCTCAACATTTTTATTTATATTTATATTTTTTTATATATTTGCACATTAATCGTGTTTTATTTATTTTTATTTTGAGGAATTACTTTCAATTAAATGATTTTAACAGAGATTAAGAGATTATTTAGAGAAATTGTCTGATTTTAATTTATACTTACACATTAAATGGATATAAAAAATTACGAGTATAAAACCACATAAAAGAAAGAACCTTGATAGCTTTTATTAAAATTTTTTGTTAATTAATATTTTATTTTATAGAGAATGCATAAGTTTATTATGTTTTAAAATATTTTAGTAAAATTTTTTATTAATTAATATTTTATTTTAGATTTTATTTTTTGCATAAGTTTATTATGTTTTAAAATATTTTATTAAAGTTTTTTGTTAATTAATATTTTATTTTAGAGAGAATACATAAGTTTATTATGTTTTAAAATATTTTATTAAAATTTTTTATTAATTTATATTTTATTTTAGAGAGAATGTATAAGTTTATGTTTTAAAATATTTTATTAAAATTTTTTGTTAATTAATATTTTATTTTATAAGGAATGCATAAGTTTATTAGGTTTTAAAATATTTTATTAAAATTTTTTATTAATTAATATTTTATTTTAGAGAGAATACATAAGTTTATTATGTTATGAAATATTTAGCGAGACATAAAACGGTTTTTAATATTCAAAAAATTATTTTATAATATTATTTAAAATAGTTTTATACTTTATATTATTTATTTTATTTTATTTATTTTAAAAAACTAGAATAGTAAGACTGAATTAATAATATATAATGAAATAAGAGCCTCCTTTAGATAGATTGCAAAAGTATGGGCATATATATGTACAATCATTGTAAGTAAATTTCCAAATTTATTGGAAGGATCTATTTATAAGTACTATTCTATTTTGTTTTTTTTTTGATATACTAAATTACATATTAAAAGATGCTAAACTTTTTTCCTATTTAATTTAAATAATCTCCATACTTTGTTTTTTTTTTATTATTTTATTATTTATTTATTTATTTAGTGCATTAAGTACACGCTTTTTATTGTTTTTGTTTCATATTTTGTTGTTATTCATAACTCCATATTTGTAATCATTATCAATTTTATAAGGTCTAAAATTGTTTCTCAGTAAAGACAAATGTGTACCTACAATTCTTAAGCTCACTAGCATTCAAATAATATTATGTTTGAATAAGTAAAATCATTTCTAATATATATTAGTTCCCGTAGATCCTATGAGGAGCAAAGCGCCAGAAAGATAATGTCATTTATTATGACTGATTTCAAATACATTTTTGATGACTTAAAAAATACAAAACCTCTGTAATTATTTTAGGTTTCCTCCATAATCCGTGGGCATTTACAGTCAATAGCAAGCTTAACCATTGCAAGAAGATAACCAAAACCGAGGATAAAATTTCCAAGAGCAGCGTGCCTATTTTGGCAAGCTCAACTGTAGTTCCTCAGACTGCTCCAGTTTTCAGATACCCATGAGACCCATGAGATATAAATACTTTAACAAATGTTAAGCTTAGCTCAAATAAGTAATTGTTCTAATTCTAATTAAATTAGAATAGATTTAAAACAAAACTGTAACTTAACTTTTATAATTGAACCTTATTGCGCCAATCTGAGCCAACACTGCGTATGAGTGATTTTTTAAAGTAAAAGTTGTTTCTTTATGCATGGATTTATTGCAATATATTTTATTATTGAATTTAATTTTTTAAAAAATATTTAAACTATTTTGTGAGTTTCATAATTAATTAAAAAAAATTGCAAAAAATTATTTATAATGTAATATAAAACAAAGACAACAAGAAATGTTTGGTGGACCTTGTTGTTGTCATATCATGATATTTCTTATAAATAAATTCATAAAATTTGTGTATTCTCGGAAATGCAAGAATAAATACGCAAATCAGAATTTATTTTGTACGTAATTTTTATATTTTACATAAACAATAGTCACATCGTTTGCGAGTATATCAAATAAAGAAAAGGTAAATAAGTGCTGAAGATATGCGCAATTTGTTAATATCACAGATACAGTGCTGCGTATATTCTTTTATAGACAAAAGCAGAGAACGAAATGAACATAAATGAAGCTAAAGGTAAATGTATTCATACTTTTGTGTCCATCAATCCAAAACCGTATATAATGCATTGTCATTTACTGTCAACACTTCTGATTCCTTCCCTCGTCTCGAAAGCTTTTTATTACCATGAAAGCAAGTGAAGAGAATAAATGCAATTTATGCATTGCCTTTTCACCTTCAGATACAAACAGCCCCATCCATTATGATGATGTATTTATGAAGTGATTTCTTCTACGAATTTAATAATAACAAACGCAAAAAGTTAATAACAACAAATTTATAAGGAATAATAAACAATGGAATACATTTTAATAAAATAGCAGGGGAATGGATGTGCTCCTGGCAGTAAATTGCATATTTACTTTTAGCAGAAGTTGAAACCCTTTTATTCATAATAAAAATATATCAATTAAGGTCTTCTAAGAAACTTTAATTCAAAATTTAAGCAATATTTGCATAGGATTTACATAGATTTTATACTAGGTGGGATGAGCATGTCATAACAAAATTTACTAGATTTTACAATGGCAGACGTGACTTTTGTTAATTAAACAGCACTTATTTTTGACCGAGTGGAAAGTTTTACCTTTAATACATTATTGAAATAATCCAATAAGGGTAGGAAGTAATCGCCATTGGTAGTCTAGAGGTCATCACAATGAACTTCATCATCATACCAAATGAATATTATGATGAATTCCAAAATATTATGATGGTTGCTTCTCTGACCAAGTTTACAGTCGTCACTTTCCTTTTATGTATCCGAACATATATATGAATTATATCACATTAAACCCAAAATATTGCGATCAATATCTTTTCTGACCAACATTACAGTTGCTGCCGTTCCCTGAGCTGGTTCATACGATCTAAAATTTAAATAATATTATATAAATTCTCGTATAGGTATGCAGTATAAACATTACTTTTCTGATCAACTTTATGATTGTTACGTTTCTATGACCTAGTTCATCCGTTCAATGAAATGAAACTTGTAAGAAAAGAAAATAACACGAATAAATGAAACGACATCGTTGCCTATTTCTGAAATGAAGTTTAATATAAAGTTATAACAGAAGCACTACGCACAAACTAGGAAAACAGAATCATATATATTCAATAAAATGTATAGCAATTATCCTGCCAATAGAACCCCTGTATTGGTTAACCATTGTAGAAAATTTTTAATGGATAACTAACACAGAGACGCTACCTTAAAGTATTGCCGATAAAGTTCCAGGATGAAAACGGTCTAAAAAACACAATCAAAATTGTTTTTAATCCGTACAAACCGTGTTTACCACTATTGTGGTATAGGGATTGTGATCATCTTGCCAATACCATTCCGTACCCAATTGTTTATGCAAAATTGATTTAACTGATTTAACTGGTATATAATACCATATACACATACTCTAGAGAACCACTTATTTTTGGGATATATGTTGATACCAGACTCTATATGTTATATGCGATAAGTTTATGTCTCATTTATTTATGACTCAATCTCAGTAATATTTTCACAAGTGATTCAACTAAAAATCCCAAATTTCTTTAGTTAACAATGAATGCGTTCACATAGATCAATAAAAAAAATGTAATTACTCAATCAATTTATTTACTGAGATCTTTAAAACAGTAGTGATTAACAACAACAAAATTTTATTATTCATTACTTAATTAAATATTTAGCTGATCATACTGCTGCATCGCATATTGCCAAATACTCATCATCAGTGATCTCGGAATTATTTTTTGTATTTAATTATGGTATTCGTAAATAATTTTTTTAGGCTGGAAGTACCAATGGCCAACTCGGGCCCTGCCAAAATTGAAGCTCAGAGTCAGTGTTAAATAACCAACCGATCCAAAGCCGTACTTGATTTGTATATTCTAACTTGGAGTTTTTAATTTATTGTAAAAGTTTATTAACAAATGTCTATTATGTTATATCGGAATTAGAAATGGAATAATTGAATTATTAATTATTTTTATTTTTAAATATTAAATTGTTATACTGTTTATTTTTTTTTGCAGAGTTATTATTTCTTGCATTATTCCTAGTGTATAAATGCTTAATTGGGAACTTAACGTAAGAAAGTTATGTTAATGTTACTCTACGATTCGCTCGAGCTAAATTGCCTCTATATTATAACAATAGTTGCTATTAAGAGACATTGGTTCCTTCGTCATATTTGGTTTTAAATTTCAAATTTAATATAAACTTATTTCGTTTTTGATTAAGCTGAACTCAGGAATTGATCTCATTATTAAACCAAGCCATTTCGTTGAGAGCTGTCAGAAACAATAAATTTAAAATTGCTTTGCCATGTGAAAAATATATTTAAATTATAATTAATAATTCGCAGAATTTTGAGAAACTTAAATCAATGAATTGAGATTTGTGAATGCGATGTGTTCATTTAAATAAATATTAAAAATATGAAAATAAAATATTTCCATCTGTTTGCTCTCTGAAATTGCAGATAATTAGTGGCATCGAAAATGTTCTATTGCCACCAAATTCATTAGCAACAATGATTAATTACAATTGATTGATGGATGGATTTTTGGCATTGATGGAGGGACTAAAGTTGATGGCTCGTTATGTGTAATAAATTTAATGATTAACACGCTTATGTGGTAAAAACTGCTAAAACTATCGTGTGATGCAACAAGCTGACAAGGGATTATGTCCAGCAGTCGAGAACAGCAAAGAGGCCTATCACCAATTAAGTGTAACCAACAAAAACTAATAACTACAAATTAACAATCGATGAAGCAAAAGTACCAACACACGCACACAAATTAGCTTTGTATGCGTATATATATACACTCATTAATTTCCGTTTGATTTCACTTTTATGCCATCTTTAAGAAGAAATCATATCCATTATATGAAGCAAAACGAAAACACCGAAGGAAGGAACAGCGAAAAGAAATGAACCCCAGTTGCACTGCAGGAATCATCATGTACTCTGCCGTACACAAACAACCCAAGCCCATCAGAGCGGTTTCAACTAAATACGGTATAATTAACTATGAACGGAAATTCTGAGAAGTGGAAATATGCGGTAGCTCCTTTGGCAGACGAAAACGAAAAAGGCTCAGCAGCGCGCATAGCATAAATTAACTGCAGTGCAAAGCACATATGACGCTTGTTTGCCAATTAAAAGCTGTAAGCCGCAAAATGTTAAAATTATTAAGTAAAAAAATGGCTGCCTTACTTCAAAAAATGGCTGCTTTACTTCAAAAACTGATACAAAAAATGGCAGCCGAACGTAATTAATTGTGTTTGATGTGATGTCTGTCGGTACAGATGTGTGTGTATGTGTGTGTGTGTCTGCATTTTTTTTGCTACTTAAATTATTGTTCCACTCCAGTTCCCTTAACAGGCAACAAACACCAGAGGCAAAGGCGTTTTCGGGCTTGATTTTTTGATTTTTATAATTAAATGAAAATATTTACAGAAGTCACAGCCGCCCAAATCGTTGATGTGGGTGTGTTCATATATTCACATATGTCATGCATCGCAAATCTGCAAAAATCAGTTACAATTTTCGACATAATTTCTAAATGGGCCAAAACACACATTCTCGCTAACATCCACCGAACACCGAACACAAAACAAATTTATAAATAACTTAATTGATATTTAACTTAATTTTAGCATTATTAACACATTCTGGCATCTTCTATTATTAATAACAAAAATATTTAAATATATACAAAAGATTTTCAAAATATTTAAATATATATGTTTTCAAAATAATTATATATATTTTTTCTATATTTAAATTGATCAGCTTTGAAAGTAAACATTCTGGCACTTTCTGGCATAGAAAGTATTAAAAAAATTAAGTTAAATTAAGTAAACAATAAAAATAATAGTTTAAATAAAAAATAAAAAATAGTTATAGTTAAAGAATATACACAAATAAAAAAAAGTATATTACAGTTGCAGCGAAATGCAAGATAATCATTGTATCTATATACAGGAAAAATAATAACCTGGCACCAAGTGATTACCATCTATTTCTGTCCATAGCGAATGATTTTTCTGGTGGAAATTTCGCTTCAAGAGAAGTTTGTGAAAATGGACTGTCTCGCTGTCTCAATTATTTGCCAATAGCGTTGAGGACTTCTATAAGAGTAGCATAATGAAATTACCTTAAAAGTGACAAGTTATTAAATAAAACGGGGCATATTTAACCTAAATCGGATAATTCTAACTATGGTAAATAAACCTTCAAATTTATGGATACCTTCTATTACCTTGGATTATATACAGCCTTAGTCTGCAGTTAGTCAGTATCCAAGACATGTCATTTCTTCTAACTAAAAAATAAATAAAACCTTATTAAACATATATGAATAAATAAATATACATATAAATAAGGAAATATATATATCATTAAATAAGTGAATACTTAAATAGATGAATATTATATTTAATTGACTTTTAACGTCCGTTTTGATTAAAAAAAATTAGTTCTTAGTATAAACCATTTTTTCAACAGAGAAGTTTTTATTGACAGTAGTAAATTGGAACAACAAAAATTATTTTTTAATTAATTGAATTTGTGGTTGAACACACAGCTGTTTCGAATATTGCTAAATAGTCATCACCAGTGATCTTGGAACTAATTCTTATATTTAATTATTTCTGAATAATATTTTTAAGGCTGCAAATACCAAGGTTTGAATTCGTCCTCTATTCATCTCTCTATACTGAGGACTAACCATCGCCGATCATTACTAACCAAATGGCCACCACTGTCTTTGGGAACATCACCAAAAGAAAAATGCTCGACAAGAGAACAAAGATCTACGGCATGATTTATAAGTAAAGCTCTGAAGACTATATTATAATATGCTTAATGTACCATTCTGCACGCACCACAGCTTGATCAAAAAACTGTGCTACCTTAACTAAGATATATATGTTTTCACGATAAAAAATATATGCATTTATTCTAACAGTCTGGCAACTATCAAAGCATTAAATGCACTACAAGATTTCAGTCACAATAATTTGGTGAACGATTTTGGCAAAATCGAATTTTCTAAGTAACTTTTATCAATTCAATGCCTGATATAGAGAGTACCATATTTTAACGATATATAGCATAGTGAAAAAACTGGCTCAGAATAACTGATTGTAACAACTTAATCATTACAAATTACAAAGTCACTTCATTGTTTCTGTTCTCTAAATAAAAAAAACTCAAAAGTTCATTACACACATATTTTGTCTGCCAAGGTACTCCGGTATAAAAGAAGTTACTGTAAATGTAAATGGGCTAGCAAAAAAGGAACTGTGACTCCAATTCTTCCAAAAAGAATACGAAGAAATGCTTTGTAAACATGCACCCAAAATATGCTTTCAAAAAAAATACCTAGATGAACGGTGGAATCGAAAAACGACATCTTCATTCAGGTTATATTTTTATTCAAAATACAAAGCAATGTGTAAATACTTCTTGCTTTAAAACTGTAAAATTTTATTTCAAAATATGTTTCCAAAGAAAATATATAATCACTGGTTTCCAAGAATTATATGCTCACACACGTGATTTATAAGCTCATATTTGGATTTAAGTAAGTCATGAAGGTCTTTCGAGTTTTGGTATTAAAATTTTGTCATTTTTTGGCTGCACTCACATACAGTGTTAGGAGCAGATAACTAAGTGTAGGAAACGTTGCATGATGTCCAGATAATGGATTTCATAATTTAAGTTATCAGTTGTCCCAGTTTATATACTAAATTTATATTCAATTTGTAATTAGTATTTGTATTTGTATGTGCCCTTGAAGCGGGTAAGATTCTTTCTAACTTTATTTATCTATTTACTTAAGTTTCATCTTAAATTATTGCTATTATCTATTTCACAATACTTCGGTACAGTACTTGAGTACCAACTATTACAGAAATTAAGTAATTGAATTACACTCTTCAGAAATGTTTAGGATTGTGATAAAGAAACACCTCAAAGAAATCTGATGTATTAAAGTTCATCCAATGAGACCTTTTCGAAAAGTGAATTTAACGCATCATTCAGTAAGTACATTTTGTTAATAAAATAATTAAAATTGTCATGCCTGGCAACAACAAAGCAATCATTTTAATATATTTTTTATTAGTAATTATTCTACTAATTTGACATCAATTAAGAATTCCCATGCATGTTAAGAAATACCACCACAAATTAAACTCACAAATGTCAAAGTTAACCTTAAGACGGAAGATAAAAGATATATGAAGGCAAGGAATGTTGCCAAATGAAATTGTTAATTTAACATAGAAAATATTTGTGGTTCCTTTGCGCCTTTGACAGGATGTGAATGTCAAGTTCAGTTAACAGTGGCACAGTAACTATAACTAAACCACTACACACAGTAGCAACAAACCAAAATAAAATATATCCCCCAGGACGCGTTTAATTTCGCTGATGACAGAAGACATTAGTGAAATGTGTTCTGCGGTTCACCAGGCCAAATATTTCAAATAAAATTTTAATAATATGTTTGATAAATTATTTCAACTTTAGTTTTAATTTGTAGAAATTTGTTAAAATTTGTTAAAATTTGTTAAAATTTGACTTTGGAGCTTTCATCCTTTTGCCGTCTTTTGTTGTGGAGTAAATGAAGAAGCTTCCAAATCCCAAAACATTTAATATTTGCTACGTCAGAGCACATATGCTCTATGTGGTAAAGACAGTCATAATTTTTGGCAAACATAATATATAATTTTGGTTGCCAAAATTAAAATAGTATTTAACTAAAAACTGACAAATGAATTCAATTAAGAATTCATTTTATCTTCTTCGCACCATTCGAGCAAATTATAATTTTTATTTGATATGACAAAATTAATCACCTCTGTGTGCTGTATTTTAAGAACTCACAGGGGTCCTTTTAGTGAAATTTTACACTACTTGAATGAATCGCAAGTTATCACTATAAATCATCTCACTCTCTTAGTTTCAAATGGTTTTATAGTTTTAACGAAAACCAAATACTACAAATATGATAAATTTTAAATACCGTTTTTTTTTTAATTTCTTTTCACTTGGCAATAATAAACCATTGTCAAATTTCGGGTTGACGGAATAGTTCTTTTTTAATGCACCTTTCCACGGCTTCTTCTTCTTATCAAATGCAATTAATCGCTACGTAAACATGATCAATCCACCGGAAACGCATTCTTCCCCTATATCCTTTTTCAATCAACTGCCCCTACAAAAACTTCTTCCACTGAAACACAATTATTCAATCAATCTCACGACATGATCTGCAGAGGAATGTCGCTGAATGTTGACTCTCTAAGCAATATTAATGTCGTAATGAGGCTCGGCAGAACTCGTAATTCATTCGTAAGAAGTAATCGTTGCCAACTTATAGATGACCAAAGAACGTATGAACAATTTTCAGTAATATTCTGAGAACCTAAGCTTTTGCGCCAAACAGAAGGACTGTTAATTTGAGTAACCGTTAGAGCATAAGTGTTGGCATGGATGATGTATGTTCAACTTGTTTAAAACCTTTTGAAACAGTTTGCGAAGGTATTTAATATGAATAGCTCTTATAGTTAAACCTGGTTCTGCAAATGCTTCTCGCATGCCAATACCTTGTTTTGTTAGTTCATTTGGTTTTTCATTTTCCTTAGTATTCCAATATCCCAAAAACTAGATTTACGACTTCAGAGTACAAATCTGCTTATTTTTTTAAAAAGAACTCAGCTCCGTATCATCAACATCGCTCAAAAACCGTAAAAAGCATCTATTACTTTATATACTTTATAGTAATATTATACTTTATAGTAAGATTTTACAACTCACTATGATTCCTAAGAAGAGCTTCATTGAGTAAAAAGTTAAATATGAAAAAAATGAACAATTTGAAAATGTGGCTTGCAATTATTGTATGTGTATTCCATAGTTTTGTTATTCACAAAACATTGTACAATGAAAACAACAACATATTTTAATAAGAACAGAAAAATTGAAGCCCCAGAAACATTATTTTTATTTTTATTCAATAAAAAAACAAAATCGCTGACATCTTTTTAAAACAATCTTCTTCAGATTTTATTGCTCCATTTAAGAGATATGCTCGTATTTTTCAAATAAATGTACAAACTTTAAAAAATCATACCATTTCCTGCTTCCGGCACGCTTTGTTCATCCCAAGAAGCTTACGCAGTAGATGGTAACAAGGACACCCAGTGTTTTATGTCACCTTAAATGGCAAATGGCAGCGAAATGAAGGCTTGCGAGCAGAAATGTGAGAGACTTTGAAAATTTAATGCGTAAACAAAATGCAGGGAAAACAGCAGGAAATCGCCATGACGAACTTGAAAACTGAAACGATATCACTTTTTATTTCTGCTTGTGCCCAAATAATGGCGGAAGTATGTAAATCCTTGTTTAGCCCGCTCACCTGCTCTATGTACAGGCAAATGCCTGTACATAAATCAGGCGGGTTTAGTACGCAATCAGCCGCACCAAACCAGGGATGTTAATAAATTATTATTGAGCCAAGCCGCACACACAGCCGCACACAACCAAACATTCACCAATTTACATATAAGCCTTTATTAACAATATTTTTATTATACTATATAGTAAATTTTTTATTTTTTATTTTTAACTTTGTATTGTTGTACGTTCCAGGCATTTGTGCAGCTTATCAGCGTGCCTGACTTGCCTGATTCGCCTGACTCTGGCCAAAGCAGCTGCAATCATAAATAAAAATGTGAATAAGTGCAGAAGTCGTTAAGTTAAATGTTTGAGGCTTTTGTGTGCCATTTCCGTTTATGTGCCTTCATAATTCACACGAAATTATTTTATGCACACAATTTCGGTTTATTTTCGCACTTAACTAATTACGAACATTACTCCGAGATACAAAATTATCTGCGACTATGCAATTATTATTATAATAAAAACATAAACTCGTCCGCTCAACAATAAATCTTAATGGCAACCATTAAAAGGACCATACATTTGCATATGAGTCCTGAAAATTTAGCCATAAGGTAAAGGACACACAACGACAGCAATTCACTCATAATCGCATATAATTTTTCTCTATCGCCGATGGTTGTTAAAAATAAAACAAATGGCATCTAAAAGCTAAACGTGGATTAGAATATTTACTTTAAATGAATATTTGTTAATCAAATTTCTCAAAAAAAAAAATTATGAAAATAATTATATCTTAAACAAAATGGTTCCAATCCAAAAGAAGCTCCAAAACCTAGCCAAATTCTAGTCACTGTAGACGATTTAATAATGATATTTAAAAATTTCAAGAATACACAAGAAAGGTCATTAGTAATGACCCATAAGTTGATCTCTTACTGATGTTTCATCTAACACACAACCAGCTATTTGCGAAAACCGACAGGCTGCCTTACTTAGCACTATCTAATCTCAGAGTAATCACTAACCGTTTGGGGTGGTATGTAGATCTCAGATCAAACATTGAATAATCACGAAGTTTATCAGGAATACTCAAATTAGTCAGTGAGTTGGGCGGGACTCTGCAGAGTCCCCCCAGCTATCATAGAGTAAAAGTGTCCAGATGCAATAACTCGGAAAAGGCGTAACAACCAAGTCCTTATTATAAAATGAACTTATTGCCTTATCACACAGCTCGCTGTATGCTACCCTCACGGGAAAGGAAATAGAATATTTCTAAGGGAAGAGAGAGACATGCATGTCATAAAATAGGAATAAAATTCAGTAAGCACCACCCGATACCGTTTGGAATGCAAATGGTAGTGAGAAAATTACACTTGCGGCACCCAACAGGAGATATAAATCTGATAGTATATGAAGACAAGGCACATCGCTTCAGCTGTTCTGACCAATTGAAGCTGGCTTTATTACAGGGAATATCATGATGGTTATGGTTAAAAGTCAAACTTACACGGATAGAATAACTGTATTCATTACTTGATGTGGAGTTGTATTTTTTAACCGAGTGCTATACCCCCTATAACCCATATATGCTGCTAACATTAGGATTAGATTGATCAGACCGAACTTAAGTCACTCATAGAACCACTCATAAAACTGTACTTAGATTTTTAGTAACCATTATGTAGGATTTCGACGTTTTCATACTATCTAAATAGTGCTTGTAGATTCATACTTGAGACGTTTTCCAATTTCTCAAACAGTATAGTCATAAGTTAATTTTCTCGAAAAACCAAAAAGAATTACATTATTAGTAACCATAGCAGAAGACTGTGCGCGCTAAGCTGCAACTTGCTGTATCGCTGTTTATCTAAAAATTACCAGAGCACCAAAAACAGCTCCATCTTTGCTTTACTGCAGCACTATTTTCGGTGGCGAGTTTAATAGCACTAGAGCCGACATAACAGAAAGTTGTGTCCGGTGCTTCTACAAGATTAATACATAGATATTATTACCTCTTTTAACTATTAGAACTATTAGAAATACAGAAAAACTTTGTATGAGTGAATTGTTTATTTTTAATAGATCTATAACTTTTAGGAAGACAGTTTTTATGTAAAATAAAATATGTCGGAGATATAAGCAATCAAAGATGAATTTTATGGAAAAAATCGTTATTTTTCAATCTTTGAGGCTCTTGGGGCACCATTTCCACTTATCCAATTGAACTAAAATTTTACACAGATTATTTTTTTAGTAAAATGAACCGATCTGGGGGGTGCCGCGGGCAATTTTCCGACTTTCGAAAATTAATGGCACCCTAATACACATATAATTATATGGCATAAATAAATAACTTCTTGAGGTAACAGCATAAGCTTTATAAATATTGTAAGACTTCTAAATGTGTTTACCCTTTCGACATTAAATAATTATAACATTCCATAACTCTCTTTTTAAGGAAAAAATAAGGTATTCCTTAAGGATTACACTGTCAAATAAGTAAACAGTGTCTTAAAAAAAATTCTATTCTTTCAAATTTTAATAAAGTTTCTAATCACCCAATGGGTATTTATATATTTTTTAATAAAATTTTATTAAATCTCTTTCATATGCTATATAAAAGTAATTACCATAGAAATGAAGAATATTTTTACATGTACAATATAGACGAATAAATGTCCGATTCAAATGAGCGGGTTAAAGAGATTGCGAGAATTCAGCTATTCTGTGAGTAAATCAAACGCATTTCAAATTTATAACTTAAGTGAAAAAGGATAATAAATATCACAAATTAAATGATTGACATTAAAAAGGATGAAAGTATAATAAAATAAAATTATCCCTCGGGGCCACGGAAATGATTCAATTTATAAAATTGAATCATACACACAAACGCAACAAACCTCTTCTTCAGATACGCTTTCAGATACGGTAAGCACGCAAAATTGTAATTTAATTTCTTATCATTTAGAATAAAAAATGAAATGAAATAAAAAATTAAACCTGAAAAGGAACAAAAAATAATTTAACAATATTAAAAAACGAAATACTGCATAAATCGCCTTGAGCCCGTTAAATGCACTGAAAAATAAAAGGAATAAATTATTTATTATTTAACGTCAAAAGGATTATTTTCACAATTGAATTTTTATACGCAGGCTTGTACGTCGTGAGATACTTTATGCGTAACTACCTGCCTTCCGCTTCGCTACATATGGTACAACCAACCATCCAACCAACCACTTAGCACATTCTCCGTATCTTTTGAGCCACATTGAAGTAGTTACATTTTATTTGTGTTAAATTTTATAGCCGATTTTTATGTTGCATTTTATGATTTTAGTGCCTTAAAAAATTCGACATGTGCCCTTCACACAGCATCCGCATCCTGTACATCAAAAAGGACCATGACCAATTTGAATTAGATACAATAATTGAATATGAAGTGATTAACATGTTTTATTGCCAGCCACATTTACAGCATTTTAAACAACATTTCCCCAAATTCTCACAAGATCTGTAAAATAAATCACATGGACCGAATTATATATCAATAATATCAATCAATTATCAATAATAATTTTTACTATAAGATTATACAAAGAATTCTTAAAGACAATGACGAATTGATTGTGTGTTTTGGTTTTATTTAAGATATGAGATTACACTGACACCTATACATAAATATCAGAAATACCAGATGTTTTAAATAAAATAACAATGCTGACCTAAGAATGTCAATAGGCCTACGTCTATCGTTTCACAGAAATAAGTATGCTTGCATAGGAACACAAAGAAGTGTTCTGTTAAGATATTATTAAATAATCCGTTATACATGGGTAAAAAAAACCCATCACTTCTATCGTGTGTAGTACTACTCCTCATATCATCGTTTTTAAGTTCAATTATAATATAACGCACACAAATCTAAGCTCAATTAATCTATGATTACGTCGAACAAATTCAACTAGGTTCCTGAACCTTGGTATATGTTGGACACAAAATCTTAATCTTCCTTATCCTCCCCCTTCTCATTGTTGAATCTTTAATATTAAGCGCGATTGAATGTACTTCGTCGATTTTCTTTCCTTAGTCACTCTTAAAGGATTCTCAATAAAATTTTTTTCCATGTAAAATATATATTCCATTTGGATGACCGTTAAACCATGTGACGTCTTTGATCTGCTACAGTTTTAGTTGTTTTTAACATGCCTTACGAGAAAACTTACCTACATTTTACTGGATAAAACAGCTTCCCTTATATTTATAATTTATACTTTGCTTAAGATTAAAACTTCTTTAAACTTTTAATTTTTAGTTTAGTTAAAGTTTTCAAAACTTGAGGAAAATGTACTTGATTAAGCAAATACCGAACTGTACTGTACCAAATCAACATGATTTTTCGGTTCAGTTTAGGTTTTTGCTCCAACAAAAGCATCGATTTTTTCGGTTTTTGGTTTAGGGTTCAGTTGTGGTACCAAGTCATAGTATTAACTATGAATGTTACAACCATTTCGTGTAGGATAGAATCTAACGTATTTAGTTAGTTTAGTGTATCTATTAGTAATTTATATCAGCTACTTATGTATAGAACAGACATATTACCTTGCAATAAAAGATAATACATGTAAATATTGAACATGATGGAAGAAATGGTGACAGAAGCATCACCCCCTGGAATACCTGAAGTGATCTTTAGTTCTCCTTTTCAAAGTATATGTCTTTTAATCGCATTTAGAAATATATACACTTGCTTTATATAGATCAGTGGTTCCGTTTGTAGGAACCACAAAGTTTAAGAATAATAAAGTGTATGATTACTATAATATACCTTATGCATCTCTGGTATAATGTATAATGAATTGTATAAATGCCCAGGTAAATTATATAGGCTCTAAGATAGATATATTATTACTTGGAAATATTTTGTGTATATTTTCTAATAAGTGAGGTCTCAGTGGACAAAGTACAAGCTATGTATTCATACCGAATAAATTTGATTCACAGATCATTTTTGACCACTTCGCAGATCAACGGTTGGTAACCACTAGCACAGATACATAAATATATGTGTATGATTGTATATATAATATATATATATATATATATGATTGTAAATAACAAGAATTTTATGTTTCTTGATTTATTAATAGTTATATAATTAATGTTTATTGTTTATTTTAATTACAATATTTAAACATCGATTAAATTAAGTTACGATTGGCTTGATTAATCATAAAGAATGTGTTTGCATTACAAAAAATCAATGCTGCAATTTTATAAAATTAATTTTGAAACACAATTCGCAAAGGAGTTATAATAAATTATCAAATACATCATGAGATATTTCCAATACTATTTAAAATATTTACACTTAGATTTTCGAATATACTAGAAACTTAAATTACATTGAAGAATGTCAAATTTTGTACATTTGCTTTTGCCGCAATATATAAGAATTACACATATATTATATAAAACTTTATGTACGCATTATCATGTGACAGCTTATTTATAATTACTAATATCGTGATTTGGTTATTATTATATATATAAAAAAATAAGTAAGAACCACTGGCTGGCTAAGTCTTTCCCGTTTTAAAATATAATGCAAGTTTAAACACAACTGTTATGTTTCTTTCCATTTCTATTGAGGGTTAAAAACATAGCATGTAACATATTTATTGAATAAATACTGGTATAATTGGTTAAAATACTATAATGTAATAAATTTATTGTGTATTACATATTGTCAGTTTAAAATTTTCTTTAAATATATATTTTTGTTCTTATGCATTGTTACTTATGGAGCTCAGTTCTTTACTCACTCCTATCAATCATAGTTATATAGTCTTCACACGACACTAGCTAATGTTCATTAATAGCTTCTTGGACACTACAGATCCAGAAGCAATCTTTTAATTTTATTTTTTTTCTTTCGTGCTCAATCACATTCTGTCTGCTCTGTATTTCAATACCATTTTGTTCACATGAATTTTTATGTTTCATACTTGCACGTTTCTCTCAAATTGTTGATTATAGAGTTTTCGTTAAAAATGCCATGTGAATGCCAATTTAAAAACTCTCAGGACAGCTTTTTTAGTAATTCAGTAATGTGAAAAGCATATAACACTGCATCATAATTATGAATAAAGACAATGATGAATATAATTATAGTCACAATGAGGATGAAGTAATGATTCTGTTGTTGATAGTGATAGTGATAATGAACGCGTAATGATCAAATTTTTCTTTAAACTGCCGATTATTATAATGTTCACAATGTTGATGATTACAGTGATTGTAATAATAATTATGATGTCAATTGTTATGACTTTGCTGACACTTTATTATGCTTTTTATCGTTTTAGAATTCACAAAATATTTTATTACAAATTCATTTGCTATTATTGAATGTATCTTATATTAATATAAATATACTTAAACTATCTCTTAGTTTAGTTAAATATGCTGTTTACAAAATATCTGTGTATACACAACGTTTGATATCAAAAGCGACATAAAAGAGTATAGAGTGTTTTCAAGAAAAGTTAAACCCTCCATAGCTTCTAAATCATTTATTCAAATAGCTTGTCATACGCCTGTTCTAAATATTATTCGATTTTATAGAAGAATATTTTATATATCATGCATCATTTTCTTATAATTGGTCCATAAAAAGCGTATTGTAACATTGAAAATGTTTATACATGAATTTTCAACAGAAATTAGATAGTGTTTTCAAGAAAAGTTAAACCCTCAATATCTTATG
Source organism: Teleopsis dalmanni (assembly GCF_002237135.1). Taxonomy (NCBI): domain Eukaryota; kingdom Metazoa; phylum Arthropoda; class Insecta; order Diptera; family Diopsidae; genus Teleopsis; species Teleopsis dalmanni. The sequence goes on along the minus strand of NC_051847.1, from coordinate 16,800,335 downwards.
AAGAATTTATCAACATTTCTTGTCATACATCATTTCTAAATATTATTTGATTTTAAAGAAGAATATTTTATATATCATGCATTATCTTCTTATAATCGTTCAATGAAAAGAACTATTATAATAAACATTGAAAATGTATATACAGAGATTTTCCTCAGAATTTTTATACGAAGTGGGACTTTAATAGAGTAAGACTTAACAGCTACCCTTTACTAAACAATAAATTGTTCATTTCAATAGAAGTAAATAAGTATAATGGAACAATAAATAAGTATATATAGAATTTTTTACTATACTTATAAATATGGTATATAAGCTATAATAGAATAATACCAATAACAGACTAGAGCATAAAGTAGCATTAAGTGCCCAAATAGTCACTTATTTAATTGCTTTTAACCACAATTTATTGTTCATTAAGGTTTTCAATGTTGTTAATATACAGAATAATGCCATAAGTATTACTTTATTTCATTTCTATAATCTGTTTGGTATATATAGATATATATGAAACTCATAATTTTTTGTTTCATGGAGCAAGGGCTCATTTTCTACATTTATGCCGCTTATGTTAACATTTCTCATTTAATGGCTTTAAATAATTATACATTATAAACTTGCATTTCAACCAATTATACATAAATTTATAGATACATACTAATTTCAACAATATTTTAGTGGTTAGTTAAATAAATACTATTTTAGGTATCCTTCATTATCAGTTAAGTTGTGTGTGTTAATATGTTATTTCAATTTAAGATTAGAATATGTAATAACTACTTAAGATACAGTTGTTCATGTACATCACATATAAATTGAACATTTAAAAGTAATTGTTACATACATTCGTGGGCCAGTGTGCATACAACAAATTTGAAAGAAAAATTATGTATTAAACCTAATAGAACTGTTTAGCTTCCTTAAACTGAACTTATATATACTATGTTAGTACTTAATTAAATATACATTGTTTACACAAATTAAAAAAGTGTTAGAAGTTAACATGAATAAAAATTTGCAATAAAACTAAATATAATTGATATCTAATTAAAACTAAAAGAAATCAATATATTCAACTAAAACAAATTTTTAATTTTAAGAGTTAAAGTGGTTTTAAATAAATTGAAACATTGGTTCTAAATACGCAAGAAGATGTTCTGATATTTCTTGCTAACATTTTTTGTTAACAGTGTGTTAATAGTAGTGAGCCTGCGCCAACAGCGATAAATGTTTTGAAATATGAACATAACTTCTTATAAATTAAGAATATAGCGCAGTATTAAATCCTCAAAATATTATTGGTACTGGCTACATCAATTTACAAGTTCGTTAACCGATTAATTATTGTGGTCGGTTTGCACTGTTTCTCGGTAACAAGGCTCATTAGTCAAGATGGTGAATACTATTGTTTTTATCACAAATAGTCTTATTTGATTTTGGAAATGAGACACAAACATCAAGAAAATATATCAAAAACTTGAAAGTATTTATTAAAATATATAAATTACACTCACTTCCATAATTACACACTATCATACATATGTGCACTTAGAACGCGTGTCCAATGACTAAGATGAATGGAATGATACTAATACCACTTTTGGTTTGCAACTCTAGGCATTCATTTTAACTCTACACTTCTTTCATAAAAAATAAGATATCTTAATTATTAACTTTAAGAATAAAAATTTAAATTTCTGGTAAAAATTTGAATATAAAAATACAACACAGAAGTCTAATTGATAACCTAAATGAACTTACGTTACGTTACGTTACTATTTCACTAAACGAAATCCTTAATCTTAGACGTTACTGGAGAGTACAAATTTTACGCAATATCGCTATCGTTTGAGGTGTTACTTTCGGAGTCGTTGGACAAGTGATCAGTACTAGCTGCCATAGTAGTTTGAAATCTCATGTCAGTATTAGCGAAACCTGCTAATACTGCAGCTGCTTCATCATATCTAGCATCAAATGAGTACTGTGCTTGATCTGGTAAACACTCTTGATTGCTGGGCATGCCTAATGATAAAGAGGATGACATTGTTGATGAGGATGTGGACGAACAGACTGACGACAGCGAATCTGAGGATGATGTTGAAGTTGTTGAATTCGACGTATCCACAAAAAGTGATAATCCCGCATTTGTTGTATCTATATTAATATTATTGTTATTATTGCTTAATGTTGCACTAAGATTTGTTAGTATAATAGCCGCATCAGTTCTTTCTACGTCCGCTGCTCGTTGATAGCTGTCGGGATTTGAACTACTCTCCGTAAAATGTTCTGGCATATTTACTGTGTTATTAAAAGCATAGTTATTAGTACTATGATTTACGACCTCATTTTCAATTGGATTAGACTCTAAACAATAGTCCTGAGCTGTTGTTGCTGTTATATTGGTGTTTTCGTTAAATGTGCAGCGATCATCTTCATTCTCATCGCTTTCCGAGCTGTAATTATCTGAAGTATATTTTGGAACTTCCGTTTTTATATTCTCGTTTTGTTCATTTTTTACTGTGCTACCAGCTGACACATTTAATTTTTCTTTTTCAATTTCTAATCGTCTTTTTAGTGCGCTTAAGAATTCTTCATCCTCTTCGCTCGTATAGTCACTTGAGGAAACTTTTCTTCTTTTCGATTTCTGATTATAAGCGGGTTGCAAATTTTGTTGCGCTGATCTTTTCACATTGCTCGCTTTTCTTTGAACAATTTTTCTAACCGCTGCTCTCTTCTTTTCATGCTGAGTATGATCGCTTTCGTCACTACTACTTGAGGAATAAAACGGTGTAGAAGTATCACTACCAACTGGTCGATTCTTTGGCTCACTACGAGCTCGTATGCTGCGTCTGCGACGGAGTCTACTTTTTACTTTGTTTTGTTCGTTCATATTTTTTTGCCAACGCTGACGTCCACTTGAACGCAATCCCGATGAAGTGCTTGCTCCAACGTTTATATTTTCGTTATTATTTTCAGGTTTATTATTTTTGCTTTGATTTTCAGCTTTTGATTCGTTTACAAACACAACATCAGAATCAGACTCAGAATTTAAGCTCACCAATTCAGGTGTGCGTAAGTGTGGGGGCTTTAGTTCTAATACGAATTCACATTCATCATCGCCCGTATCAGAAAATGTAATTGTTGCGGCAGGTTCAGGAACAGTATTATTTGCAGGTATGTTTATAGTGTTATCACTACCAGACGGTTCAAGTGCATCCAAATCTATAATATCATCATTGGAACGATTGTGTGTTGTCAAATTAATAGCAATTGTTTGTGCATTACGCTCACTTCCTCCAACTGCAGAGAAACCAGTAATTTCACTATTATCGGGCCCGGGTGTAACATTATACGATAAAAAATTAACTAAACTTGTGGGGCCAGTATTACTTTCGCTGCGAGACTGTACACGATATTCGCTGAATCCTCTAAAATTTCGTGGGCTATTTCTGTCTGACAAAATGTCAACTCCTATCATATCATCTTCCGATGACTCTGACGTTGAAGAAAATTCAACGACAAGCTCCTCTGTGACTTGTGGTGCGTACTGTACTACACGATCATAGCCAATCATATCATATGGTGAACGAGCGAACGTTGATAATTCATGTATAAAATGTGCTGTCTTCTCACCCAAATATGAATGCACCCTTCTGCGAAATGCTACAGAGATAATATCGAAACGTGTCAACGTTTCACTTATGCTCTCTAGTACAGTAGTAACATTTTGATCTGTGTTACGTAGCAAACAAACAATATCACGATTAATCCAAGGCATCAAACGATGTAACTGTGCTGGATTATCTCTGTTAATGTAAGAATTGATTAAAAATATAATTTCATACTACTGTAACAATAATTGTAATTTACCTATAAAATCGTGCATTGCATTCACGCATACGGCCGGTGACATCATAAACTGGCAATGCATATAATTTCCTGTCATAGACGTAGCGTCGCCATAATTGGCTCAGTGTACCACTTGTACCATCTGGATTCTCCTGCCTGTACATGTTGAGCACTTCGCCACGATGTGTGTATTGTGTTTGTACAAGGCTATTCAGTTGCCTTCTACCCGGAGTTCTTGGATATCTGTCATTGAAATGTGGGAACACATGAGTATGCATGAGAGTATCCAAGCGCGAATCACCCCAATTGGCGGCAACAATTTCAAAATCTCTGCGTCTAAAAGGTAATACCGAATTATTTCTTATTAACTTTGAATAATAATTAAAATAACCAGTGTTGCATTTTTCATAGATAGGGATCTACTAATGTAATTCTATCAATATAACTTTACTTATAATAATCTATATAGATTTTAATATATTAAATTTTTTAATTTTTTACTGATTTTTTATTATTTAGAACATTATAACTCGACTACGGACATGGACTTTAGTTGCATTAATATTTTTAATAGTATATTTCGGAAGATTAGAAATAAATGGGGTACTAGCTTCCAAGGAAACGGAGTGACCCATTGCAGATATTTTGTGATGCTAACAAATCTTTATTAACCCGATGGCACTCAGATCATTATCGCAGCCAAAACTGTGGCAAATATATGAAATGAAGAATCGTGTTAAGACTGAATCTTTATAATACTGAACTCTGAAATAACAGATCTACCGCTATCACTTCCTAAAGCGTTGGCAAGAACAATTTACAGAAATTTCGATAGAATATACCCAAGTTTAGCTCCATGCTGTCCTTTAGTCTAGTGTCTTAAGAGAACTGATATTATTTTACACTTCTATATTGTTCTTATGAATTAAGTCTGAAGTTCTCAACTTAGAATATATATAACAGTCGCAACTGACCTGGGTGCTGAAGTAAAAATCTTGCAGACAGCAAGTGAGTTACAAATTATTTTAAATCAACTTGGAATTCTAAAATTTTTCAAGAAGTCTAGAGAACACAGTAGGAACAAAGCCAAGTAAATAGAGAACAAACAGAACAAGAGTATAAGAACGATTAAACGAATTAAGACAGTATTGAATTTAGGGATAAAATAAGAGAGAGGGGAACACAAGTAATAGGTAAATGTCTTTGCAAGATACATCAGTTGCCGACATATACATATTTAGTAAATAACTATTTTCGCAATACAAATGTTAGCAAAAAGGTAAGAAGAGAAAAGAAAATTTAACACGAAACTATAATTCTTGTTGCAAGGCTAATGATTATTTTTTATTAAAAGTTCCAACAAAAACAATATACTATATGTAAGATGCTATCATGTAAGATATAAACTATGAATATTCATAGAAAAACTGTTTATGGCTCAGCAACTGTTGATTCCATTAGTAAAAATCAATAAAATGTATTTTTTTAAGTGTTTATAGGTTTATTAACTACTTATTTTAATGATCACGTATGAATATATATTAATTATTTAATTTTGAACGTGAATAAAAAGGTTGTAGATCTGTATACTAACTTATTGGCTTCTTTCATTTTGCTGACAAAGTTCCAAAATGAAACTTAATATATTTTTCTTTGGACGCAACTTTTAGTTATAGTCTTTTCATCCGAATTTAGGTTTCATGTAAGCTATTTCATTACATTTGATTATTTGAAAAACCTACTGTTTTTCTATAATGTATTATTCTTTATATCACTCTGTATTCCTATTATATGTGCTTTTTATGATATTGGCAAAAAATGCAACTGTATGGTGCACGATAGGACTACAACCTAAAACAGGTAAGTTATCTTTCTGTATTGTTATAAAAGGTGAGCAGTCCGACAGGTAGTTCAGTTTTCTTAAAACTCTTAACAATGCTTCCACGAAGGAGGATTGATAAGCAAATGCTTGCAGAAAACAGAGGTACATTTTGCAAAAGTGTGAACCGATTAATTTTATATAATGATAAAAACAGAATTAGAGAGAGACAAATCTTAAAAAAAACGGCATGGAATATTTATATCAGTTGGTAGAAGAAACAACAATTCGTATTTCATTAGATAGTATGATAATGCAGATATTATAATAATATAAATATTATAAATTATAATTTAATTATATAATCTAATTAACATTTAAAGTCATATGCTGACTCTTACTTTAAAGTTTATATTTTATATAAAACTTAAAAGCAATTGAGAAACTAAGTCTGAACCTGTTAACCAAGATCTATTAATTTGAACGTCTTCAAAATTTTTTAAAGAAATGTGTTAAAATAATAGAAAATTGTTGTAATAATTGTATCAAGAATTCAAACAGAATATATTGATAAATAAACCAGTGAAAAAGAATGAAAGAGGTGCAAATGCGGTAAGAATTGAAACTTAGCTAATGGTTGGATATAGAAATATTTAAGCGACGATATATGGTCTAGAGCTATAGTTGTGGTGAATTGGTGAATTGATAACAATGATTAACTCCACCTTAATCATAATTAGCTCTGACATTTGTGCCACCTGTGAGCAATTGGTATTCTAGCCTAATCTTCAAAGCAATTTTTGCTTTAATTGTATCTATTTTATGATAATCTAAATAGCAGGTTTTTAAAGAAACGTAGTAACTTAAATGTTACATACAAATATAAAAGCAGAAGTTAACTTTTTGTATATTCAACTATATATCAGGTCTACAACTAATCGACTTAATCACAAATTTCTAATCGATTAAAGTAAAATCCTGAATTTTTCATATAATCATCATAAGTTAATATAATTAACCAGCTTATAAAAGGCAACCATTAAAATGTAGAGGACTATATGACCAAAACTTCAACAAAAATAATTAAACTTAGATAAAACGATACCTATTCCAACAAAAAAAAAATATTGCTATTACCGAAGAATTGCTAAACGAACGATTTTTTTAACTAATAATAACAATTCGGTAATTGCAGTACTAAACAATCGCTGATAATCACATAGAAGACTATTATAACCAGTATAATACCAGAAACGGAAAGCTGTTCTCAGAAAGTTTTTTAGATACCTTCAAAACATCATTTTCTCAACTACGATCAGCTAGAATAGAAAATATTAAATAATATATTGATGGAATTGGAATGGATGCTTACATTTAATTACATTTTGGAAGTTTGATAGAATCAGGAATTTAATATGAAAAAGATAATAAAGAGTAACCAATATTTTGATATTATAAATTTTTTTTCATTTTAATTATTAATTTTAATATGAAAAAGATAATAAAGAGTAACCCATATTTTGATATTATAATTTTTTTCTTTGTTTTACTGATTTAATTACTGTACGAATCACTAAAAATTTAATACAATTTTGCATTAATTGCTTAAAATATGGGTATCCAACTTTCAGTGATATATAACAGAAGTGTAGAATAGCAGTCACTCATTAACCCATGCATGCATCCCATTATAAGTGACTGGCGCATAATAGTTTTTAGTGCGTATCTTAACTAATTTGACGTCTTAAGTGTATAGGTCTTGAGAAGATTATGACATTCGAATCCAAATATGTATTATTTTCGATTTTTGTTTGCAAAAAAAAATTTGTACGTGTAGTGTAACTGTAGGAGTGTGTGAGGTTCGACTATTTTTAAGGTTCGTCAGTAACAAAATCAACAGAATTAGTCTGCAAGATTTATACGCCTATTAACAAATAACTAAAATAGGTTATAATAGAGTTTATGTTAAAATAACATAACTAAAATTATTAAAAAAATTGGGTTCTTTTATTTTTTAGATCGTAAAAAGCTATACTTTTTGCAAGATCATGATAATGCTTACGTCATACTACATGTCAATAGTAAACAGATTTTAGTACACAATATTACAAATAATCTAAGTAAAATATTAAATATTATTAAATTGTTATCCTATCAGCAAAAAACTAACTTTGTTGTGAGTGTGGCTTTAAATATTTCTGTGTAAAGGCAACTTTGCAACACCGAACTTACCCAACAACTACATTTTCGACAATGTATGGCAATTGGTTGTAGTTGACATCACCACGACCTGGCATCTGCGCCAGGGGAACGTGATACTCTTCAAACTGATCGAAGGATTTGACATTGTGTATTATGGATTTGAATGCCTGTTTGCAAAGCGGACACTCCGGCTTGATCTGTGAAGAAGACAACAGGTGAAAACAATGATAGACAAAATTAGATTCTATACACAATACATACCTTACTCCACTCGCATAAGCATTTAAAACAGAATTGATGCATACATGAATCTGTGAAGCATTTATTTTTACAGCGACCTAAACAAATTGCGCAATTCGGTGGTGGCGAAGCTGCACGCGTAGGTTCCACTTCATTGCTAGTGCCACTGGTTGTTACTTGCGCTTGTTCCTCACTCTCGGATTCGCTATTGCTGGTTGTGAAATCTGGTAACTTTTGTATTAAGCGTGGCGTAGCAGGGCATTGCATATCCACGCCCACTTCGCCAACGTGATGTGTGAAATTCACATCCAGGGAACCATTCGAGTTGTCGTTCAGAGTGGGCGCACTCACATTTGTATGCAAATCTACGGCAACGTTACCGTTAATTGAGGCAGGAGAAAGAGCAGATGACTCCGCCATGATAAATCAAATATGTTCGACGTAAAATCTGTGTTTTCGTTAACAATAATTTTAAAACTTCATTAAACAAATATTAAATTATATAGAATATTATTTTCTCTTCTTTTTCAAACTTTCCACTTCGGCACCAACTGTTTTTAATTTATGTACTAAGCAATTTTCATTGATTTAATTTGCTTTAAAATGTCTACACGACCCTTTTTATCTCTTCCTGCTTGCTCTTCGCGTTTAGCAGTTTTGACGTTTTTCCATTTTCGTACAATTTTGCAGTGGATTGTTTTTGTTGTTTTGCTTTGTTTTCATGCTATTGTGGAATTGGCTTGTTCATTTCTTGAGTGAAAAAAAGTCATTACAATCCACATATATTCATTCAATTCTTTTTAAGTGTGTTTTTGTTTTTCATTTATCCACAGATGTGACTACTTATGCGTATTAATTTTAGGCTCACATTTCATACTTTATTATTATTGTATTAATCACTATTTTAGTTAATAAATAATGTACGAATTGCACACATCTTATGGATGTTGTGCAAAGACCACTAACACTAACCACGCTTGTATGCTTTCAGCTGCTGCTGGAGAACGAATGAACACGAAGTACACCAATAAAATGGCTTGAGCTCAAAATTCACGGCAAGTGTGGGGAATTAAATTGCAAATTTAACCACGAATTTGAATAGTCACAATTTTTTACTGAGAATAATTATTAACATTGAATAATACAAACTCCAAATAATTAAAAATGTGAAGAATTTACATTGAAGCATATAATAGGAAAAAAAAACTATAATAATCATTTATAATAATTATTATAAATTATAATAATAATTAATTATAATAATCAATGTTTAGCGCCACCGATTCTTGAACAATTCTTCTTGAACGATTCTTGAATAATTACTAACAGTACTTACAAAATTATACGTCTTTCTTTAAAATCGGAAACTGTAATAAATAAATTATTAGCAGTGCATGATATAGGCTGTGTTGCTTACTACCATTTTTTATCCAAAATGTATTGAAATTGAAGTAATTTTCTCCTAAAAGGCGCAAATTCTGAAATTTATTACTAAATAACACTGTTTTGCCTTAGGCCGAGGCACAAATATGCTGGAATTTTACCCATACCATGCTCGAGATATTCTGCATAACATGGCCCAAATGGGATTCCCAGTACTGAGCTCTTTACAATACATTACTAAAAAATTATTCTTATGGATTCCGAAAAAGTGGTGTTAGAATAAAGTGACAAGATTTCTATTAACATAGGTTTTGAAAATTTTAACTAAATCTTTAACCCTTATTATTTTCTTATAACTGCTAAGCTGAGTCGTAAACCAACAACCAGAAAAACTAAATTATTTGCCAGAACGAAAATCGGTATTTAACCAAAACCTATTTATCGGTTTAACACCTTATATTTATTCAAATGTATTTCAATTAAAACTTCAAAAACAGTGTTAATGAACTAGAAAAAATAAAATTCACTGTTTATTTATTAATGTTAATTTATTTTTTTATTAATTAATTAACTATGCTCTATTTACAAAAAAATAAGGACTAAACTGAACGCAGCACAGAAGAAACAAAAACTTTTAAACAAAGCGAAATTTAGAACTTAATATATTTTTATTAATTAATAGAGGTGTAAACATTTTTATATTAATATAAATATAAGTGAATTATTAATTCAAAGGTTACAATTATGATTATTATCGCAGTTTGATGACAAATTTTATTAAAATCGGTTATTCTTAGCAATTTTTCGAATTACACTATACTACAGTCTTTGAGTGTTTGAGGTTGTTTATATATCACGGTGTTTAATTTATGTTTCTTACAATATTTGATTGCTACATACACTACTTACATCATTGGGTCCCATGGTGGAATTGAAAGTTATACACAAATAAGAGTGTTGGAAAATGTTAAAATTCACCTGACTTACATTATTTACAAGACTTTACACAAGCACCAATAATTAGCGTTTTTACTTAATTGTTATGTATTGTGAGAATGCTTATATTTCAATTAATTATTTAAAGTGAGCATTTATTCAATTCAATTTAGATTAGTTTTTAATATAAGCAAGATGACTAAAGAGAAAATATTAATCCAGAAAGCAAACATAATAGCTTGCGTTAATATAAATATCATATTAAAAATATGCAGTATTTTACTATATCACAATATCACCATATTGCCAAAAATTTACAGTGGACAGTAGAAATTTAAATTTTTTAACAGATTGAGAACTTAGTAATAATTTCCACTAATACTGAGAATACTCGTGTGAAATTTTTGTTGTCGAAAAATAGATCAACTAAAAGACGAAAAGATTAATGTTGTAAAAGAAGTCTTCGGAGCGATAAATGTGAACAGTTTTGCAGAAGTGACATACATGAGGGATGTCAGAAAGCTTGTTATAAAGAATGCACTTATGGTTTTAGTCGGAATATCAAAAGAAATGGAAAATTGAAAAAATTGACTCTTTAGTAAGATAAGTTCTTTATAACTACTTACCATATGAACTATATAGGTCTAACTAGCTCAAATCATTTTAAGTAGTTAAAATCTATTTTGAATTTAAACAAAATTTACCGTAGATATAACCAAATCGCTTAATTAATTGCTGTTGTCAAAAAAAGAAAGTCATCCACTACTTCTGTTCCATTCAAATCAATTAGCTCTTATGTTAGGAATATAAAAATATTCAACTAAAAATTTTTTTATGAAATGTCAAAATTAGCAATAAAATGAAAATTACTATGATTGCTGATAATAAAGTAAATATTTACAATAATCTATTATTATTATGTTGAGGGTTTCTTCATAACTTCTTTAGCACGTTTGCAAATGTATATTGTATGCTTTTTTCAGGAAAAACGATAGTTATTTCTTAATATAAATCTAGTTAAGTGAGCTAGTGTAAGTATGCTGAGTCATCATAAGCTATTTGATTTGAAAATTGAATATATTTATTCAAGAAATATAATTACAAATGTGTAGTGATTTAATTATTTTTAAATTAATCAATCTTGTAATTAGCATGTAAAGATGAGTACATGAAACTGAATGCTGCAATAAATTTAAGTACTTTATATATCAATGTTAATATTAAATATGTATAGCGTATTACATGTAATTGCGATTACAATATAAATGATGTGAATAATAGCAAAGATATTGTCTAAGAAAGATTCAAGTAATATAATTTTGCAGTTAAAAATTTTGAATAATCACATATAATAACTGACAATGACTTATAATATAGGAACTGATCTTATAATATTAGTATAATTATAATAAATATTATACAATTCTTTATGAAAAATTATTGGAATTATTGGAATTAACTCGAGTTACAGAGTTAACTCGAAATATGAAGGATAGGCAACTCTTAAGTTCTTCCATACATTGTGCTTGTGCATTGCGTTATGACCTTTTTTAAATAAGTGTTGTACAAATAATTGTTAATAAAATTTTTAAAATGCAAATTGCTTAATGTATATTTATCAATTTTTAATCTTTATAAAAATGTGTCCTAAATCAAATTTTTTATTAGTGCTACTCTGTTATTCAAAATTTTGAACTACATAAATGCAGTAAAAATTCATTGACAACTCTTTTAGTCTTTCACTAGTAAATACATAAATGCTTATAATCACATGTTTTAGTTTTATTTAAAATTACATATATTATTTAGTACACATGATTATTTTATTTACAATTACTACATATATTTTCTTATTTATAATTACGTGTTTTATTTTATAGATGCAGTGAATATCTAAATAAAAATATTTAAAATATCTGTATAAAAAATTTTTAACAAAATAATTTAGTTGATATAATTGGCAAAACTAATTCATTTGTGTCACACTTTTTTAGATTTCACAAAATTTTATTGGTTTGTTTATAAAATCAACTTGAACAAAACAAAAATAAAATTATTTTCGTTATTTTTAAGAGACCCAAAATATAAAGTTAATATGTATATTTAAAAAAAATTACAGTATATCAATTTTTTATAATACTACGTTTATATTGTGAGATTAAGAAAACGAGATTAAGTAAATTTGGCGTTTACATTATATATTGGAGATTAATTTTGACGTTTCTCTTGTGTTTTGTTTCATATATAAAGCATTTAATAACAATTTTGCACAAGGAAATTGTAATATAAATTTCATAAATAGTTTTATAATAACTAACTTAACAAATTTTAGTCATAAATATGCAAAACAAAACTATTATTGAACAAATTTATTAAATTTTACAAACTTTGGCAAATTTTCAATGTTTGTTTTGAATAGATTTTGACATTTCTTTTCCAATTC
>NC_051847.1:16779830-16787363 GCF_002237135.1 Teleopsis dalmanni | reverse complement strand
ATTAATAAAATGTTTGATTAATAATTTTTGACTGAATTTAAATATTAATTAATGAATAACATATATATTTATATATAATATAACCATCCGTGCAACCTCAAATTTTATATTTACATATGAAAAATAATTAAAAAATTTTAACTTCATTCTTCAATAAAGAATGCAGTTAATTGTAATTTAATAAAATTTCGTACGTATTTCAGTTGTGAATGAATTAATTAAAATTTTAAAAATTTCCATATTCACGAAACATATAAATATATAAACAAATAGCAATAATATTGTCATTATCTTGCATTAAATATTACTGCAGTGAGAAGATAATTAAGCTTTTTGCAACTTATCGCACTTATGGAATAATAAACTTAACCCTTTGCCAAACGCCATTGGTGTTAATAAAATTTCATATGAATATTTTTAATTTTATTTACTCACAATGAAATTGCTTTGGGGCGATAACCAGCATTAATAATACTATTATCCTGTATATTTATCGGTGGGTAAATATTCATTGCCAAAATGAATATTTTTATTCTTTATTTTAAACTTTAAAATTCCAAGTAATATAATTTAAAACGGTTGTGAGATTTTTAGGTATATTTTGCAATCTCATTCTCTGTCCTACAAAATCCTCCAAGTTTCATGACATCAAATTCAGAGTTCCAGCTACAGTGCATAAAAACAAAGTACTTTCTGTCAACGAAGAAATCTTCTGAGCATCTTGGAACTCAAGTCAGTGTTGACAGCTATAAGTTTAAGCTTTCAAAAGATTTTTTATATTGAAAATCTTGCGTAAATGATGTCAGCCTAGAGATCAAACGAAGTATCTCTCTTGCTAATGGATTTTATTCCAGGGTAAGTAAGAAATTGAAAAATAAATGAAAATGAAAATCATGTTCTTTAGGACTCTTATTATGCTTGACATGCTATGTAATGCAGAAATTCAACAACAACAAACAGTTTTAAGAAGGAATTAGAATCAACCGTGAGAACAACTCCTTGAAGATCTACATATAGTTGCGTAAGAGTTGATAACGACTATCAAATAAGATGAAAGTATAAGCTGTACATGTTATACCGTTAAAAAGTTAAAATAAATAGTTAAGTGAATGAAAGGAAATGTTCTGAGTAAAAAAGTATTTGATTTAGTACCCGCTGGAGAAAAACGTGGTATAGAACGTCTCCATATTTGTTGGAAGGACAAAGTGAGCAACGATTTGAGGACACTCGGTACTACCAATTGGAGATAGTAAAACGCTAATTGTGCTGACGAGAAAAGAAGACTACTGAACGTGATTAAAAAAGACATTTATCTATAATGGTTGACCAAATTATGAAATTTGTAACAACAAATTTTCTTTGCGAGTTTGTCTATCGTCATATTATCGATATTACCCTCTACCCACTGAATAAGCATAGCTGGAGTATGCTACTAGATGCTACCAAGAACTGCTCGCGTTTGTAATCATCGACAAGATAAGTAAGTCTGTCAGAATATTATCCGTAGTATTATATCGTAGTATCAACTGAATGGGGATGGCTGGCGCACACTTGCAGCCAAGAACTAAAGAACTACTCGGCAATAGTTCTGTAATGGCACACCAAGTAAGTAAGTTATTTACTTAACATTTTCTTCGGAAGTTTGTTTGTCATTACATCTTCGGTACCAACAACTAGCTACTGAATGGGGATGGCTGGCGTACGCTTGCACCCAAGAACTAAAGAACTACTCGGCAATAGCTCTGTAATGGCACACCAAGTAAAAAAATGTTTTATGTCAAATTTTCTTCGGAAATTTGTCTGTCAATACATTATCGATACTACTACCCAGCTACTGAATGGAGATGGCTGGAGTATGCTTGTCAATGAGAGCGACTCGCATCTGTAATCACTAATCAAGTGTGTAAATTTACAGTTGTAAAATAATTTTGCAAGTCTGTCTGTCATCATATAAACATAACTTCTAAAGTGATAATTAACATACAATAGTCATACTTAATTGTTTTGGCTAAAGTTAATTAACTTTTCAAGAGTGTATTCATCAAAGTATATTAGCAAATACTTATTTAGAATCATCCAATCGTACTTAAAAATTGTGAAATATTAACTTTTTTCTAAATATACATAATATTTCTCATTTTAAATGAAACAAAATTCTGAGTAATACATTTGATTTCCTTTTTCTTATTTTATAAATATATGAAATAATACAAACCATCCACAGCAGTGTATATCATAAATGGAATAATTCGCACTGCCAATATTTACTACCAAAAAACCGATAATAAAATAACAATTAAAATCGTTCACATTGACAATGTAAAATTGGCTTCAGAAATGTCATTCCATATTAAACAAAACCAAATATTCTATTTTTAAGTAATTTACGAGAATTCTCCATTGAACCACAGTTCGTCCAAAAAATATATAAAAACTGTTGTTTGCTTATATACATAAATATCGAGCAAACGTATATAATAAAGCCAATTTAAACAATTTACAAGTGCGTAAATACAACAAAAGAAATGCATTTCTACGTAAAATATAAAATATTAATAAATATAAAAAAAAAGATTAATAAAAAATTCGGATTAACATTTGTTTTAAGGAAAATTGCGAAATCACGCCAAGCCAATTGCGACATGCGTTGAATGTAAAATTTTATATTTGCTTGTATCCGCAGCGATCGCGCTGACGGCTGCGGCCATTGTTGCCGCCATTGTTGCCGCCATTGTTGCCGCCATTGAGCTTTTAATTAACCAAATTCGTTTCCGCTTTGTTGAGTGCGCATTGCGCTCGTTCCTTGCTCTTCTGTTTAGCAACAGCGAATGGCGAACAAAGCAGGAAAGCCATGGAGACGAAAAAAGCAACAATTTTGAAGTTTGTTTGTTTTTGTCTTTATTTTTGTTTTTGTCTGCGTGGGTTCAACTACATCCAAAGCGTCCGATTTGTGTCCAATTTTCTTCTTTTTTTTGCTTTGTATTCTCTTTTTGTGTTGTTGCTCAATTTGTTTTGCGTTTTTGTTATTTTTACTTTGTGATTAATTTGCTTTACGGATTTACGGATATATATAGTAGATGACATTTTTCAATATTCTGCGCAATATTACTTTCTTTCCTTCCCAACATTTAGTTTTCCCCCTTCTCCACATATATGAATCCAAAATTATATATTAGATTATTTATTTTCACGGAGAAATTTCTTTTAAATTTTTTATTATAATTTTTATAACAAAATATACTAAATATAATGTAACACGCAAAAATCAAATCTGTTAACTAGACTAATGTTCTTATCTACAAAACAAGTAATATACAAAGAGTTCCCAATTCTGGCATGAGTGTAGAAAATAAGTATTGCCTTCAAGAAACGAAAAAGAAATCGTATGGATATTCGTTTTTAACATTGACTGTGATATAAGCTGTTAAAGAAAAGTCTATTCCAAAAATATATATATAACCAAAGATCACCAATCTAGTAAATGCAACTCTACCAAATAGCATGAAATCCTCGATTACTAGCTTTTGAACCATTAAATTTACTTTCATACGATGCTTTGTATGCATCTATTCTCAAATGGATGCGGAATGATGTTTTTGATGGTTTAAAGTTAATAAAAATTTAAGCTATTTAAGTAATTTAAAAACTACATATACTGTAATGCAAATTTATATATTTCTTTTATAATATAAATATTTTAAATGAAAAATACAAACTAAATAGGACTATTACAGGAATTCAAAGACTGTGGCACACACTCCTGAAGCCCAACAAGGGTTCAATGATATTTATTTTCATTTTTCTCTCCTTTATTCTCTATATGTATAGCAGTCCATAACATCAAACTTTACTAGTGTTGGAGAAGTTCCTTTATATTATTTAGATAATTTATAATTAAAATAGTGGTTTGTAGTTTTGTCCAAAAAGGCTTTACTATACACAAGAAAATTTGGATATTCTCTCTTTAAGTTGCCTTCGTTTAAGGAATTCATTGTTGAATTTTATTGTTGAGATGCTCTTTTAATGCACTTTTAGTGCAATTTTATTTACAATTGGTAAATCTAGAGCCAAATGTATAATGCTTGAGATTAATTTATAACACTCTAGATATGTTGCCAGAATAGCAAGATTATCCTAAAACTAACAGCTGTGTTGTTATAAATGAGTTGTTATAAATGTTTACTAACACTACTACAAAAATATTAGATTATTCTAAAAACATATCCCGAATATAACTGAAAAGAATCCAAATTTACCAATCGAGAACGCCATAAAGTACTTAAATAAATAAACCGAAAATATTCGAACTCTAACCTTAATAAAGTATAAATATAAAGTTATATTTTGTTATATTTATATTGTTATATTTAAAGTATAAATATAACAAAAAACAAAAAAAAAACTTGTTTATTATTACTATTGTGAATCTCAATTTAAGATAAATGTTGAAAATTTTTTATAAAATTTTATGCTTGCCTACTTTTAGGCAGAACTGGAAAATATCTTAAAGTGATTAAATTATTCAAAAACTCATATTTTGGTAATGATGTGTTCTTTGTGAAAGTAAATAATTACTATTACGAAATATATATGATTTATATTGATTTTATAAGCTATTAAATCCTTTTGAAAGTAAACATAAATTTCATTAAATTATTAAATATTAATTAGATAGTTCTCAATAAGTATATACTTATGGGTTTATTACAAAATGTAGACTTAAACCTATCTCATCTCTAAAAATCAGATACGACGAATCTATAATATGATAAATATCTCAATCAGCAATATGTAAAGTGTGCTCTCAAAATAGAAAAAAAAATGGGAGGGAAGGGGTCCACAATTTCGCACACTTAAATAGGTAAGAACTAATTTCAGACAACTTGGCGTCAATTATAAGACCTAAAAAAACAATTTTTTTCAAATTTTAAAAGGAAATTTATAACATTAGCAATTTTAAATAATTATTTCATATCAATTCATTTTAAAATTCATAATAAGTATAATAATTTATATGAAAAAATACATAAATTTTTATATAAAAATTTATTCTGTGAGTTTACATTTTACTTATCATAATGTGATTATGATGTGAGCAACAACAAAAACTAAAAGTATTTTTTGTCATTATCTATTCTCACTTAATTTTTTTAATTACTGCTATGTTGGAAGTGATAAAACTATGAACATAATTAAGTATCTAAGCGGATAAATTGATTCACTGAATTTCACACAAGCATTAAAATAAGCCACAAGATATAAAAATGAGATATTTTATTTATAAACAACTATCCAAAAATAACATTTTCGTCATACCAAAAAATCAAGAAAAAATATCACTAAAAATATATGAAAACAAAAATAAAAGTGAGAAGGAAACGAGAGCAATTCACTATATTTTAGTATATTTTGATGTAGAAAATAAAGTCGGTCTGCGTTTTCAAAATTATCATCCAATCTGAAGAATGTAAATACAAAATCTATTTCATCAAAGTAGAAATTATTTTTTTATTTCTAAAACACAGCCATTAAATAAAGTTTAATCAATACTCTACGGCTTTGATAAGGCTTAAGGAGCAGCAGTGGGCTCTATTTTAATTTTTCACTCTTTTTTTATGCAAAATCTGTAAGAGGCCGCGGCTAATGATACACCCTTAAGATATTTGATAAAAAAAATGTTTTTGTCCACATAGCTTCATGCAAATGAAATCAGGTGAATTTTTATTTTATATATAAATTTCAAAAGTAGTTTCCGAAAGTACAGAATTTTTTAATTAATGCAAATAGTTTTAATGTAAAATATGCAAAAAAATAGTATAAAACTGAGTACAAAAATCATTTTATTTTTATTAAAATTATGTATATGCAAATGTTGAAAAACACTGGCACATTTAGTGCATTATAAAACATATTTGTAAAAATAATTTTTAATAAATATAAGTTGAAAACTATATATATACATTATTCAATTATTTCTCATAATAAAGTTTTAAATATAAAAAATTGGAATAAAAATTTTAGTAAAAATTTAATTACTACTTAATTAAAAGAAACCCTTTACAAAACTAAAACACCAGAAGAGAGAAAAATTTTAAACACAAACCCTAAGTCAAAGCAATCGACCTAAAATACGGCACTTTAAAGTCTTATAAAGGTTCGACATTAAACTGTCTAAAAATATAATTAAACAAAAATTAAACAGAATAATATAAGCGTTGAATATCCTTTATTAAATTCATATAGCCGATATTTAGAAATTGCTTTAACTTTTTTCTCAAAACGTTTTAAAACTACTGCATATATAAAATCTAATAAAAAGTAACTTTATTTAAATATTTATAATGTAATGATCTAATTTTTATATATTTTTAAATAAATAAATATATATAAATTGTCAAAATCAATGGATTTTTGATAAGGCTTTAATAAGAAGTTTAGTAGTTATACGAATAAAATTAAATAATTATTAACAATAAATTCTGCAATATTAATTATTTTAAATGTTTGTATATTGAAAAGTTTTTTAAAGGCAATATATAAATAAATAAATGTATATAAATTAGAAAGCCTAATCCTAGTGGTGGTGCAAAAAGGCCATTAGGCACTTATGTTAAAGAATTGAGTACCCCTTTCAACCAGAATATCAGTCGCTTCAGGTAATGAGAGTAAAATAAATAACTCAACAGTTTCTTTACAAATGTCTAGCAAGTTCAGTATATTCCACTATGGAAGTCTACGAACTAACAAGTCGCTATTAGTTATCCACTAATGAGTATATTCATTAGTTATCATGAACCACAAATGCCATATCTTGAATAAAGGTTTTCCAAACCTTACCTTGTATTTCATGCTTGAGATGGTAACAGAAGCGGAGTTGGATAACACCCTATGTCCTACTCGGACAGAAGCGGAAATTCTATCACAACTAAAATCAACCAACCAACCGTAGTTTACTGAAATTAGAAAGCTTTACTAGGGTGAAAGTGTGTTAAGATCAACTAAATAATGCACTTTACTGAATGGTGCAGACTGGCATAAACTTGTAGTATTCTTAAAGGATAGTATGCTATATAGATCTGAATTGTTCTGAGAACAGTTAGGTACTTCTTATTATTATCAATTTTTTTAAATTTTGTTTAGTGCCATGTTATGCAGACAGTCATGGTCACATCAAATGTGAAAACATTATTGTTTTCAATGTAAATTAATAAATGAGAATTAGGGAATCAGAGAATTAGAGAAAGAGAGAAATTTCAATTAAAATTTAGTCACAGAAATCTTCATCACTTTGATCAAAACAGTATTTCTCGGTAATAAATGTCAAAATTTGTGACTTTTATGAGCAAATATATGTATTTTTGTGTGGATATGCTTATATATTCATATAAAAAATATTGTCTTTTAAGTTTAGACATATCTAAAAAGTGTCAAAGTAGTAGTAAAAGTACGAAATGGTTACTGTGCTATGAATCTCTGAATGACAAGCCTTTTGGTTATGACCAAAACGAACAGAAAATTGTCATGACCATTCGT
>NC_051847.1:16773662-16779730 GCF_002237135.1 Teleopsis dalmanni | reverse complement strand
ACCAAAATAAAAACACTATATTCAAAATCTTTTGCTAATAAAAATCCGAAAATGTTTTATGTGATTATTAATGTTAGGTAAAACTTTGGTGGTGGAGTATTCATCTTATACAATAGTGTCTGATTTAGTTGTCCCATAAATTTGTTTAAAAAAGTTTTTACTAATTTTTCTCGGTCAACTCCCGATTTTCTAAAACTATAGACTTAAGTTTTCCAGCGATTTCTGGTGTTGTTGCATTTTATGAATGTTCATCATAAGTATCTAGGACTCATACAACTAATTTTAAACAAATTAGCTCATTTACAAACTATTGTTTGCAATATAATCTGCCAGATCGGAAAGAAGTTATGGTGATTTTAAAATGGCTTCGAAGTACAGTTCTATTATTGATGAATGCAATGTGAACATACTGAAGAGTCTTATACATGTAAACTTAAGTTTTATTCTTTCTTCACTTTCAGTCTTAAATCTTGTTGTTTTAGAAGAAATCTTGATGAATTGCTAATCACATCAAGGATAGACGCAAAGTTGCCATTATCATCGATAGCGAAATGGTCATTCAATCTTTGATTATTAATTTGAGACTAGTTAGAGTGTGTATAGCGTCTCGCTGGTATCACTTTCATCTGTACCGGTTATAAGAAACTTAAAGGTTTTGGAAAAGATGACCGTTTTGGTTGACCTGGTATTTATATGGTACTCTGATGGAGTACTATTAGTGTACCGATATATTTGATTTGATATTTTTAAGTAGGGCACTTACTTAAGTAAATGTCACTTATAACATGTGTTATAAGTCTCATTTAACCTGGTCTTTATATAATATGATTAAATCATAAGAACTCTTAAAAGCAATCACTGCAGGGCTTATTGCAGTTATTTGAAGCCATTGTTGTAAATTGTGCTGTTTTAAGATTACTTTTAAAAATGATTGAAACACATTTTCTCTATTACCTAGCTTTGGTTAATAGATGAAATAGATACCTATTAGGAAAGTGCTTTTTTCATACTATATCGGATTAGTCTTCGGATAAAAGATCTGTTTAATTACATAAAATGTACAGATCGCATTTAATATTATATTAACGGACTTTCGGTGTGGAATCTGCTATTGAAATGACAAGTAATCGCTAATTATAAAAAGGTGAAGGATATCAACTGATCAGCTGTAATAACCAACCATTGAACTAAGTAATTTTACAGCAAAACTTTGCAATGTTTTATGTTAGAAATTGATGTTAAATTTTATGAGTAATTATAATAGTTGTTTTCTTCTTAGGTTAGTATTGACTGACTAAGCAAGTAACAGTGTCTCATTACTTTGGAGAACAACATTAATAAATCACTAGACAAGCAAGAGTATTGAATTTTAGTTGTGGAATACAACAATTATA
Source organism: Teleopsis dalmanni (assembly GCF_002237135.1). Taxonomy (NCBI): domain Eukaryota; kingdom Metazoa; phylum Arthropoda; class Insecta; order Diptera; family Diopsidae; genus Teleopsis; species Teleopsis dalmanni. The sequence continues at coordinate 16,778,336 of NC_051847.1, read as the reverse complement.
AATCATCACTTTTATTTGTAATAATATTTATTCAAATTTGATTGTTGGTTGTGTATTGGAAATTAAAATAATATTTATTTATTTGTACATAACATACTATAACATTTACTAATGTTTGAGTTAAGAGATTAAAATGTGTGAATATTTATTTATTTTACAAATTAGTTTAAACGAAATACTTATCATAAGGAATGCTTCCATTAAATTTTGGAAACATGTAAGGAAGTTTTTCTGCCGTTTTTGGTTAGTAGTTGAAATGCCTTCGAAGTACGTACATTTTGTATCTGAAAAGATCTGGTTATTTTTTTATTACTACGCGCGATTTTATGGCGTGTTTTGTTATAAAACTGAAGTTCGAGATAGAAGAAATGGACTACGTGTAGCTTCAATTCAGTGGTACACAAAATTTTGCATATTTTTTCGTATAGCTTGTTTGGGATTTTATTTCCACAGCAAATTTTTGCAGAAAAATTCAACTGATTTTTTTCTAAACAAGATAAATTTGATACACTCCAGCGCCATAGGAATTTGCTCAGTTGGCGTACTTGTATTGGAGTTTTGGTTCCACAAACGTGCTTTAAAAACAGTGAACGCGTTTCTAAAAGTAAAATGCAAAGTACTTTCTCTAACCCATTCACACGGTTTTGCTGGCTTCCAATATATTTTGCTTTTACTGTTGAAACTAGCATGCCTGGGTTACGAAGTCTTAAGCGATCTGCCAACACTTTGGCATGCCCGGGGTACATCTGAAATTACAATTTTGATGGTTGAGCATTATTTGACTGTCGGAATTTGCATGTTATTGCACATATACTTCATTGGACATGTCTCTCTGGGGGTTATGTACGCTGAACTAAACCAGTATATGCGTAATAAGCTTTACGCAAAAATAAAATATTTGGATAAAAATAGAAATAATTTATATAAAAATGGTTTGAAGATCTCGGAAAAAGTTTGCAGAAACTTGGTAGCTTGCAATAAATTATATGAGGAATTATTCAAGATAGGTGAAGATTTTCACCACTTGTTGGAAGTGCCAATTTTGTACACCATCTTATTTAGCTTCACTGGAATACTCGTAGCTTTATATTATATTATCTGGAAATTTATACTGAAACAGGAGTTTTTGTGGATATGTTTTTGTTTTTCCATAAAAATTTTTTCAGATGTGCTATTGTTGACGATGGGCACACATTTCGCTATCAGAAATGCAGAAGTCACTAAGAATATCAGCATATATAGCGTCTTTAATCTGACAAATGTTGAGTGGTGTAGAAACGTAAGTATATTTTTAAAATATAACACAGTTTTATAAATACTTGTTTTTTTTTATTTCAGTTGGAGATATTTTATAATTGCTTGAGTTTGTATAGAAGCAAATTTAGTTTACTGGGACTTTTTGAAATATCAAATGATTTGAATTTGATTTATTTGTCTGCAATTATTACTTACTTGACGTATATAATAGAGTTTTCAATAAATATGAAAAAAACTATATAAAAGCAATTATGTATAAAGAGCGATATCAATTTAATGAAATTTTAAATGTATAATTATCTGAATTAAAATTTTAAATAAATTATTTTAAATGAATTAGTTTGAATTCACGAAAAATAAAAAAAATAAAGTATAAACGTAAATGCCTTTATCATTTGTTTATGCATTTTTTTCAAATATTTTAAATAAAAATTTTTATTTGCAATATTGTAATATAATTAAATGTTTTGTAATCATTTTTAAAATTTAATTTTACTGTCACAGCAAAAATTATGAATATAATAATTGTATTATTGTATAATAAAATATATGTATAATATATAATATAAATAGTGACATATATAATTTATTTAATAATTCATTAAAATATTCACAAGGTAATACTATTATGTTGCATTATAATAAATTTACACATAATACAAAACAATAACTGATTAGACAGGTTTTTTCGAGAAGGCACAAAGTCAGTTGGAACCTTCTCTGCTATATTTGCCTAAGTAAGTTAGAATTATTTTCGATGTTTTTCAATAGAGTGATATTCTGCTAATACTTGTGCACTATTATAGACTAGATGCGGAGTGCACGTCTAGCTTTAATAGCACTCTATCTCTAAGAATATAGATCTCTTGAACTATTTGTGGGATCGTACAAGAATAACTTTCTTATAGTAATTGCCTGGTTTTCAGCTTAAGTTCGTCTTCTGCATTATAAGTGACAGCCTGACATATACGATTAAAAGACTGTTGGTTAAAATTTTTAGTCTTCGCGGGCTTCAGCTTTAAAATTTAATTAAAATTTTAACGTTTGTGACCAATTTCAATATTATTCAATAAAGTCTTGAGAACTATGATAATTTAAAATTCCTATTATCCTATCAAGCAGAGGAATTTTTTGTTGTTGTTTTTAATATTATAAATTGCAAATAAAAAAGTAAGATTTATGACCAAAATAGGCTTAAAAAGTTACAAAAACAGAGAGTACAAAAAAAGGGTACTCATTTATGATTTCTTTAATCATAATTTTCAAACTATAATTAAATTCTAACATATTATTCGGAACGCCCCAGCTTACAGGAGTTTTAATATCCAATTAGGTACTATCACTTTTTAAATAATACAAAAGTCTTTTGTTTAAAAATTTGAAAACTTTTTTAAACATTTTTTAGTTTATAATCCGATATATTCTTTCATATATTCTTTAATACTCTTTCAAATGCTATTCACTTGATTCTAATTATTTTAATAAACAACAGATAATTTGCCGTTCGTTTGGAAATTTGTAATGCATTCCACAGTATTAAATTTGGTCAGATACATGCATGTAGAGAATATCTCTCTGCAGTTTTTCACCGACATAAGTCGACATATGTGAAAGTAAACGTACAGCAATTAGTTTTATGGACAACTAATTGAAGCACAAATGTCATTGGCTACTGAATCAAAATCAATTGCTCACTGACCTGAAATGACCTCTCTAGCTGACCTTCGCACAAACTATTACTTTCTGCTAAATTATAGAAAGTTTTTAAATGACTGGTTTAATTGTTATGAACATTTGAGCTTTGATTCTAGACATATTATTTCCTGAAATAAAATCTATACATAAATATTTTTTTATACATATAAAAATATTTTTAAATATTTGTACACAATTGAATTAAGAACAAAAATATATAAAATTCTGGAAGTTCGTTATATTTTTTTTTTATAATTATTATTATTTTACATTTTATTAATATTAATAAATTACATTTAAAAATGTATGCTTAAGTACAAGACAAAGTCCATGATTTGCTCATGGCTTGAACTGCAATCTCATAAATTAAGCTACTGAAGTCAAATAAAAGTTATGCCTTTTGATTCCAGTTTTGTGCCTTTTGTCTCATAAATTTCTTCTTAAGTTTTTATTTTTATCCTTAAAAGTTAAATGCAAATTGTGCATTTCCTTTTATGATGTCACAATAAAAGTTTTGCACATACAATCGCCAAAAGTTCTCTCATATCTGAAACTTTCTTTTGCTGCTAATAAACTTTTACATTTGAATTAAGTTGAGAGAAGAACTTGGTACCATTTTGGAACCACAGCATATGAAACAATGTAATTTTTGTTAGAAACTCAGTCAACTCGGTCAAGACAAGGTAATTCAAATAGTCGGATTTAAGACTAATTGAGAGAAGAACGTGCTATCAATTTGTTATTTAAATTTTTAACATTTCTTAATTTAGTTTATAGTTATACAAAACTTTATATTTTAAGAGTTATAGCATTGTTCAGAGATATTTTACCTTTTTTAGAGAAAATTAGGTTTTTTTGTTATATGTTAAAATAACAGAATATACAGGGATTCACACTTTAAACTGAATGGTTTTAGTCTACAAAAAAACATTATTTTTCTAAAATGAAAGAATCAATCATTTCTACACGTGTAATCAATATGTTGCCTCATAATTGATTATAAAAATAATAGAAATGGGTCTACTAAACAGCAAGTTTATCTTTTAGTGCACCGAAGTATGAAGGGGGCGTAGAGCTCATTGTAGAGCATTGCTGTATCGTTTTCTCTTTCCTCAATTTTAATAAAACCCTTATATTTTGACAAATAATTTAGAACTTTTAAGAATGTTCTATATGTGTACGGGTTATCTATTTCTAAGTCATACTTTGGCAGCGATGCTTCAATGATAAGTAAAAAATATATTTGATATCCAAGTTATCATATAGTGACTTGCCAATTGATAATAAAAAATCATTTATCATAAAATCGTTTTTATGACGATTTATATACGTTCATTTGTGGAAAATAGATGATCCTATATCAGCAATGTCGGCATCAAGTGGTTCCGTTCATATTTAGTACTGAGTTAGCACCTATAAGTAAAATTGCAACAATTGAATTTGTAAAAAAATTTTTTGCATATTTAAATATATCACTAATTTCATTTCGCTTTTAATTCAAAATTAACTTCACTTACTTTAACGTGACAACACTTGACTACTATTTCCAGCATAAATCTGTACTTGATTTGCCTTTTTCTTTGTGATATTTTTTTGTTTTCATAGTTTTAGAGAATATTCTTTTGTTCTCGACATGATTTCTTACCAAGTTCCATTGTTCGCTTAAGCCACTTTCACACAGATGGACTTTCATACAAATACGGCGAAACATATAATACAAGT
>NC_051847.1:16741834-16773562 GCF_002237135.1 Teleopsis dalmanni | reverse complement strand
TCGTTAGAAAAATAGGTGTTAGTTGAAAGTAATTAATCGACGACTAATCATAAAAGCACTTTCACTAAAACGAAATCCAATTCTCACATTGAGATGCCTCGTAGAGATATCAGACTTATGGTAGGTTTGCTTACAAGTCATTGCAGATAAGGACACCATGCTAGAAGATTGAAATCCTCTTTAATTATAGCTGTCGCAGCTGTAGGGAAGACGATGAAATTGCCTCTTATCTAATTTGTCATTGCCCAGTTCATGCACGGTGGCGACTCCACACTTTAGGGGTCCCCTTCCTTGACGATCTTAATCAACTACAAGACCTCCCATTAAACTGCATACTAAGCTACAAACCACAGATTCTCGGTGTTTTAAATCCTGAGTTTAAGTGGATACCTTCGAGATCGCTAGTATAACCTACCTAACGTACCTATTCATAAAATCCACTTCTTGGCAAAATTAATGAATTTTGGGTTTTACTTCATACTAATTTAACAAATTTCAAAAAAATTATCTAAATAGTATAATTCAAATGATTCAAATTATCTGAATCAAGCAACACTTCATGGAAAGGGAAATAAATATATATTTCTAAATAGCTGAAAACATTTACTTCAATCTACAATTTCTTGTTGTTCTCCTCCTTTTTATTACCTTAGAATGTATTTTGAATTGCTATAATATTTATTATAATGAATTATTGTTGTAATAAAATTTTGTTACTAAGATATTAAAAAAAATATTAGTAACTATTAATGATGATATTTTTTATGAATTAAATGTAGAAGTAGAAGTACCTAAAGGGAAATGAAATTCTAAGAATGCAAAATAAAAAATAATTTATTTTCTTCAGTTTGCTTAATGCTGAAGTTAATAACTTGAAGTAAAATATTTTCTGCACACTTTAACGAACATTTCCACATGCACAGAGCCATTAAAGCACAGTTGTATTGACTTATTACCAATGCCAGCAAGTTTATGTTAACTTGCACACAATACACTGAAGACTATATTTGCATAAGGCAATACACTACCACTACCACATTAAAACATTAAAATATACACAACATCAAAAACCATACACACACGAACTCCGAACTCATCTCCACATTTCCGTATCTCCATATACAAATCATTCGAGCCCTAAAGCTCTCAAGATGCAATAAATTACTTTTGTGTGCAAATAACGCACGTTCAGTGCAAAATACTGATTGCGTATAGATGATGTAGTACCGCTTGCGAAGTATGATAATAACCGAATATTTACATTATGCATGTACTTTTGTGAGTTTGTTGGCAAATGCGTGTGCTTGTGTGTGTGCGTTTGAGTTGCTACAGTTTGTAACCTATTTCACTTTTGTATAAATAAATAATTTAGCGGCAGCCATATTGGCATTATTTATAGTAATTTGGCGTGTACACTTGTGTTGGTGAGTAGGAGTGAGTATGATTACTAGTGAGTGTGTGTACAGTCATCATAATTTACACTGAGGAAATTGCATTTGTAATTATAAGTTTCACTCAAATTTTAGTACTCGTATCTTTAGTGTTCTTTTATTTACAACATACCAAAGAGGCGTTTGTTAACTGAAATAAAAGTGCATAAATTTTATTTATAATGGTGGTCATAATAAATTTAGTAAACAAAATATATACCTAAGTGTTCAATAAAAATTTATTTTTGTAGATATTAATTTTATATGGAAGTTTTTTAAATACATACATATATTCAATTTTAACACATCTTAAAGGTGAATATGCAAATTTGTAGTAGGAAGGTCATTGCGGTACCGTAGAAAACAAATTAACTGATAATAGATTCAACAGAATAACAGATAATAGATTAATACAACATATCTTTTTCGTGGGTTCATTAACTTAATGTGAAAGAGAATACTCTGTAGAGTCGCCTGTCAAAATTTAGTCGATTTTGTCTCACAAGTGAAAAGAAAGAAAGGACCATAGGGTACTAAAATGGTCAACACAAGGCACTCAGGGATGGATACCACATTAAATATCGCTATTAATGCAGCATATTAATTCTATATCGAATTAATTGGTAACATAGAGTATTTCGTCTGTTATTGGTCAGCATTTACAAAGTATATACTGAAATAATAGTATTTGTTTTTCAAATTTATTAAGCAAACTACGAAAGCTAAAGTGCTTTATTCTGTTTTATCTATTCATTATTTCTTACGCTTTTAAACTACCCCGTAATAATGGTTAACCGACTCAATAATTTTTTTTTTAAAATGTTTCGGCACTTAATCTAATAAGGAAAGGTAATATAGTTTTTGAGTATTATACTAGTTTAACACAACATTGTTATATATCTCTAAAAATAGATTAATCATATAATTTCTTTTATTGTATTTATTTTCAATTGGTTTAATAAACTGACTGTTTCTGCACTTCTAAGAATGTTTGTTTATATTTCATATAATCCCATTTAAGACTTGTAAAATATTAAAATTTGCTTTGAAGCATCATTACAGTCTCTCGCCACTTGAGCAAAAACAATGGACCATGGCTTTTATGTCCAACGCAGTTCACTTAAAGAAATTAAAATAAAATTACAAAAAATTATTTGCTGTGCAAATTATTTGGTTGAGTACACAAAGCATCTCAAACGACTACGAATGCAGGGCATTTCATGTTGTATATGTTTTGGTTGTGTGACACCAGCTTAAACGAACTATTGGATCTGGTGAAAAAACCATGTGGAAAAAATAACATTTTCTTAAACTCGAAATTGAAAATTAGTTAAACAAAAAAGAACCTTACTAATTTAAGGTGTAGTGTTGTCACCTTATAGCAGTAAACGCAATAAAAAACTGAATAAAAAGATGAATATTTATCTTTGTCTACGACTCTACTGTAGACAAGGAAAATATTCACTAACTTCAACCTTGGCGATACAACCAATGCAAGGCGATACAACGTCATGCTTGCAGTTTGGTGCACTAAGAAAGACGCTGAGGCGATTAAGATTGCAAAGGACAGGCTCAACATACATAATTAATGTATGTGTTTCTTACTTATTTGTTTCAAACTCTTTAAGGGTCTCTGAAAATAATTTAAGGACACATAATTTTTTTCAAGATATTTATTTTCAATAACTTTAATAAACTGAATTTTTCAGCACTTATGAGTGTATTTGTTTATATTCCTTAATAAGTCATTTAAGACTTGTTAAATTTTATAATTTGCTTTGAAACGTCATTCTAGTCTCTTGCCACTTAAGCAAAAACAATGGACCATGGCTTTTATGTCCAACGCAGTTCACTTAAAGAAATTAAAATAAAATTACAAAAGAGTATTTGTTGTGCAAATTATTTGGTTGAGTACACAAAGTACCTCAAACGACTACGAATTCAGGGCATTTCACTTGTATTATATGTTTCGCCGTATTTGTATGAAAGTCCATCTGTGTGAAAGTGGCTTAAGCGAACAATGGAACTTAGTAAGAAATCATGTCGAGAACAAAAGAATATTCTCTAAAACTATGAAAACAAAAAAATATCACAAAGAAAAAGGCAAATCAAGTACAGATTTATGCTGGAAATAGTAGTCAAGTGTTGTCACGTTAAAGTAAGTGAAGTTAATTTTGGATTAAAAGCGAAATGAAATTAGTGATATATTTAAATATGCAAAAAAATTTTTTACAAATTCAATTGTTTCAATTTTACTTATAGGTGCTAACTCAGTACTAAATATGAATAGAACCACTTGATGCCGACATTGCTGATATAGGATCATCTATTTTCCACAAATGAACGTATATAAAGCACACTTTACGTTGAGATGTGAATGAAATTTTTACTTGAATATATTGTATTAGACATTTTCATTAGGTGTGAAACACAGCAATATTTAGGTGCCTTCTATTGAAAGTATTTAGATCCTTTTTAGGCAATTATCAGCACACAGCTTAAAGAAACTTCGTCATGATTCGATAAATGTTAATTTTAGAAATATCATAAGCTTGAAAATTTTCTGCATAAACAACCTTTAATTCAATCTCACAAAAAAAACCCCTGTGACGTTAAAGCGCATGCTCTTAGTGACTAATTCGCGTTATCAAAACGTAAAATTATACATCAGAAAAATTTTTTTGCGCAATAAAGTCTAAACGGGACATGCTGTATGGCTTTGATACCGAGGTAAGTTAATAAGCATAGAGCTATAACGATCGGAATTGAAGGTTTGTATCACACTTTAATTACTTTAGAAAAGGTATAAGCATATTCATTTCCAAGCTTAATTGAAACGGTACAGCAATGCTCTACAAAGAGCTCTACGCTCCCCTCATACTTCGGTGCACTAAAAGAAAGATAAACTTGCTGTTTAGTGGATCCATTTCTATTATTTTTATAATCAATTATGAGGCAACATATTTATTAAACGTTTAGAAATGATTGATTCTTTCATTTTAGAAAAATAATGTTTTTTTATAGAGTAAAACCATTCAGTTTAAAGTGTATGTATATATTCCGTTATTTTAACATATAACAAAAAAACCTAATTTTCCCTAAAAAAAGGTAAAATTTCTCTGAATAATGCTATAACTCTTAAAATATAAAGTTTTGTATAACTATGAACTAAAATAAGAAATGTTAAAAATTTAAATAACAAATTGATAGCACGTTCTTCTCTCAATTTGTCTTAAATCCGACTATTTGAATTACCTTGTCTTGACCGAGTTGACTGAGTTTCTATCAAAAATTACATTGTTTCATATGCTGTGGTTCCAAAATGGTACCAAGTTCTTCTCTCAACTTAATTCAAATGTAAAAGTTTATTAGCAGCAAAAGAAAGTTTCAGATATGAGAGAACTTTTGGCGATTGTATGTGCAAAACTTTTATTGTGACATCATAAAAGGAAATGCACAATTTGCATTTAACTTTTAAGGATAAAAATAAAAACTTAAGAAGAAATTTATGAGACAAAAGGCACAAAACTGGAATCAAAAGGCATAACTTTTATTTGACTTCAGTAGCTTAATTTATGAGATTGCAGTTCAAGCCATGAGCAAATCATGGACTTTGTCTTATACTTAAGCATAAATTTTAAACTGCAATTTAATAATATTAATTTTTAATAAATTCCATTATAGACAATAAATACATATGTATATAATATTGGTTTGTTTTTCAGTTTTGGTTAACTATAATATTAAATATGAATATTAAATAAATATTTTTTTAAAAGTTAAGTGAAACATATATGAAATGTAATATAATAATAATTAACAAAAAAAAAAAATTGAAAGAACTTCCAGAATTTTATATATTTTTGTTCTTAATTCAATTGTGTACAAATATTTAAAAATATTTTTATATAAAAAAATATTTATGTATAGATTTTATTTCAGGAAATAATATGTCTAGAATCAAAGCTCAAATGTTCATAACAATTAAACCAGTCATTTAAAAACTTTCTATAATTTAGCAGAAACTAGAAGTTTGTGGAAAGGTCAGCTAGAGAGGTCATTTCAGGTCAGTGAGCAATTGATTTTGATTCAGTAGCCAATGACATTTGTGCTTCAATTTGTTGTCCATAAAACTAATTGCTGTACATTTAGTTTCACATATGTCGACATATGTCGGTGAAAATTTGCAGAGAGATATTCGCTACATGCATGTATCTGACCAAATTTAATACTGTGGAATGCATTACAAATTTCCAAACGAACGGCAAATTATCTGTTGTTTATTAAAATAATTAGAATCAAGTGAATAGCATTTGAAAGAGTATTAAAGAATATATGAAAGAATATATCGGATTATAAACTAAAAAATGTTTAAAAAAGTTTTCAAATTTTTAAACAAAAGACTTTTGTATTATTTAAAAAGTGATAGTACCTAATTGGATATTAAAACTCCTGTAAGCTGGGGCGTTCCGAATAATATGTTAGAATTTAATTATAGTTTGAAAATTATGATTAAAGAAATCATAAATGAGTACCCTTTTTTTTGTACTCTCTGTTTTTGTAACTTTTTAAGCCTATTTTGGTCATAAATCTTACTTTTTTATTTGCAATTTATAATATTAAAAACAACAACAAAAAATTCCTCTGCTTGATAGGATAATAGGAATTTTAAATTATCATAGTTCTCAAGACTTTATTGAATAATATTGAAATTGGTCACAAACGTTAAAATTTTAATTAAATTTTAAAGCTGAAGCCCGCGAAGACTAAAAATTTTAACCAACAGTCTTTTAATCGTATATGTCAGGCTGTCACTTATAATGCAGAAGACGAACTTAAGCTGAAAACCAGGCAATTACTATAAGAAAGTTATTCTTGTACGATCCCACAAATAGTTCAAGAGATCTATATTCTTAGAGATAGAGTGCTATTAAAGCTAGACGTGCACTCCGCATCTAGTCTATAATAGTGCACAAGTATTAGCAGAATATCACTCTATTGAAAAACATCGAAAATAATTCTAACTTACTTAGGCAAATATAGCAGAGAAGGTTCCAACTGACTTTGTGCCTTCTCGAAAAAACCTGTCTAATCAGTTATTGTTTTGTATTATGTGTAAATTTATTATAATGCAACATAATAGTATTACCTTGTGAATATTTTAATGAATTATTAAATAAATTATATATGTCACTATTTATATTATATATTATACATATATTTTATTATACAATAATACAATTATTATATTCATAATTTTTGCTGTGACAGTAAAATTAAATTTTAAAAATGATTACAAAACATTTAATTATATTACAATATTGCAAATAAAAATTTTTATTTAAAATATTTGAAAAAAATGCATAAACAAATGATAAAGGCATTTACGTTTATACTTTATTTTTTTTATTTTTCGTGAATTCAAACTAATTCATTTAAAATAATTTATTTAAAATTTTAATTCAGATAATTATACATTTAAAATTTCATTAAATTGATATCGCTCTTTATACATAATTGCTTTTATATAGTTTTTTTCATATTTATTGAAAACTCTATTATATACGTCAAGTAAGTAATAATTGCAGACAAATAAATCAAATTCAAATCATTTGATATTTCAAAAAGTCCCAGTAAACTAAATTTGCTTCTATACAAACTCAAGCAATTATAAAATATCTCCAACTGAAATAAAAAAAAACAAGTATTTATAAAACTGTGTTATATTTTAAAAATATACTTACGTTTCTACACCACTCAACATTTGTCAGATTAAAGACGCTATATATGCTGATATTCTTAGTGACTTCTGCATTTCTGATAGCGAAATGTGTGCCCATCGTCAACAATAGCACATCTGAAAAAATTTTTATGGAAAAACAAAAACATATCCACAAAAACTCCTGTTTCAGTATAAATTTCCAGATAATATAATATAAAGCTACGAGTATTCCAGTGAAGCTAAATAAGATGGTGTACAAAATTGGCACTTCCAACAAGTGGTGAAAATCTTCACCTATCTTGAATAATTCCTCATATAATTTATTGCAAGCTACCAAGTTTCTGCAAACTTTTTCCGAGATCTTCAAACCATTTTTATATAAATTATTTCTATTTTTATCCAAATATTTTATTTTTGCGTAAAGCTTATTACGCATATACTGGTTTAGTTCAGCGTACATAACCCCCAGAGAGACATGTCCAATGAAGTATATGTGCAATAACATGCAAATTCCGACAGTCAAATAATGCTCAACCATCAAAATTGTAATTTCAGATGTACCCCGGGCATGCCAAAGTGTTGGCAGATCGCTTAAGACTTCGTAACCCAGGCATGCTAGTTTCAACAGTAGAAGCAAAATATATTGGAAGCCAGCAAAACCGTGTGAATGGGTTAGGGAAAGTACTTTGCATTTTACTTTTAGAAACGCGTTCACTGTTTTTAAAGCACGTTTGTGGAACCAAAACTGCAATACCAGTACGCCGACTGAGCAAATTGCTATGGCGCTGGAATATATCAAATTTATCTTGTTTAGAAAAAAATCAGTTGAATTTTTCTGCAAAAATTTGCTGTGGAAATAAAATCCCAAACAAGCTATACGAAAAAATATGCAAAATTTTGTGTACCACCGAATTGAAGCTACACGTAGTCCATTTCTTCTATCTCGAACTTCAGTTTTATAACAAAACACGCCATAAAATCGCGCGTAGTAATAAAAAAATAACCAGATCTTTTCAGATAAAAAATGTACGTACTTCGAAGGCATTTCAACTACTAACCAAAAACGGCAGAAAAACTTCCTTGCATGTTTCCAAAATTTAACGGAAGCATTCCTTATTATAAGTATTTCGTTTAAACTAATTTGTAAAATAAATAAATATTCACACATTTTAATCTCTTAACTCAAACATTAGTAAATGTTATAGTATGTACAAATAAATAAATATTATTTTAATTTCCAATACACAACCAACAATCAAATTTGAATAAATATTATTACAAATAAAAGTGATGATTTATAATTGTTGTATTCCACAACTAAAATTCAATACTCTTGCTTGTCTAGTGATTTATTAATGTCGTACTCCAAAGTAATGAAACATTCTTACTTACTAAGTCAGTCAATACTAACCTAAGAAGAAAACAACTAATTACTCATAAAATTTAACATCAAGTTCTAACATATAACACTGCAAAGTTTTGCTGGAAAATTACTTAGTTCAATGGTTAGTTGCTACAGCTGATCAGTTGATATCCTTCACCTTTTTATAATTAGCGATTACTTGTCATTTCAATAGCAGATTCCACACCGAAAGTCCGTGAATATAATATTAAATGCGATCTGTACATTTTATTTAATTAAACAGATCTTTTAACCGAAGACTAATCCGACTTAGTATGAAAAAAACACTTTCCTAATAGGTATCTATTTAATCTATTAACCAAAGCTAGGTAACAGAGAAAATGTGTTTCAATAATTTTTAAAAGTAATCTTAAAAGAGCACAATTTACAACAATGGCTTCAAATAACTGCAATAAGCCCTATAGTGATTGCTTTTAAGAGTTCTTATGATTTAATCATATTATATAAAGACCAGGTTAAATGAGACTTATAACACATGTTATAAGTGACATTTACTTAAGTAAGTGCCCTACTTAAAAATATCAAATCAAATATATCGGTACACTAATAGTACTCCATCAGAGTACCATATAAATACCAGGTCAACCAAAACGGTCATCTTTTCCATAACCTTTAAGTTTCTTATAACCGGTACAGATGAAAGTGATGCCAGCGAGACGCTATACACACTCTAACTAGTCTCAAATTAATAATCAAAGATTGAATGACCATTTTGCTATCGATGATAATGGCAACTTTGCGTCTATCCTTGATGTGATTAGCAATTCATCAAGATTTCTTCTAAAATAACAAGATTTAAGACTGAAAGAGAAGAAAGAATAAAACTTAAGTTTACATGTATAAGACTCCTCAGTATGTTCACATTGCATTCATCAGTAATAGAACTGTACTTTGAAACCATTTTAAAATCACCATAACTTCTTTCCGAACTGGCAGATTATTTTGCAAACAATAGTTTGTAAATGAGCTAATTTGTTTAAAATTAGTCGTATGAGTCCTAGATACTTATGATGAACATTCATAAAATACAACACCAGAAATCGCTGTAAAAATTAAGACTATAGTTTTGGAAAATCGGGAGTTGACCGAGAGAAATTAGTAAAAACTTTTTTAAACAATTTTATAGGACAACTAAATCAGACACTATTGTATAAGATGAATTCTCCACCACCAACGTTTTACTTAATATTAATAATCACATAAAACATTTTCAAATATTTATTATTTTATGATCAAACGATTTTGAATATAGTGTTTTTACAGACTATTTGGACAAATATTTTATTGTTAAAATAAAAATTAAAAAAAAAACCACGATTAATTTTACAGTAATTTTTATTTGATCGATTTTTCGACTTTAGACTAAAGCCATCATCAGGAAACTTATCAAAGAACTCATCAGGCATATTTGACCAATTACCCTATAAACATATTTTATTCATCAACGACTTTCTTAATCATTTATATATCTTTATTAGTTAAATAAATTTGGAGCACATATAAGGTATATGTAAGAATTCCGGATACGAGCATGGAAAGGACTTCATTGTTCAAGTCAAACAAACCCAACAGACTAAACTTGCTTTCATGAACATTGAGTCGAATAAGAAAAGTTTCCACCTGAAAGAATAAAAATATGTTAAATTTATTAACTTGAATCTATATGTCCAAAGCAGTTATTAATTGAACGCAATATAATTGATGCTTTTTACAACATGAACTGAAGATATTTCAAAACATTGACACAAAATTTAATACAATTAATATTAATTTTATTTTTTAGAATATTTTCTTGATATGAGGAAGATCGGTAATAGATTCATTTACAACTAGCGCTAATGTGTACTGAAATATATTGTGTTTATTGACATATATGAGTTTATTGAACCTATACCATATATTAAAAATATTTTAAATTTCTATACGATATACGATTTATTTTTGAACTTAAAAAAGTATTTACCATATTGTTCCATTTCGCATATTCGACAAAAAGAACATTGTCGATGGAAAGCAGCTTCAACATTTCTGAGTTCTTTATGAGTTGGTGTACCGTCATTGTCATTAGTAAATTGTGGCATATCACATAAATGCCAAGAATAAAAAAACGAATCAAAAAAATATTTAAGTATTTGTACATCCAAAATAACGTATATATCATCAATGCAATATCCACGAAACTATATACTATAGAGTATAAAACTGGAAACTTAATAAGTTTGTGAAACTTTCGTCCCAAATTATAAATTTCACAATAAAGTTTTATAAACTCGCTGAAGTCACTCATTATTCTGTTTAATTTTTTTTCACAATACACGGAACTATTTTTGTGTTTGACTTCGACATTTAGTTCCACTAGTTTCGGATAAAACTCCAGTAAGAAGATATTATTGAGTGTGCCATAGAATGCGCTTATAAAAAGGTAACCTATAATTGATACATGATGGAGTATACAAGTACCAAGCTTTAAGTATCCATCAACGAATACTAGCACATATTCGTACTTTTTTTCTACTCCCTCCACCATACTTATTTCTAAGAAGAGCTCATATAAAATACTAAATATCTGGCATATGAGTAGAAAAATTTGATACTTATTCATTATGTTACCCACACTATCGTAATGCTTTATAGAGATATATTGTCGGATTTTATAATGAAGTTTTCGAAATGAATTCGCTGTTGCAATTACGTGTCCACTAAAAGCCATTTGAATTATAATGAGTGCGATGGAACAAAATGTATTGGATGCACTTTGCACTTGAGCGAATATACTTGAGCTGCTGTAAATATTCATGGTGACGTAGTAAGAAACAATGGTAAACGTAAGCCTCAAAAAAATGCTGAACCATTTGTGCCAACGAACAATGTTAAAAAAGGTCAAAGTATCATGCGATGATGAGTGCATCAACTTGCCATTGAAAACACAAAATACTCTAGCGTAGCAATAAAAAAGCTTTAGAATCCTTTCCGCATATGCATCAGAATTTTTAAACCACATGATTTTCTTTAAATTCAATAATTGCGTGGACTTAAATCTAAAAGCTTCACTAACATAAATAAACTAAAATAACGCACAACTTCAACTAACTAAGTTCCTAGTAAAAGTCACTAATTGTGGTTGCACAGCTTAACAAATTAAAGTACTAATGAATTAGGCGGTTATGTGTCAAAAATAAATAATTCATATCATGTATACTTTTAAATAGATTGGATTCATTTAAATAATTAAACTGTTTTACCTATTTAATGCTTCATTAGTACTGACACTGAAATATTATTGTAGTTTGTTAGTATTAAATATTTACCAAAGCCACATTTTTATTGCTTTCATGCCTTTAAGATAATATTTTCGATGTCGTAGGACTCAAAACAACAAAGCAACATTTATATCTGATAGAAATTCCAACTGCAACAAGTTTATGAAAGCAATGATAGATACTATCCAACTCCGTTGAGTAATACTTATACATCTTTCGTTTTCATTGTTTGCCAGATAATGCTCTATTCAACCTAATTGAGCAATGCAAATATTGGTTACTTTCTATTAATTTTTAGATAAAAGGATTATCATTCGTCATTCATCCTACGACAACTAATATTAATAATTCTCCCTTAAGCAGATTGCTTAGGGTTATTAATTTCAGGGCCTCAGTACAGCTCACTGTTTCAATAGAATAAATAGAACAGAACTATCATCCTAAACATTTTAAGCTGAGTTTAAGGAATAATATTTTCAAATGCCGACCCTTTAATAATATTTGAAATGTGAAATGCTTTTCAGTTATTTGCTTGCATTATGTACATCTATACAAGACTTACTCTATGCGAAAACATAACATTTGACAGATTGCAACAGTGATGCCAATAACTCGCTTAGTGCCTATAGGCCAGCATGCTGTTTTTTGACACATTTGCGAGCCACCGAAAGCACCTAATGTTGACACATAAAATATGTAGTTTCAATGGAACGGTGCTTTAAACCAAATATCATGACCTAATTTCCGGAATAACTTTACGTTTTGGTTATATGAATTACAAATTAAGTTCAGGTGTTTTAAATTTGTATGATTTCGCAAAGAGTCGTGTTTAAATGAACAATTTTCAAACTCTAGATTCTTTGTAAATGAACATCAGTAAAGTTATGGACGGGTTAAAGCCAGTTATGTGCTGTTATCTTTTCGAAAATTACTTCAACAGATCCCAATACTGCATAATAATTACTTCAATCGATTTTAGAAGTCGAATATATGCCTTGAAAAACATTTGCACAATATTATATTTTACACAGTTCAAAGAATTCATTGTAAAAAAAAACTTTTCGAAATTTCAATCACAAATATATTGTTTTTAAGTTTACATTAAGAAGTATGTACTTAATTTCGTTTTAACTTTAATCTTTACCCTTTAATCTTTATCTTCAGACTTGACATTATGCTCTGTGAAAAATCTGTCTTATCTAATTAGAATATTAAATTTAATTAATAATATAAACTTTAATTATTATTGCATATTGCACATTCTTTAGCTGCTTCATTAAACTATTGACTTAATTCCATAGTCTCATTACTATAATTGCACAAAATCATTGAGAATGCATTTTGTCTTTTACGTTTATCTCTTGTCCTTCTAGTTATTTCTTTAAAGTAAGGCATTTATCAGTTAAAATGTCAGCTCACTGTTCGCACAGACATAAATCATTTCGAGATACATGCTTGTATATTTTAGTTGCTTTGGTAAATGCAAGATACAAAATTGTATTCTGAATTCAATTTGTGTACAGGAGACATAGGAGACGTGAATGTAGAATAAAATTATTAACTGCATCATACTCGATTTAACCACATACACTTTGTAAATATATGAGCAACAGCAGTTAACCTTGACTCAGTCTTGGAAAAATGTATTGGCTAGCACAATCGACCTCCATTATTACCATAAAAGATAGTCAAACACAACAAAAAATAGAACAAACAATCACATACCTAATGGTATAGTCTCTGTCTCATTACTAGTGAGCGGTGCTTAATAGTCGTACTTGACAATGACTCCAGGACGTAGACTTGATCGCTCTTACAACACTCTGCTTAATCCAAATTCCATATTTTTATATTTTATAATACCTCTCATGCCTCCTGCTATTCTCAAAATATAAACGATAAACTTTTCGATAAGTTTTTCAACTTTTAAACGAGAGGTGTTGAAATTTCAGCAGAAACCCACTTATGATATTTATAACAGGCGACGACTTGTTATTGGTTTGGAATGTTTTTGTATAAGTCCCGGATTTATTGCTTAAACAAAAATTACTCATTTCTTAAAAATTACTTGAAGATAATTGAAAATAGTCATGAAAATACATACATACAATAATCTAAAAATCTTTATTGGTCAAATAAAATTGAAGTAAGTACAAAGTATAAGTCAAAATGCCAGATATGAACATGGAAAGCACTTCATTATTCAAATCAAATAATCCAAGCAAGCTAAAGTTGTATTTATATACGTTCAGACGAATAAGGAATGTTTCCACCTGAAAGGATATGAAAATTTTATGTATTATAACAGATATTTGTTAACTTACAACTACATTTCACAATATTATTACAATAGTATATATTTTCTTCATATTGAAGTGAACAAAAATAATATAAAGTAAAAATAAATTTTGGGTTGTCTTTTAAAGTTTAGTTAATCAGTAAATATTACAATTCAATTATTAAATTATTGAATATTATAATTTACTGTCAAACTATTTAAAAAGAAGTCATTCCTATATGAAACTAGTATATATATAGCAACTCTAGATTAGAATGCTTAAAGACAGTTAATTTCAATTTAGATCACTTTAAATGACTTTAACTTCATTTAGAAATTTGAAGATATTGGTATCCTCATTAACCACAAATTTATTATCGATTATTTACTGTTTATCAGATATCGCATCTGATTTATTAGACCTAATAATTCAGATGCGATATCTGAGTAACGTCATCAAGGGCAGCTAATGATGGCTTACATTACTTAAAATAAGTATTCATTAAAGACTTTTAATAGTTCATTTCAATATACTGAACAAAGTTCAGCAACGCAAAACAGTTCACCCAAAGAATGTTCACCCAAAGAATATGTTTTCGACAATAAGGTGTGCCATATTTTTTATCGATTAATACCATATATCGAAAATAAGTGATTTTTCGCAAATAACAGAGAAAGTCAAACAAACAAAGGTCACTTATATTGATTATAAAATTAGAATAGAATTAGATTATAGTACAGAATTACATAGATATCGATTCACAGCCTTGATCTGAAGAGTCAAGTTCAAGCATTTCAAGTCAATTCTGCACACAAAGAAGTAGAAGACAGGTGGAAAGGAATGGCACGGCAGGAAGCACTTAAAAAAACTAATAAACCATTGTTTAATGAATATTTTGTATATTTTTGTCCTTATTAAGTCCTTATCAAACTTGTAGAAAAAAGTACAATAATTATTATAACACATTTTCGTATACTTTTAATTTCAATAACAGTTTGGATTCTTTAACTCAATTTACCAGTTGGTTCCATTCTTCGTTGTCGACAAATAGACTGTTATCGATGGAAAGTAATTTTATGATTTCGGAGTTTTTTATAAGTTGATGTGCAGTCACAGTCATTAGCAAATTGTTGCAAATCACATATATGCCGAGAATAAATAAGCGAATCATTAGAGTTTGAAAATATTTATATACCCAAAATAATGAATATATCATCAGACCTATATCCACAAAACTATATGCAATCGAGTATAAAATTGGAAACTTCACAAGTTTGTGAAACTTTCGTCCCAAATTATAAATTTCACAGTAGAGCTCTGTAAAATCCTTGAAATCACTTATCATTCTGTTCAATTTTTTTTCACAATACACGGAATTATTTCTATATTTCACTTCGAAATTTAATTGCACAAGCTTGGGATAAAATTCCAGCAAGAATATGTTATTGAGCGTAGCATAGTATGCACTTATGAAAAGATAGCCTACGATTGACAAGTGATGGAGTATGCATATACCAATTTTTAAGTATCCGTCAAAGAACACTGCGATATATTCCAGCAATTGTTCTCTTAGGTCAACCATGCTTATTTGAAAGCAAAACTCGTATAGAATGCACAAAACCTTACATGTCAGTAAGATAGTTTGACACTCATTTGTTATATTTTTTACACAACTGTAACGCTTCGCGGAGATATATTGTCTGATTTTATAGTGGAGTATTCGGAACGAATTCACTATAGCAATTACATGTTCACTGAAGGCCAGTTGTATCACACTTAGTGCAATGAAACAAAAAGTGTTGGATGCACTTTGCACTTGAGTGAATATATCGGTGCTGCTGTTAACATTCATTGCAATGTAATATGAAGCAATGGTGAGTGTCAGTCTTAGCACAATACTAAGCCATTTGTGCCAACTGACAAGTGTGAATAAATTACAGCCGTCCTTTGGCGATGAACTCATTAATTTAGCATTGAAAACGCAAAAAATTCTCGAATAATAGTACAGGAATGACAACATCCTCTTGGCATATAAATCAAAATTTCTAAACTTCATAATTGAGAAGTGGCGCAGACTTTATTCCAAAAACTTCACTTATGTAAAGAAACTAAATAAACAAACTAAACCTTCTTGTTAGACATTTTATGAATATGTGTTACTTTGCATTCATTGCTTAATAAATCAAGTTATTACGGAACAAGGAGGACATTAATCGAAAATAAATAATTGATGTCACGTGGGCTATTAACTAAATCAAAATTCATTTTAATAATTAAAATTTACATAAATAATGCTTCATGACTTTTAATAATAGTTTTGATTTATTGTATAATGGTGTTATTTTTCTACTTGCTGCTAAACCATTTATTTATAGATTTCATTCGCATATATAATGGTTTATATTCATATTTTTGTCTTTTAAATATTAGTATATTTATTGTAATATATTTAATATTACTAATAGCATACATGTGGTAAACAAATAGTTAAACGATTTCATTTACATGAAAGCTTAATATAAATTCAGTATAATTTTAACCTTAAAGATAACACCACGTTCCTGAAGACAGAGACATCATGGACAACTGCACGGCTAACAAGCTTACCGAAGCAAATATACTGTTCTTTATAATTCACTTTCCGGATATTGACATCACACTCATAACAGCTAAATTCAACAGCCTGGGTAAATGACTTATTTAGTCCGAAATAGACAAGAAAGCAGAATTTATTTAATCCAACGTTATCGGTTGTGATATGCAATGTGACTTGGTCAACCTAAAATAACTCATATCGTGGCCGCCGCTTTTTAAAGCAGGAGGAAACAGTACTACATCTAATATGTCAGTGTCTGCCGTTGGCTAAAAAAAGATTTAAATTTTCTGGGCCCCTATTCTCTCCAATCTTGAAGAGTTAATGTCATTACAAAGATCGGACATAGTTTTTATTTATTGACTTGTCACATTGGACTACTTTTACTTAAATAGAGAAGTAGTGACTGCTTAGTGACTGCCAGTTTGATTTTTATACCTGTTGTGATAGTACTTTTAGTCGAACATAAAATCAAACATTTAGTCTGTAGTATCACAATCGACACTCAAGTAATTATTACTGCAATGAACTCGATTAGGCAACTTCACATGTATTTGAGATATATGGTACGTTATTTTTTATATACTTATTCTATTTTGAATTTCTATTAATTAAGGAAATTACTTCTTTGGCAAATGAATAATAATATTGGCAACTCTTATTTATTTTGCATTCATTAATAAATATAATTGCTGTTTCCAAAAGAAAAATATATTCACACCATTTTTTTTTATTTCCTTTATTGATTGTAATTATCTATTTGAAATTTGAGTTTATACATATATTGAAATATATTGAATACAGTGGTCAAGCTATTAGGATATAAAATTGGTTTTTTGAATTCCATTTGTTATTTGCCTACCAAAAAAGTGTGCACAGGAGACACTAGCATGGGTTACTATCAAATTAATATTTATAATTATTTCAAAAATTAAATGTTTATTATAAACAATGCATGCTCCGTTAGCAGAAATTTTAGCTTTATTAGTCTTTCTATTATTTTTCACAAATCATTTAACGAAAATTATTTTTTTGATTACTTTTTATTTTTTTATTTGAAGCGATTTCGCAAATAACACTAACTCTGGGCTTGCATTCTACCAAATAACGAAAACTTTTCAGGGCCCTGATATCCATAAAATATCAGGGCATATCAGATTTAAAGTAGTGTTTAAATGAATCAAAAGATCTTAACATTAATCTTTTTATGGGATACTAAAGTATATTTCTAAGTGAGAGAATGTCTGAAGTGAAAAGACTACAGAATTTCAAAGGAACAAAACTGTTTAAATACTCTCAGTCAGATAAAATGGATTTTAATCTATATTTAGGTCTTTATTAATCAAATAAGACTGTAGTAAATACAAAGTATAAGTCAACATGCCAGAATAAAGGAAGCTAAAGTTTTCATTAGAAATATTTAGATTAATAAGAAATTTTTCCAAATTAAACGATATCCACACTTATGTTTTTATATCTTTCTATACTTTACCACTTTATTATATAGACTTTAAAGAAATTTCAAATTGCCAATTATTTAATTTGTCAAAGGACATTTATTACATATGTGTGAAATGTATATAAGGTGTAAGATTATACTCGAAGAAAGAGCATATCTTACTAAATATAATTTTATTTTCTAAGATTTTAATGTAAATAGTTATACAATAGTATAAGCAATTACCATTTGATTCCATTCTTCATTAACAACAAACAAAATATTATCGATAGAAAGTATCTTCATCATTCCGGAGTTTTTTACAAGTTGATGTGCTGTCACAGTCATCAGTAAATTATTGCAAATAATATACGCGGTTATAATAACGTAACGAATCATAAGAATATGAAGGTATTTATACATCCAAAATGTTAAATATATAATCAATGCTAAGTCCACGAAACTATATGCAATCGAGTACAAAATTAAGAACTTCACAAGTTTGTGAAACTTTCGTCCCAAATTATAAATTTCACCATAAAGTTTCATAATATCCTTAAAATCGCGTATCGTTCTGCTTAATTTTTTTCCACAATATACGGAATTATTTTTATGTTTAACTTCGAAATTCAATTGCACCAGTTTTGGATATAACTCCAGTAAGAAAATATTATTGAGCGTAGCATAGTATGCACTTATGAAAAGGTAGCCTATAATAGACATATGATAAAGTATGCATACACCAATTTTTAAGTACCCATCGACAAACACTAAAACATATTCCATTTTATCCTCTGTTATATCTATCAAACTTATTTGGAAGTAAGATTCATATAAAATGCACAAAATTTTACACATTAGTAAGATAATCTGACACTCATTCGTTATATTTTGTATACAACTATAACGCTTCACGGAGATAAATTGTTTGATTTTATAGTGGAGTTTTCGGAATGAATTGACTACTGCTATAACGTGTTCACTATAGGCCAGTTGTATTACAACAAGTACAATGGAACAGAAAGTAGTGGACGCACTCTGTACGTGAATAAATATATCTGAACTACTGTAAATGTCTATGTAAATATAATAAGACCCAATAGTTAATGTGAGTCTTAACAAAATACTGAACCATTTGTGCCAATGAACTATGGCGTAAACACCACAGCTCTCATTCGGCGTTGAGTTCATATATTTTCCATTGAAAACGCAAAATACTCTTGAGTAGTAGTAGAGAAATATTAAAATCCTTTTTCCATATGAATCAAAATTTTTAAACCGCATATTTTTTTCTTAATATGATAGTAGCACAAACATAACCCGTAAACTTTACTATTATAAACATACTATACCAACGCACTGCACCAACTAAATAAACCCAATAAATGGAGTATTATTAACAAATTTTATATAACCGATATGTGTCATTCATAAACAATTGGAGTAGTGCGAGGCTTCGAATGAATTAATTTCATTTTGTTGATTAAAATATATTATCTGTTTACTTTTCCATGAACAATAATAAGAAAGACGATATCTATTCGATGTATTGCTGTTTTGTTTGTTACCTGACCATGCGTTACCTTCACATACTTTGCGTTATAGTACTATATAAATACATAAGGAAGGAAGTGTGAGCAAAAACATAATACAGCAAAATAATACTGAATTGAATTGAAAAATACAACTTAAATAATTTAAACATTTTTAACAAATTGAAAGCACTTAACAACATCTAACATAAAATTCAAATAATACAAATTTAAAATGCATTTATGAGATATGTCTATTTGATAGATAAGGCTCAGATTGTTGTTCTCATAGTTTTTTAAAAGTGTATTCACTTTTACACCAATGTTTCAGATTATGTCCATAACTTGATATAAACGTTAAACACTCATTTGAAAATAAAATGATTCATGAAAATAAAGGTGATACGCTTTTTACATATATACCTTAAAAAATAGTCATATTTTTACACCGTTGTATTCTGTCTTTTTGAAGATCACCCTTATCACGCCATCCAGTTGTATCTCTCCTTAAATAATCTTGGAAAATCATGTCACGTACCCTTTCAATACACATCTTTCGGATTTTATAGATTTAAGAATGTTGGCGATAATTGTTTAAGTTTAAAAATCGTTGTTACTCATATCATCTAATCCAATTTTTCTTTCTAAGAGTGCACGCATTTCTGTAAACTGTAGATCATATTAGTTTAGATTGTAAGACGGGTTTGGAACAATCACCACGTCACTGCATCCTTTGAGTATTATAGTGACATACTCACTTTAGTTCAATAAACGAGTAGCAGTTAAGAACGCCATTATGTCATTTGGAGAGTAGTTGCCTTATTCCGTTATAAGTGAATAGGCAGTGGATAAGTACCGAAATGTGAGTGTCCAATGAGAAACCCTATGACAAGTCGAATGCCACTTTTGTTCAGCATAAGTAGCTCCCTAATTCTAGCTTTTGATCGATACGGCATGGAATCTTTAGCTTGTCTGCGATAGTTGTATTATCCCAATCAATCTGAGCTGCTGTGTCTAGCCACTCATTAATTTTAAGTTTGAAAACGCTCCATGAAAGACCGGTTGTGGCCCAATATAATATGAGGCCGCCGCTTTTCTTCGTCTGCTTTTTCGTTTCCATGTAATCAGCTGTGCTCTGGGACTTCTGTAAACTGTAACTATTGTTTTGATATTGAATCTTCCGATTAGGCGTTGAGAATTGATTTTGACTTATTTATATTTTCAATGAAAATGCTGCATATCCTGCACATTAATATCCATATATTTTTTACATATGCATCTTTCACTTCCACTGTGCTATGCGGACTACTCCATAATTCTGTGCCCTAGTGTTTAAGTTGTAGTAGTAGTTCAGTCATGCTTTTTATAAATTTTCAATTTATATATAATTGGTTCTTTAGAAATTAATTTCCAATTAGGTATTCCAGTTAACATTACCATAGTGTCTTTCTTACTACTTATGACAAAGCAATAAAACATTCTTTTAAGATTATCTTATCATTAAATCAGCTATCAGAATAGTGTTATCCGCATATCTACTTATATGTTTCAGTTATAATTTAATAAGAACTTTAATTTTATAATCTTGGAGTTGCTTAACTTCTGACATAATTTAAATAATCATAATATTTAATATGCAGGACTTGTCACATTCCGGTCGGACCGCTTATTTCAATTATAATACTTTGCTTAAAGAAATACCTTAAGGAAGCTGCGACTTTGTTATTCAATTTTGTTGCTCATTTTAGTAATTAATTTTCAATTTCATTAATAATTATTGTGCATATATATAGTCCCTTAAGCACTCTTTTAATCACTGATTTAATTCAATTTTTAAAAATGAACAGAATAATTGCGAATGCAATTTCTCAGCCACGTTAAATTCCTTTACTTGTTGGTATTTCCTTAAATGAATGCCTTTATCCTATGAATATATTATGCCATCGTACTCAGAAGCAGTAACCATGGGCAGCAACCAGTAGGATATAAAATATATGTTTTGAGCTCAATTTGTTTGTCGCCGATAAGTGTGCATACTGGAGGCACAAAAACGTGTCAAGTGAAAAAAATAATTATTCAAAAAATTAAATGCACCATGCAAGGAATATCCGCATCCATTTGGCAGAGCAGTGAGAAATTTTAACGTTGACTCGACTCGTGTTCGTGGAATTTTCACAAACCAATTTAATTGGAAATATTTATATTGGGCAATGCAATTGACACAGTTCTGCTTATAGTATTGGCTGTTAGCCTTGGGTCCGAATGTTGAAAGGATTAAATGCACTACAAAAATTATGTTGTAACTTATTCAGGCAAATGCAATAAATCCTGAACTGAAAAATTTTTTTATGTTTTTATTATACAATCGTCTGACATGATATAATATAGTTGCTTACTTTTCGAAACCTCGTTACTGTCTGATATATCAATACATATTTTGGACATAACACTAGATATTACGAAAAAAGTGAAACGAACAATTTTTTAATTTTAATACAGTTCTTAAAGAAGTTTTTATAGAAGTTTTGAGTGATCCTGCAACATTTCTCAAAAGAAGATGAACTTCAAGTTATTTAAAATAAATTACTATTGGTATACTTTTATAATACCAATTTATTATCTACTTTTATTGTTACAAATTCTTATTTTTACAAATTAGAATGAATCGGCTGACAGATTTACTAACACATATAGATAAAATCATCATAACCAAAACTTCCTAACACATCCAGATACGTCAGAATTTTCAGATAAAGTTGCAGATATCTGCATGAGTTGTTGTATCTGTATCTTTATTTGCACAAGACAGTTACAGATGCAAATTTTTATTCTGAGCTTACTGGACACATGTTTTTCAGTTAATATAGTAATGTCTTACTTCCAAGTAACTGTATCATCTGCTTATTGTTTTCTTCAGACAAACAACAATAAATAAAAACAGTAAGGATTGGCAGATAGAACAAAAGTGGCAGATACGAGGAAAAGACTGGCTGAAAAATGTCATAAAATAACAAAGTTTGACAATGAGTAATGATTCTTTGATATAGGTACATACGTGCATGTGCAAAATGGCATTGAAGAACGTCTATCATACAAAGGATTAACTTTTTGCGTGATTTCTACTTTAAGGAATAACAAACCTGAAGACATTCAATCTTATAAGACTGTTAAAGTTTTTATTGTAAGTTAAGTATATAATCACATACGTCGATAAAATAGATTCACTATTGATGAACTGTTTAAATTTTATGCCATTTATACGATACAAAGCAGAATTGTTATATATGAAAAACAAATTATATAGTATAGTATGTTTTTTATTTATCGAAACAAAAATAAGCATCGATCGAAGATCTAATATTAAATTTTATTTTAGTCTTATAAAAACTTTCATTTTAAGTTTTTATTGATAATTGTGTATATTTGATATGAATCTTGATTGTTTTACGTGTTCTTGAGGACATAAGTGATGAGCACTATGGTGGTCAATCAATTCCTGTTTTGACTGTAGACTTCTAGATGTAAATAAATTAATCAAAAATCAGCCAAAATCTTAATTAATTCATAAAAAAACAATACAGAAATCTAAATTTTGAAGAACGATAGCAGTTTAGGAAACTTTTGCTAATACAGGTTAGCAAGTTAAAAGTTGCCAAATATAAAAGAGCAAGTCTTTTCGTACATATTTTATTAAAAGAAAAATTTCAGTAAAGACACTGATTTTCAATCAGAGAAGATATATAATAAAAAAAACCTGTAAGCAAACAAATTACAGGAGGAACTACCAAAAGCTTTATCCATATCTGGTTATAATGAGAGAGAAATTTTTTTATATTGGACAATATTTTCAGCATAACTTTATATTTATTTATTTCTTTATTAATTTATATTTATTTATTTATTTCTTTTATATTTATTTCTTATTTATTTTTCAGGAAAATTGTGCAACCCGCAAAGTGTATGTATGATTATATGCTGAAATTTCGAATTCTTATTATGAACTTTAAGTTGTCAACATTTCATTACTGTGCGTTAATGCATACAAAAGCATATCGGGTATACTTTCCATAATAACATTGCAGAACTGTTGTGCACTTTGACATCAGCTTTAAAGGTTCACAGCCTTTCTTTTTGTTTACACTTTCCAATTTGACTGTCTACATGTCATTTTTGTTAATATTAATTTTCATATGCACATTCGTGAAATATATAATAACAATGGCTTTAAATGCAACATACAAGCCTGCAATCTGTATTACGCGATAACTTTATTCATATTCTTACTAAAAGACGGATGCAGTTTACTCGCACGTAAACAGATGCATGCATGCATCCACAGATCTTCATGTGGCACTGCACCAAAATGTGTTGAAAGACAGCTGGAAAAACTCAATACAATATTTATTGAACAAAAGAGAGTTGACTTATGTCGAACTTCATTTTAACACACTTCAAGTGTACTTCAATCCTTTTAGTGCAGCAGAAGAACACAATTTAAGTGAGTGTGGCAAGTTGATAATTTCACATACCGACATTTTGGATAAGTGAAATTGGATTATATTATGTAATTTAAAGGAAGAACAAATAAATGCATTTTGTGAATGGGCTTGAGCAACTTAAGTCGAGCAAATGCATATACTTCGACGTTACTGAGAGTATTTGAAGGCAATAAGTCAAGTGAATGAATTTGTAATTGCAGTCATTAAACTTTGAAAAGTGTTGGGTTAACGATTTGTAATATATATAATTGGCAGAAACTGTTTGAAGTGAACTAACTTCGAATTCACAACTTAACAAAACCTTTATATGTATAATAAATTGAATGTAATTACAAACTTACTGTTAACTACTTATATACTTATCATACCTATAGCTAGAACATCACAATAATATTTGGCTACAATTGACCTTTTTACTTGACTCTAACATACTTGAGTAAAGCAAGTTACTTGCACAGTTGCTTAGCTTAAAATTACCTTAAATATTGATATAAATGTCATGTGACTTATTATATGGATTTAAATGTATAAAATAATGTAACGAAAGGTGTGATAACAATCCAGTATTTAACTATATAGTATTTAGTTCGTTTTGAAGGTATTAACTTATACTAACCAGTGTTTGTAAGTATCTCTTTAATAAATTAATATTAATGTACATAACCCTAGCGAAGCTAATAATTGTGCTAAATAGATTTTTCTTTTGAATTTAATTAAGTACAAACAGTTTATAGAAAGTATATTTGTATTAAAAGACGAAAGATGCATTCGACAAATGAAGAGGAACCTTACCCTTACCTTACTTTACTACAACTCTGTCACCCTATTTAGGCCTGTCTCCCTATAAGGAAATAAATTCATAAACTCCCTTATGAATACTTATTGAAATAATTAAAATAATATACATACTTACTTATATTTATGAAAAGTGAATAATTTTATATATAAATATGTGATCAATTATTTCATATATATTTTTAAAAACAATTAAAATGTATTATTTTGTATATATTAAATGTAGAAAATAAAGTTCCAAATAAAACATATGCTTTCTTAAATAACTTGATAAAATATAATAATTTATTTGGATTATAAGAAAATAATATTTTTAAAACAATATTTGTTACTTATACTTAAAACTTGTGCTGTGATATGAGACGTCAAGAAAAAGTCTATTTTAAGAATACCTTCTTAATACTTTTTATAAAAATTTGTAATCAATTGACTTTTTTTTATTTTAATATTAACAATATGTAATTATGTAAATTAATAGTTTAAAAATTTGAAACTTTTAATTATACAAAGAGCATTTTTGCTCTAAAGATGCGCTCGTGACGTATGAGTAACTTTTTTAATACATAAAAACTGTTTCAATCACTAAAACAATTAATTAATTGCTTTTTTATGCATTTCACAATCTTAATTAATTTCTTCTTGAAATAAAAACTAAATATTATTGCAAGTACTTTTAATTCAGCTTATTTTTCATATAATTAATTTCAGTTAATAAAAATGAAGAACCATTTTAAAAGAGGAACTCATTAATTATTTAACATTGCAGCAGTATTGCGAGCTTTTTTTATTTAAAATGCATGAGCTTTGAATGAATGCAAATAAATTCTTTTTAAATTGCTTTTGATTGTTTTATGTTTATATTGAATTAATTTTTAATGAATTGAGCACGAAATTGATTTACTTTCTTTTACTTTAATTGTATCCATAATAATTAATTCCATTTTATAATGAATTTCTGATGGTAATGAATGCATGAAAAATAATATGCAATATATAGGTCATTAAAATCAAGTTATTAGTTCATCGGTGTAAAGCCTATTTGACCATTACATCTTTATATAATTCTCTAAAATTGATTTCGTTTCCAATGCAATTTTTTTGAAACAAGAACAAAAAAAAACACCATTTATTTGAATGATGTTATAAAAATTAGAACTCACATATACAGACTTATTACGACTTGTGTACTTATTCAAACAGAGCAAACTTGAGTATATATCCGGAACAATTTTTGTGGAATATAATTTCAAATGAATTACTATAAGATGCCTCTTATCCCTAAAGCATGTATTAGTAATTTAGTGTTATATGGAAACGTTTTTATTTGATTAATAATAGTTCTAGTAATTTCCCATATCTCTAATACTGAATATATCGGTAAACTTCAATAAGATATATACCACATAATGCTTTCCGAGAAGTGAATCTACTCAAATCATTGGGGTTTAACTTAAGTGACATATATTTAACTTTTAACTGACACACTTGTACCTATTAACAAACCTTAAGTCCACCTCAGGACGCACAGGAAGATATGCTGATCTACGGTCCGTCAACAGTTAAAAGATAAGTAAATGATAATAATTGTAGTATAGTTAAAGCTTAGTGTGGGGCAGGGATAAGCCCCCCAGTCATTAAAACCAAACCACAACAACAACTTGTGCCTAATATGGAACAGTTAAAAGTTACTTAAATGTACATTAATCGGGTTTTATATCACTGTTCAAAAAGATAAAAAATTTATGCATAAATTGAGAGATAGTTATAACAATATTTTCTTATGTACAATTTTAATAAAGATTATATGAAATTATTATATAGGATCCGAAAAATTGTTCAATCTATGGAAATACCATCGCTTGAGCGATTTCTCTTTATAGTTTTGATTAAGGTATAATTTTGAAATATTTCTCCAATTTTCTATTGTATTGGCACTAAACTAAAAGTTTCTTTCGGCAGTGAGCTTTTCATTGAGCTTTTTACCAAAAAACTTTGCATAACTATAATTTTGTGTCACGAAAGTGTAACGTGTAAACACAATTGACAGAGAATATGTAATAGATCGCTTTCAAGCTCGCCTGGTAAAATATACACACAACTAATAAACTACTAATAGAAGTGTTATTTAAATTTTGAGATCTGATATAAAAAACGCATGTTATAGAATCAAGCAAGTCTGCTACTATATACTTTCAAGTCACTTTTTCTATCGCTGTGCTGTATAGAAGTACGTAATCACATTATATTCATTTGAGATTGTAATTATGATACCAATTCTATTGTAATGTCATTGCCACTCGAGTATACGTAGGTTATATATATTTTTATCCAAGCGTCATACAGCATTTCTGATTCGAGAATTTTTGAACAAGAAGGTGAATATATATTTTTTTCAGTGTAAAAGCTTCTTTTGTTTCAAAAATAGTTTCCCAAATTTTAGAAAAAGTTTTCAGTCAGAAAAATTCGATCGCAGCAACTAAACACAATTTTAATCGATGGTACATTAATAAATCGTTATATATATTTTGCAAAATAGTTTTAAAAACTACTGGCAATATATTTTTATTAAGAAGTAATTAATTCAACTTTATTTGTTACAAAATAATTAATATTTGATACGCACAACAGAGACTATGAAAAATTGGAAAAAACACCAGAAAACAACGCAATTTAGAGAAAAAGATTTTAATAAAATTTTTATTTATGTTCCGCATTAAAGTGAAAAATGTGTGAATAATAAAAATATCATTAATAAAACAAAAATTTAAATCGAATCTAACGTTTCGTAATGTGAAATTTTTGAGCGAATAAATATAAAAAAAACTTAGGAGAAAGCTTTCTCCGAGCAAAACAAAGACAAGATATATAAACATCAACAAAACATTTTTTGAAAAAATAATTTCTTTCTTTTTTTTTTAATATAAAAAGAAACCGGCAGATTTGTATGTAAACAAATGCAAAAATAAAATTACTAAAAAAAATATATTCTTTAAATATTTCATTTAAATTTCATATAATAAAATTGCAAGTAATAATGTCGAAAAAGTGTGACGTGCGTGCACTTAGCGATGGTGCACTAGCCGAGTTGGCCAACTTGATTGTATCTACTTTGGGTTATGCCAAATATGCACCGGATGTGCATCTTGACATTGAAGTTGTCATGGTGGAAATAAACCAATACCTAGAAATATGTGGGGCTACATCAAATATATATCAGGATCTGCTACGCGTGATACTTTGCTCAGATTATTTGGATGCAAATATGCGTTTTACTTGCCTGCAGATGTTACTCAATTGCAGTGTAACTTTTCTCGTGACAGATGTCTTCCCCTTTTCCTACTACCAGAAAATATTACAGGTAATAGCAGCACAAGGATCTGGCTTACGTGTACTTAATCTTAAAGGTGTTTGGGTTAAAGAAGAGCATATGCATTACATGTTCGAAATAATTAAAAAATGTCAGTACCTAACAAAATTATTTGTACCATACATAGCAAACGATGACTTGCTTGAAGTGATCGCTAAGCATAGCAAAAACTTACGTATACTGGATATTTCCGGAGAAACGGATGTTACCGAAAACGGTATTTATTCACTCAGTAACGGTGTTTGTTGTCAGAATCTTGCTGTAATAGACGTTGGCATGCCCGGCGAGGAAAATATTTGCTACTCTGATATAGCACTAATTCTGGAAAATTGTCCAAATGTGGAAACTCTCGCCACGTACTCATTTGTGGGACCAGCTTTAAAATTCGTCCATGACAATGTTGATGAAAACTTCAAGTGTAAGTTAAAATATATGCATGACACATCCACCGATGAAGATCATTTAAATGTCATTGTAAAGACTTGTCCGGATTTAGAGTCAATTTATCTCGACACACCGAAGCCTGGTTGCCTGCATATAATAAATAAAGTGATTCTAAGAAAATTAAAGATATATAAATTCTCTTGTGCTGAATTAATGAGCGTTTTAGAGGAGCTCGGACAAAATTTAAGCCACCTAACTATGATTAAAGGTACTGGCGGTATTGAAATTGGTAAACTAGCGCGATTATGCCCTAACCTCATTGATTTGGACTGCTATATGATGGATGGCTTGACTTATTTAAATCATCATATTAAGTTTCAATGTTTAGAGGGTCTTGAAATGTTACAAAGTTTTATTCCCAATATTTCATTAAAGTCTCTGATCTCTAATTGTACTTTGCTTAAACGACTGGCTGTTGATAGTGTAACATTTTGTGACGAAGATATTGTCAGGTTTGATTTAATAAATTACAATAAATTTTAACAAATTTTTAATATATATTTTTATGTGAATTTATAGCATTTTTATAGAACACAATTTTGATTTTTTGGAAGATGTATGGTTTACATTAGCACCCAACTTAACCGTGCAGTCAATAGAAGTAAGTACTTTCCAAGTTAATTTTCAGATTATTATGCTTAAACAATATATTTTTAAATATTTAAATAACTTTTAAAAATTCATTATGATTTTTTTCTTTATTTAGATTTTAATGGATCGTTGTCCAGAATTACAAACTATTGGTCAATTAAGTGGTTGGTCGCTAACACCTGATGACTTGGCGCTTATACGTGCTTTACTGAAAAGTGGAAACTCTAGCCTTGTACTTGCTCCAAACGGTTTTTTTCCATAATTTATTACTAATCCACTAATCAAATTAGGGTACAAGGTTGGTTCGAAAACATTTATAGCTCATGAATGTATTTAATTTGATGAATTTATAATTTGTACTGATTTATTTATTTTAAGTAGCAGTTTTTAGTCGTAGCTTTGGAAACTTTATCTTACTTCAGTAGTTTCTCTACGATGCCATTAGTTATACTAAATACTTATTATTAATTATTACTTTTTTATTTATTTTATGTACATATACTTATATTAAATGTAGAACCAATTTTGTGCTTTGATGTATTATAATTGTACGTACATTTTGCTAAATTGTAAATACTATATTTTATATTAATACTGATACACTAATATAATTACAATATATTTGTATATACATATACATATATACATGTATTTTTTAATAGCTTTATAAATTTTTTTATTCTGTATTTTAGCGGCTGCAATGATACCGTAGAAAGTGATGTCAATAACCTCTGATGCTTCTTCCCCTTAGTTTGATTGAAGACGTTTTGATATATAAAATGTGATATATATGAGACATGAAATTGTTAAGAATGTGAAATCATGGTATTTTAACAAACAATGTTGTAAAAAAATTTTTGTTCACAATAAAACTACACGTGAATTTAAAAACAACTATTAGTTATAGAAGTTTTGTTTAAAAAATATAATAAATTCAAAAGCTTATTAATTTATTTTTAATCTTTGTGATCTATGTAAATAAATGTTATATATCAGTACTATGCACCAAATATAATTGCCATAATAAAATTATTAAAAATATGTTATGTTAAAAATTGTTAAAATAATTATTATAATAATTACTAATTATAGCTCATGTCTACCATTTAAAACAAACTTGTTCAGTTACAAAATCTGCTCAAGAAATTTTTATTATTTATCCTTGATTGCTTGTTCCTCTAGCTTGAAAAAGAATTATTAAAAATTGTATGCATTCAGTAAACAGAATATTAAAGTCTTAGAATATTTTCTCTGATAAAGTCATAAATAAAGATAATATAATTTGTCACTCTTACATAGAACATAGGACATAAACAAGTTTTCTCGCCAGAGAGTATTTTGTTCATTCTCATATAATTTTACTCCTGTCTTGTCTTCCAGAACTCTGGTTATTCGATTGCAGTGCATACTAATTAATCGCCACTTTCTCACTCACTTGGCTTACAGTCTTTGATTGTTAGTAGTTACTCACTGTTTATCGTATTCGGTCAAGATATTTAGGATATTTAAGATACTTATTTATATATTAAATCAAAATATATTGTTTCACCTTTGAAATAGGTCCCATAATGGCCACTACAAGAACGTAGGCAGAGATATTGCACTTTTCTTTTAATAGTCTTTAAAGAAATTCTAAAAACTTAGACAACACTGATTGCTAATCTTGAAAAATTAACCATCTTCAAAACTCCATAAATTCAATGGTATGGCAATAATATATTCCACCATTACTCAATAATGAAGAATTACTAATTGTGTATAGCGAAAGCTTATCTGCTAACCAACCAACTCGGCACTATTAAGTACAGTACAACATCATATAGCACCATATGTCCCACTTCATACATCTTTTATAAGCTGATTAAGGCATGGTCTGCTACTCCTTTTAGTTTTCTTAAGTACTCGATTCCAATTCGAAACGCCTAATTTTTGCTTCAAGAACAGAAAAAACTTTCAAAAGATCTGTCTGACAAAAATCATGCTTAACCGATCACATTTCTGAAACTCTTTTGCCAAAAACTTTTGCAATATTAACATTTTTATGCTGATTTGTTAATTATAAAATGCGGATCCATTTACACAAAATAATTATATAGATGTATATTTATAGGATTAATTAAATACGAAAGCTTTTTTTTAAATTATAAATCGCGTATACTTTATGCACTGAATGTATGTTTAATTAGTATACATTATATTATATGTGAACAATTGAAGTTACACATGAATAAATTATTCATGATGTTTCATTACATTAACACAAATGATGTGTCATAAATTTAAACAGAAATTTAATTTTTACCTAATTACGTTCGAGTATATAAAAGGTTGTAGTAAAACTTACCTACATAGTTT
>NC_051847.1:16728119-16741734 GCF_002237135.1 Teleopsis dalmanni | reverse complement strand
CGTCGGTCACTACTTTTCTAAAACCTCTTTAAAACAAAAGTATGTAATCTTAAAATATTGTTTTAAACTTGGTTCTAAATTTTGTTATGACGAAAGAAACTATCTTGTTGTTAGTAAGTATTGTTTTAGTAGAGGGTTTTTAAACTATAGTGAATAACAACAACAAAATTTCATAATTTTTAATTAATTTAATTATTTTAGCTAACACTACAGTTGTTTTGTGTATACCTATAATCAGTGATCATTTTGAAAATATGTATTTCTTATATTTAATTATACGTAATTATTTGCGAAAACTGACAGACTTATCAACACCGCATTATCAAATCTCAGAATGGTTACAGGCTCCTCGGGAAGGTATGCAGATCTGAGGTCAATTATTGCTTAGTCTGATGAAGTGATAAACAATAATCCAGTCAAGGCGTAAGGAGGGGTTTTAAAAATACCTCGAGTTAAGAAAGAGTAAAAGTGCTCAAGTGCACTGGCTCAAATAGAAATAAATAAATATACGTAAATAGTTTTTTGAGACTACTAGTACTAAGGAAATTAATATTTTTTGAGCAGATCAAAAGCCGGATCTGAAATTATATATATACATTTTTTTACATAAAATCTAAACCAAAAATTTCGTATCCTAACCTTCGAAGACACATAACCGCGGTAAGAATTTAAGTAGCTAAAGCGACCTCCCGAATAAATCGAATGACTATATTTATACATACTTTATACTAATATGTATTACAGTATTATATGTATGTTATTACATATACCTAAGACTAATACACAATCTCGCATTCTCAAAGGTCATTTCTAACTAGAGATTAACTTAAATTAAATATTTTTTAATAGCAGCAAAATTCTTTCAAAATCGCATATATTTAAAATATAAATTTTAATTTTTGATAATTATATAAATTTTATTAAAAGTTGATGGACAATAACTATCAAAAGATTTCTATTTTGAAAAGTATTAAACATCATTGGTCCTTGCAAATAGCTAATGGTCTGCAAATAGCTAATGGTTAATTGTCTATATAAAATAGTTGGACTGTATGAGGCAGGAATTCAAACCCTGACAAATGTAAATCATGGACTGGCGCCTGAACACTCGAAGTGCACACAAACTTAATTTGCGTTTTTCAAATTTATATTTTTATCAATTTTTCTTGTTTAAACGTAAAAATTTTAGAGTCGACACATAAATAGCATATTTATAAATATGTTTAAATAACATAAATTCCTGTTTTTTTTCAAATTTATTTTGATTTTAATTCTTATAAATTATTCAATACGTTTACCGTCTTCGTTTGTTTTTTTTCAATTTTTTTTATTTGTTAATAATAAACTAACTGCTGTATCTTTATATTGAATAAGCAGTCTTACTCTGAACTTGCTTTTATATTAAAAATAGATTATTATTTTTAATAATTTTATTACTTTTAGCTTCACAATATGGTTGGAAACCTAATGATCCAGTGCCTCAAGCCTCTACAAGCAGTGGACCTGCCCCACCGTACATCGATCCAGAAGACTTACAGCCAAAAAATTTCGCTTTCACTGATGAGAGTATACGTAAAGGATTTTTACGTAAAGTCTATCTCATACTTATGGTTTGAATGCAATTAAATACTTTTAAATATAATTTTAATCTAATAAACTGTTTTTTTTTATAGGCTCAACTAACTTTTACATTTGGTGTGGTAGCATTATTCGTTTTTCATGAACCAACTAAGCAATTTGCGCAACGTAATCCCACTATACTATTAATTGCTTGTATTACTACTCTGGTAGTGGTCATAGCTATGGCTTGTTGTGAAAATGCGCGTCGCTCATTCCCTACGAACTTTATATGTCTGGGCATATTTACGGCTGCAGAATCATTTCTAGTTGGATCTGTTGCTAGCGTTTATGATTCCCAAGAGGTGAGTTTACTTTATTGTATATATTTAGATATTATTTATTTATTTATAAATATATTTATATTTATTTATACATATTTACAATGATTGTAGCTTAAAAAGTTTAGTTATATTTGATAAATCAGATCTGTTAATGAACAGAACATGAGAATGGATGTTAGGTGAGATACCCTTTCCGATTAAAAGCTATATATTTTTAAATGTTGATTATACATTATAAAAAATTTTATTTAAGAGAGGACATTTAACTATAACAGAAAGGTCTTTTATAATAACTCATTTTAATATAGATGTAGTTTTATATTAAATCATCAGTAATGCAATTTTTTGTAACATTTCGTAACATAGTGATGTTCATTTAAGAAGCAAACACAACCTTAATAATAAAATATTAACGGGACTATTAAAGTTATTTAGTTTATCAGACAACTTTTCAGTCGGTACCTTTTTCAATTTTTTTTTTGTTAATATAGTATCTGGAGAAACCACTGACGATATTGTTAGTGTTAAAGAACATTTCTTAATATGTCTGTGGTATTACACATTGTCGTCTTAGCGATATTAATTAATAATTTAATATTCTAAATATATAAATATTCTATTAATATTCTAAAATTAATTAGAAAATATTCTATAAGGACGGGTATCACGTTCTTGTAGAATACATAGAATATTTTTCCAGTCCGCAATATTTTGGGTTGAGAACCATTAATGTTTTGTTTTATTTTTTTTTACCAAAAATTAAAGATATTTAAGCGACTTTGAATATTTTTACATTCGGTTTCATAACAATATTTTAACATTATACCAGCAGATTCTAACACAATAAGAGGTAGTGTTAAGTGGTAAGAGTAATCTCCTTACCGATACTGTATTAATCTCATATTCTCAATACAATATTATATTATACTGATTAGAATAGATAAATATTTGTTTGGAATAAATTTATGATTATTTTGATTATATATTTGTACATATTTCTCAGATTATCATAAACCTGCACAATTTTTGAAAGACTTAAAAAATAAATTATTTATTGTATGATACATTCATGCGGCTTACCATGGCTAAGTATTATACTTTTCCATTAATTTTGAAGTACAGCAGTAGTCTGTATATTACACATTATTATCTTAATTTAGTGTTTTAAAAACTACTTATCTATATTTATAGAACAAAAACGTAGTATGAAAATAGTTAATTACTGATATTCATTAAGCTTTCCCCACATCACGGCTTACAATAAAAAAAAAAAATACTAATAATACTAATATTAAAAATTTATTATTATATTACTCTATTCTATCATTTTTTGTTTTTTGTATTGTTATTAAATTAATCGTTAGGTAAGGAAAATATGGAATGTAATTATTATCTTACAGGTAATATTTTTTGTTATTGCAACTTTAATTGCAATTAATATTCCTAAGAAAACAAAGTACATATAGCATTCATTTTTATAAAAGTTCAAAGACAGCAAAAAATAGTTTCAACTTTGCTAGAAATTCAAAATTAAAAAAAAAATTGCAAGATTAATTGTAATGATCTTTGAATATCACTCTACACTGCAGTTATATATGCAAATTGCGCTGAATCCAGTTCTCAGTTAATATGCGATTTGCAGCAATAGCCCCACCATATATTTTAAGCGGGGATTTACAATGTAATAATGCAATTATTACGTGTTAGTCATAAAAAAATTTCATATTACAACAAAATGACATACCATGGGATAGTAAACAATAGATGACATTGAAAACAATATACTAAACTACAATATTCAATTAATTAAAATAATTAAGATAATAAATAAATAAATAAATAAATATATTATTATATTAAATATTCAATATTTAAAACCTTCTTTAGTATATTATTTTTGTAATATATATTTTATATGTATTTTTATATCTTTCAGGTGCTTATGGCTATTGGAATTACTGCTGTCCTATGTTTAGGTCTAACAATTTTTGCCATGCAAACAAAGTACGACTTCACCGCTTGCGGTGGTTTCCTATTAGCTGCCTTACTTTGTCTTATGATCTTTGGATTTGTGGCCATCTTTTGGCGTAGCCATCTCGTCAGTACCATATATGCCAGCTGTGGTGCTCTCTTAGCTTGCATATTCCTTATATATGATACGCAAATAATGATGGGTGGCAAACACAAATATAGTGTCAGCCCTGAAGAATATATATTTGCTGCTTTGAATTTATACATGGACGTTGTAAGAATCTTTTTGTATGTTTTACAATTGATTGGTAATAAAAAATAAGTACAAGTACTAGTCCAAACTAAAAACAGTAAATAATGAAATTATGCAAAATTTTTGAATTTATATACATTTTTATATATATTTTTGCTTAAGTGTTTAAACTAAAATATTGTTTATATTCGAATAATAGAATTTTTTGAAATTATTTATTTTTCATTATATTCTATATGCATATTGTGTAAAATGTCAAAAGTCGAATACCGTATTGTGTATGTATACGTTTTACTTAAAAAAAAAATGACGTATGTATGTATTATGTTTATATAACTGTAAGGTCTTTAATGTTACTAATAAAAAGGAATTTAATGTGAATGTATGTAATGAGTTTGAAATTATTTATGAAAGTTTATAGTTTATAAGAGCAGTAATTAGCATTAACTTATATGTCGTTCACACTATAAACTTAAGGATTCTAATGAAATAAGCTCTTAGTGTGCATTAAACTAATCTTAGAGTAACTGCAATCAGTAATTTGAGTAGTTTATGTGTATAATGAGAGGCACCTTAAGTAATTTGGGCAATGATGCAAGAATATTTGTAATAATCCTACTATAATACATAAGAGAAGAAAGACGAAACACAAAAATTTTTGAGTAAAACCGTAAATGAAATGTTACTTCCTTTCCTGCACCTGAAAATTGGAAGTAACAACAAATGTATTCTAAAGTAATTTGAGTTTCCTACGAGTAGTGCAGCGCATTGATAATTTAAAACTGATGCGCATTCCTAACCCTTCGTTTAACTACAGCAATATCCATTAAAGATTAGGTTTAAGATATTTAGTGATTATCTATAGTAGAATCATCTGTTATTAAACATAAAACAAAATATACGAATGAAATGGGTTTAAGACAACTAGACCAAGGAGATTTTATAAGAAGTCACTTTTTGCAAATATGTTCTCTCTCTCACACTTCATTCTTTTACAATCGTTAAACCTCTCAAAACAAAAGTATACATCATAGCTAACTAATATGCGACTAAAATTGTTCAGAGTTTTTTTTGAAGTTAGTTACTATACAGGTTATTAGGAAAAATAACAACTTATTTATTGTTATTTACTAATTGATCCACCAGTATTCTCGTCTAATATCTCATATCTGTGACCGAAACAATATTATGTAGTTAGGTATGTAGTTAGGTTAGGTTATGTTATACCGGCGATTCACTTAGGCCTATTGGGTCATTGTGTAACCGTAGCTGTTTTAAAAAAAGTAATATTTAATACAATTGTCATATAAGAAAATAATTTCAACCGAATTTTAGATGATTATAATTATAAATAAAATATAATATTAAATTAAATTATAATAATTTTTAGTTGTGAAACTAGTTTAAAATTAATATAATTTCTAG
This sequence comes from Teleopsis dalmanni, assembly GCF_002237135.1. Taxonomy (NCBI): domain Eukaryota; kingdom Metazoa; phylum Arthropoda; class Insecta; order Diptera; family Diopsidae; genus Teleopsis; species Teleopsis dalmanni. The sequence goes on along the minus strand of NC_051847.1, from coordinate 16,736,184 downwards.
AAAAAATATGTGAGGAATTCATATGTAAGACAACATATATATCAAGATAAGATATGTTTAAATAAAAAGTAATAATCTAAATATAAAACAATTATATTTTTTGTAGTCATATTATTGTTATGAATTTTTAAATACAGTGAGTTAGGAAATAATATCAGTGATATCTCCAACTGAACTTTAAAGCTTTATAACGGTTAGTTATATCCGTACATTTTTTTGTTGAACAGATAAAAAAATTAACTTATTGGTGGAGCATCGTGATAAAAATAGAACCAAAGTTAATAGATGAATAGATGAAAGGATATTGTGAAAAAATTATTACATTTTACAATCTTAATATATAAAAGAATCAATGATTGAGTACTAAATACTTTATTCATAAAAACTCAATCGATAAACCGATAGTAAATATTTGCCTGCTTATGTTTTTGAGTGATGTTCTTAGCAATAAAATGGTTGATAAGTTCAAGAAGTAGGATATGTGAGCACCCTCAACCTCGTTACAGAACTAAAGACAAATTACAATAATACTTTAGTGACATAGTTTGGGTACCTAGAGAAATATCCAAAAAAAAACCTTTAATGGATCAAATTTCCATCTATAAATCGGCGTTCAAACGATATACAATGGAACCATTTTTAAAAAACCTTCGATGGATCAAATTTCCTTTAAATCGGCGTGTAAAGGAAATAAAATCGAACCATTTTTTAAACCCATATTGTACGAAAACGGAATTGTCAAAAAATATGAAACTCAAACTACAGTAATAGGATACATATAGTCCTACAGTGATAGGACTATAAAATCATCACTTATTATTACTGCCTAATTCCAATAGCAAGTGTCAGTAAGTATTTGAAAATTAAGCAACAGAATAGATTAAGAGAGAATGTTTATAAAAACGTTAGGATACATATATCTTTAATAACCCGGTAGAAGCTGATAGACCTTGGTACACAGTTTTAGTGTATGTATGATTATTTCATAGGTACATAATAGACGAAAGATGATAGAATATTGCAATATTTGATTACTATGCTATTGATTTCGGATAATATATGTGCAAAACTTCATGCCACAAAAAATTAAAAACATTGCTCTAATTTTAAAAGATAAAAGCCTGCCTTTACCCTTTTCTAAAGTAAAGGGTTTAACTGAAAAATTAAAGAAAGCGACAAAAAAAAAATGGATTTATAAATTTGTTATTGAAAATATAATACAAATAATTTCTTTTATTTTTGCAGTATTTTTTAAGTGTTAGTATTTAATGTACAGTTAAAAATAAATTTAGATAGTAAAGATTATATATTGAATGACATTCAGAGTTGCATTAGTCAGTAGAAGGTTAAGAAAAATTTTTGGGACTGCTTTTCTAACAGAGTGATCATCTTTTAATATTAGCAACATAGCTAAGTTAAATGGGGGGTCATGCCTTTTTCAAGTTTGTTCGTTGACCATTTCGGTCTTCATACCGTTTTTGCTTATTCTCTTGGTCTGGCCTATGAATATCATATATCCGTGGTATGATAACTGTCACATATTTATGTTCTAGTGGGGTTTGGGCACCACTAATCTAATCTATTGAATAAATAATAATAATCAATAATAACAATAAAAGTGATATTAACTGAAGCGGTAAGAGTATCAGTGAAAACTTGCAGTAAGTTAGAGATAAAAAAATCCTTAATACCATTAACTAATGTATTTATCTCAGATAATAAAAATGTCTTCGTATATATTTTAATGTAAGTAACATAATCATATGAATCCGCCCCTGTAAATAATTGTAAACTGCTTCTATAAATTTGGAGAAACAGTTAAATGACATGATCAACTCATCGCCCTTTAAATTGTTGGTATTTGTTTACTCCAAATTTATAGAAACAGTAAAGTGGCGTGGATCATCTTGTAAAACGCATGTATTTTTAATAATAATTTTGCATAATAAATTCTTCTTGTTTTAACAATTGAGTTGAGAAGTTGTATAATTTTATAAACAAAATTACTTGTATAATAATAACATAAAATAATAAATTACGAAGTAAACCCCTCACTTTATTCAGTTAGTTGAGTTAGTGCTAAAAGTGCTTGCTAAATGCACTAATAAAGTAAACAGTAAAAACAGTAAAAAGTGTTTAGTAAATTTCATTGAAAAAACGCATCTAAAATATAAAATAAATATATATATAAGATATTTCACAAATTATTTCTAAAGATTAAGTGTGTACGCGTTTGCATAAACATATTTTTAAAGATGAAAAGCACAAGGAAAAATAGTGCTCTTATAAATGGTGAGAAATGAAAAACAGTTTCACGAAAAACTTGTCCTAGCCTCCATTTTTAATGTTAAAATTGTTATATAAATAAAATTTAATCCTTGTTGTCAAGAGCATCAAATATTCGATTTTTTTTAAAAAAAAAAGTGAGGAGTCTCATTCATTCTTCCATTTTGTTTTCTATGTAAATACAGTGCTGAAAATGGTTTCAACAAGTTGTAGTTGGGGCTTACTTATATCAAAACTAAATTTTATTATCTTTCTTTGTCAGATTGCGTACAAGTGACGCAATAACCTTACATACCCTGTCTATATAATTTGGCGCATGTGTCATTGAATGTCGCCAAGGAGTCTGAAAAGCGCAAATAGCGTTTTGGCAGTAGATTTTCCCAATGGTATCATCATCACTTCATTTTAGTCAGTTTATCTCAAGTAGATACAGCTTTGATAGTTGTAAGAACATTGTTGAAATCTTATTAGTGAAATTTAATAAGATTAATAGTTTAAATTAATTTATTTAAAATGATTGGCTCAAAAGAAGAAGTGAATTATTTTGTGAATGGTGGTGTGCAAATGCAAACTGTGCCTAACGTAATGCTGGATGAGACAAATTTAATTACCGGAGGAGTGCAAATACAGGAAGGGGGTAAAACTATATAGCATAATCAGGGCTTCGAATCGCAAAATTTTTTTGCTGTGGTTTTTGTTCCAATATAAAATATATATCGGTTCGCTTGCAATTAGTGTTCCGCCAAAAATATCGGTTTGTTTGGTTCAGTTCCTAGTGAATATTTTTTTTACGTATTACAAATCAGTTTTTTTTTAACATGATTAAAAAATATTGTATACATTCTATTAAAAAAGCATAATTAATTAGTTGAATTAAAAAAATAAAAAAAAATTGAAAAAAATTAAAAATAAAAAAAAGTAAAAAAAAATTAAAAAAAAAAAATTTGAAAAATTAAAAAAAAAAAAATTTAAAATAGAAAAAAACACAAGATTTAAAAAATTAAAAAAAGGAAAATTAAACAAGATTTAAAAAAATTAAATAAGAATATACAAAAAGACTTTTATAAATCAAAATTTGATTCTTTCAACTATTAAATGAAAGGGGTTGATTAAATACCGTACTCCCCCCTCTGTGCTGAACTAAAATAAACCGATATGTATAAGTTCTGGTTCGACTCTGGTCGAATCAATAATAATATCATAATAGTTTTAAATTAATACTCTTATGTGCTTAACTTTATCATATCAGATACTGTGCCAAATGTACAAATTGATTTAGGAAAACCCATTACTAATGGAGAGCAGCAGTTTGATATACCGGATGAGTCTGTTAGACGTGCTTTTGTACGCAAAATATTTTTCATACTCTCGGTAAATTAATATATTATATCAAATAATAATTATATACTAATTCCTTTTTTAATTTTAAATATTTATAGCTGCAATTTGTAATCCTTCTACCATTTATTGAATTATTTTCGATCATCTTTGAGGAACCGTTTTCAATACACACGCTCCATTCCATAGGTATCTTGGTATTCATTTTCGAAGTCGTGATGTATTTACTGCGGGACATGCGTCGACATCCACCAATGAATTTGTTAACCCTTGTATTATTAACAATTCTTTTGGCTTTATATTATGGCATATGCGCATGTGTCTTTGATTCAACACTGGTAGGAGTTGTTTTGGATTATATAGAGAAATATCGTTTAATCTACTTAATTTTCGACAGGTTTTTCTGTATTTACTTGCATCAATCGTTCAACTCGGTTGCTTAATTCTATTTTCCAAGCTGGAACGTTTTCGATTTTCTAATATTAATGCAATACTAGTAATTGTTATTGTTTTAATTGTTTCTATTATAGTTATAGAATTGGTTGAACCATTAGCATATGAACAAGCAGTCTTTGCGGCAGCAATTCACTCCATATATGTGGTATGTGATACTCAATTAATGTTAAGTGGTTTCCATGGTTATCAGCTCAAATCAGAGGAACACATTTTTGCAGCAGCCAATGTTTTTATCGATGCACCCTATTGTACATGGCGTGTCTTCAAATACTTCATTGTTAATCCTATAGTCAAATTGTTTTACGATACAAAGGCTTGTTGTCGTGCCAGAGTTTGTTAAGTACTTTACCAACTGTTATATTTATATAATATTTTATTATATTTATTAAATTGTTATACGATATTGTTCATTTACGACCATATTAACATTTTATTAATTAATAAATATAAAACAATTTTATAACATTCCTAGCTAAAATATATGTTCGATTTATCAATGAATATTTTATATAAAACAATTCAATATATTTGTTATAAAAAAAATTTTATATTATTATTAACAATAATAGTTATTAAATAATTATTATATCACTATTAGATTTTATACTTTCCCATCCTTGCATTTATTAATTTTTTTTTTATTAATAATTATTGTGCTTATATTTGAAAAACATTTTCTGGACATTTTTTTATATTTTGTTAAATTACATATATTGAATATATGTATTAAACTTATAGATTTATGATTTATTATATTTTATCGTTAAACATAAATTTATATGTAATATAATTTAAATTTACTTATATCTGCATTAATATTTTATATGTATTATTATATTAAATTTATTTTAATTTATGTCAACTTTTTTACTTAACATTATAAACTAATTTTAACTGGACCCCATATATCGTTAAGTTTTCAATACAAATCTAAATAAATTCATAAAAACCACATCGAAAGCTAATGTTATTAAAATAAAATATATAATATTAAAATAAATAATTAATGATAATTTTGTTTTTAATCAATTAAACAAGTATCTCATTTCAAAAATGCTGGTCATTTATTTATTTATTGGTTTGATAAATTATTAAGAGGTTTTCCGAACAGTAGTGAACTACAACAAAAATTTATAATAAATTATTTTAATTAATTGAATTTTTGGCTAACCGTCATCAGTAGTCTTGGAAAAAATCTTTGTATTATTCGTAAATAATGTTTTGAGACTGCAAGTATCAGGAAGCAAACTCGTGCCCTGCTAAATTTGAAGCTCAGAGTCAGCGTTCATTAGTCAACTGACCCAAAGCCGTACTTAAAGTTTTGTTAATTTGATGTGAAAGTTTTATTAACAAATTCACAGAACAATTGAATTAATAAATTATATTTAATTGTTAAATTTCAAAACTATTCTGTTTGTAGAGACATTATTTGTTGTATATTTTTATATTATTCTTTCTTGCGTATAGAACATAATTATGGAACGTAAACCGAGAAAATCATGCTAATGTTACTCCAGGATTCGCACAGCGAGACCATATATTTTTATTATTTTATTTTATTTTTACACTTCATATAATTCAGTCTAACTTGTGGATTAAGTTTAGTGTACATAAGGAAGTCCTAAAATTTAGTAATTAATATATTTTAGTATGTATATATTTTATTGCCTAACAAAAGAAAAACTTAAAATCTTTATAGGACTTCTAACAGAACATTGTAGACTAAAACACCACTATTAGAATGCCCTGCGCCAAACCACATACGGAATAGGCTTCTGGGAATGTATATTCTTACGAAAGAGGCAATAAAACTCTGTAAAGTAGGTTCTATTCTACTTTTTATTTTTAAATAAATATATTGTTGGGATCTGGTATTTTATTTCACTTAATAACATAACATTAATTAAACCGTGAACTAAAAAATAAATAACTCAACCTAATAATACTTCGATTAGCTAAAAAAATGATTTAATAAGGAAATCAATTAAAACATGATATATTAAAATATTAAATATATTTAATAAGATGTTTTTTATGTTGATTTAAGTTATTAATAACATAAAAATATATTGTATAAAGAAAAAAAGTTTTTTGTTCATTAAACTATCGATCGATCAATAATAATTAACAGGTTTCTCCGTCGCTATCTTCAGTAACAAGTTTTTTTAAATCATTTTAAAAAAATCACTTGGTTGATGGTATAATATAATAATGTTGCAATATGATCTAAAATGTTACTCTATTGTATTATTAAAATTTCAAATAACACAGTCCCCATAAAATGAATAAAGGGAAGAAGCTAAGGAAACAAAACAATATAATGAGGTGTGGAATGATATAGCACAGTCACGAGTGTAACGAGTGATGTGACTAAGAATAGAATTTCCGATAAGTATAAAAAAACTTATTGACATAGTATACCTTAAAAAGGACCTAAAGAAGTTTATATCCCCGGAATCATATGTTTAGTTTAAGATTTGCCAATTTTTATATAGTTCTCTCAGCAAGCACCAAACGTATTAGCGTAAAATAAAAAACTTTTTAATAATGAGACTCATTGTTCGTTTGGTGGATAGTTCACCAAACAAAATATCGTAACTGGGGCAGTGAACATGTACAACTAACTGTCAAAAGATCATTGCATCTACAAACAGTCATTGTATGGAGTAGTCTTTGATTTAGAGGTGCTAGTTTTGACCGCAACACCTAAGATGTAGAAATTGAATATATATTTGTAGAAGATATTACACTTTTCATAGTTATTACTTTTAGAGATAGTATAGGCATGTTATTGGTAATTAATTATTTTACGGAAAATGTTGAAATAACTGACAATTGTTGGATTCCGGAACAACAACACTGGAGAATTTAAATACTATATATAATCTCACAAATTTTCTCATTTTCAAATCAAAAAAGTTTTGTTTCACTAATGCAATACACCGACTTCGATAGTCAAGTTTTCAAATTTTACGAACTTATTATCCATTCATATTCATCAAATCTAATTCCTAGTGACTGTTATCATATTCACTCCCCCGAAGTAAGGCATGCTTGTCAAAAACCCGGCACCATTATACACTGTTTGGAGTGTAGATGGTAGTGAATGAGTTTTCACTTGTGTCACCCGACCGGAGGTGCATATATATATGTTACTACGGGGGTTAGTGTTCGCAACTTCGGCTATTCTGACCAATTGAGATTGGCAGTGTCGTGATTAAAACCCAAACTTATGCGAGTAAAATTATTGTATTTATTTACCTTCTATTTGGCGTGGAGTTGCGTTTTTACTGCGGTTGTTGTGACCCAAAGACCAGTAAAGGTATGGTTAGACCTCGCTTCTTACCAAACGGGAAGTTATGTCAAACACATAACTTCAATTGCTGCTGGCGAAAATTCCTTGATATTCAAATGGGGCATCTATCGGTGCATTATCTTGGAGAACACTGTGATGTTGATCCAACAAGGTAGTTAAACACGTAAAAGATTGATCATGTCATTTTGACTTTGAAGTTAAAATGTGTGAGAAGAAGTGTAAATATTCTAGTTAAATAAACAGGTGACATTTGTCGTAATATTTATGATATTCACTGTAGTGAAAAGTATATAGTGTTAAAAATCCTTAGTCGAAAAATGAACAAAAATTTAATATTTTGCTTTTTTATGTTCGTACATTCGTATCCATGCATAATAAATAACCAATTTTGATGACTTCAGACTAAAATCACTACATACATATTATAATAAACTAAATCACATAGTTTTTTAAAATTTTTATTACGCGGAATATAAATAATGGAATAAATTCCTTAAGACTTAAAGTCATACTAAAGCAAAACTCAACCATAATAAAGTCTATATATAAACAAATTTGGACAACATTGCTAACAAATTTATATGTAATTATAAGTATTCTTCCCTAATACATACAAACCGTCTTTTAAAACATTACTATTGTGATATCATAATTCTCGTAAATGTATTT
>NC_051847.1:16720583-16728019 GCF_002237135.1 Teleopsis dalmanni | reverse complement strand
CCTCTATTTCATCTCCATCATAGCTTATAATATTAAAAAGAGTGTTTTCTGAAATGTCATTATGTTTTTAATTGCAAATATTATAATGTCGGACAAACACACTTACCAGACATGGTTTGAGTTAAATTTAGTTAAAATACAAAGTAGTTTAAAATATTCTGGAATTAATATTTCAACTTGTTTATTGAACAACGATTCGCTCCAAGTTTTTTGAACACTAAATCAAACAAAAATCAGAATAGAATCACGACCAACTTCACGCGTTCTCGCTTTTCTAAAGACAAGTCAAACTGTCAAAATTGACAGCAAAAATAAAAAAGTAAATTAGTGTTGCCATACATTTATAATGAAAAAACACCACGCACTCATTTTACATATATATAAAGCTATTAGGTGCATTCGACCGTTCCGAAGTCAGACCGCTTCACCTATTATTTTGAGACTCTTGAAATTAATTAAGTAGAGTGCCTCGAACACAGCAAAATTGACTCATTCGGTCTATGCCGAAAATGCATATCATACGGGGTTCACATTACGAACTTTAATCAACTAACTTTGCTAAAGTTGATTTAGCGTTTTCATTATCGATAAGGTTTTTCATTTTGACAGTTGTTACATATTTTAATATATTGATCAGTAATCGGCTGGAAATGTTATTATGGAAACCAGGGTTGTTATTTAAAAATAAATATTGAAAAATAAGGTCTGTTCCACGAGTTAATCGTAGTAGCTTTGGGTATTCAAGATCTATGTGCATCGTTGAATGTGCATCATTGCAAACTCAAACAATCGTGAATACATTTTTTGCATATTAGTCTTGCATACACTTAGAACAGCTGATTTTTGTTTTTGTATTTATTTATTTGTAACTCAGATTCGATTTGTATAATTTTAACGATGCCAAAAAAAAGTGAAAAGCAAAATATATTGAATACTGTGCTGGATTTTCCTGTTGCAGAATTAATGGGTAATTTAGATTTGTGCATTTATATGTATAGGTATAAATACAAAATCAAACAATTGTCAACAAAGTTTGACAGTTTTGCTAAAGTATTGCCCAGTGAATAGTAAAAACAAGTAGTATCATTCACAATAGAGTCTTGAAAATCACATATGCAAGAGGTAATTGATGTTGAAAATATGGTCTTGCATATTGCCTTGGTAATCAATTGCAGAAACATAAAAAAGGCAATTGTTTTTGTAAAATCAAATAAAATTTTTCACATGCAACGATGCACAGAGATCTTGAAAACCCCTAATTAAATTTTTACGATTTTCTACATCAAAAAAATTTGTTGTGAAAGCAAAACTTGTATTATTATATACAAAATTTTTTTGAATGTTAAAAAATTATATTGATATTTATAGCAGGATAGTTACAGTTAAGTGAAGTGGGTTTTTAGAAACTCATATTTCTTTTCAAAAATAATGATGCTCTTTGTGAACCTTGAGAGAATTACCTTTCAAATTATTTACATAAGGTATAATATACTAGTTGGAAATTGGTTGTGGGAGAATCTGATATTTACAATTTTATTGCATCGAGAGGGTTCAAAACTACAATATTTTTGACAAAGAATTTAATTTCTCTGTATAATTTGATTGGTAAATAAATTTAAATATACTATTAGTAAGAAGACATAGCTTTCAATAATTGAACTACAAGTCATGGTTACAATTTAGTAGCAAAATTTTTTTAATGAAATATTATCGGAAAAGTTTCTTTTATAAAGGGAAATAATAATTTTATTTTTATTGCATTATTATACTTAATTTATTGTTTTTGTTATGCATTAAATGCATTTTTTATACATAAACTGAACAATAGATAAGATACGATACATACAACATATAAAGAGGATTACTTTTCATATACCTAGTGCTTGAATATAAATCGAAATACATCCTTCCTATGGCAATGACTACAAAATATTGCTATTGTATTATTTATGTACGATACAGTTTATGAGTTTCCTAAACTTTTAATCCCCTTATATATTAAAAATTATATACTATAATTTAAGGAATTTGATATATATAAGATAACTGATATGGAAAAGCACACCAAAAAATATATACTTAAAATGAACGCAATAATAAAAATATGCAAATTTGATTTAATATATATATTAAGAAGGTACAAACAAAAAGTTCGTTTAAAAGTTTAAATGGAATTAGTTGTAATAAAAATAAAATACAATAAGACAAAAAATAAAACTACTACAATGAACATAATCATAAATGGTTAATAAGGATATTATTCCATAATAAGTATCCATATAAATTGAATAACTTTTTATCGTAGATAAATTTGTAATTCGGAAGCTGATTGTATGAGCACTTTAAGGCCTGGCATAAAGCCGGCACATTGTGAAAAATCTGATCCAAACGCTATCTGAGTATGAGTTTGTAAAGCATTTCCATAGTCACCTACTTGTATGTACTGTACTATTTCATTCAGTGCTGTTATCGTTATCGGGTTGAGCTGTAAGTAAATGGTTGTTAAAAAATTGTTTAAAAATTTATAAATTATTAAATCATACATACCCTGCTCTCCCTTAAACAATCATAAAGATTTTCTAATCGTTTAACAACATCAACAAATTTTCTTTTCATACGCTGAAATTTTCAATTAAAATAATTATAATTATATAATCTCTGATTGTATTTATTTTTAGAAGAGAATAGTCTTTAAATGATTATTTTTTAATAGTACAAAAAGTATCTGAGTAAATCAGTTTTTATGTTCATAAATGAATTAATAAAAGCGAATTGCGAATATTATTGAATTAATTATCATGAGAGGAACGCTAAAAACGATTTTCTGTTTAAAAGTTATAAAAAATAAAAATAATGAAGATGCGAACAATATAGTTTATATAATACGGATTATTGTTCAAAAGTCGCGTATTTAAAGGGTTAATAAATAATATTTTATTTTAAAAAATATATGAATTTCATAGAATTTCTTATCATTTAGAAAAAACCGTTTTTAAACAGTTTTATGAAAACTCCATTTTGAAAGGGAAGGAGTGAAAAGGGAAAACACTGGGATTTGGGAAAGTAAGTTTGCTGAAGATTCTAAATTTGTATCATTAAAAATAAAAAAATTCAATAGAAAAAAGCTATATCAACAATTCAAAACGTCAAATTTTTAAACTTTAACCCATTATTATCAAGGACCCAAAAGCATAGGAGAAAAATGGGTTGTAGACTTCACCTCATCCTCAAATTATCTCAAAAGCCGAAAAATCAATTTTGAGAAACTATACATCGTTTTTGTCACACAGTAAGCAAATATAGGGATGCAAGTGGCAGAAGTGCGTGCCTCAATGAGATAGTGATGCGAATATAAAGTTTAGCCTCCTCAATATTCAACCTCACCTACAACTGGTGTATCCTGTTCTCGCATACGAGACTCTGGCGACCGAGCACAGGCGCTATAATCTGAAAACACCCAGCAGAGGGGAAACTATAGCTACCAAATACCAATGTTATCCCTAGATCTGCAGGGAATCTGGTCCTCCAGTTTGGGGGTTGATCACAATGTCAGCAGCCTCGCATCGGAAAATAAACAGTTGCTACGTAACCTTAATTAAAGGAGGCTAAAAATAAAAATGCCTTCACGGTTTTCTATTTTCCAAATAGGTAAATTCGAATTAATCCCATTGTATTAAGTATCATTCAGCGAATGATATTGCTTTGAATTAAATGGTATAATTTATCAGCTCTAATTTAAATACTCTAATGAAACATTTTTTTAAATTCGAAAGTCAAAAGAATCAGTAATAATTATTTACTGTGAAATAAAAATTCTATTTAACAAGAATGATTATTCTCTACTTTCTAGGAGCAGTCACAACTGCAATCACAGTTTCAGGATAAACAAAGACAGTGAACCAAACAAACCTCTACAAGTACCGGATAAACTAGCCGGAATTAGCAATTATTTTTCTATGTTATTTAGGCAACAAAATAATAACGCTGGGCTAAACAAAACGTAACAATTTTTGAAAATGAAATATGAGTAAAAATACATACAGGATCAGATGCCGCTGTCAAACATTGATTTTTCAGTTCTTCTAATACAGTTTGTAAGTATATGTATTCTTCTGGTAGTGGTGGCTTTTCTTTTGGAGGCTCTGGCTGCCTTTGTATGGGTGCTGGTTGCTCTATGTATCCTACATTTTGTGTTTGTGTATTCCAAGTTTGTGGTTGTGTTGGCACACCAGTTGGTGCAAAATTCGTTTGTTGTGGATATGGTCGATTTCCAATAGGATTATTATTTTGTTGTATGGTTGCATTCGCAGCGGGATTTAAATAACCTCCCATATTCCCTGTCGGAATTGGAGGTGGCATACCAGACATTGCATTATTCTACCAAAAAAAAAAAAACAAAATGATTAAATATTTTTGTAATATTTAATACAAATTTCATTAAAATAATTACATACCTGATATCCTGCATTAGGATCCATATAACCATTTTGATTTTGATTAGGATCAACACCAAACAATGGATGTGTGATAGGCGAAGCCGTAGTATTTGTTTCAACTTTTTTTGCCTACAAAAAGAACAGAGTTTAATAATAAATCTAAACAGTAAAATTAATTAATACAAAATCAAACAGCATTTTTGTTAAGGAACGGTTTTTATAATTACCTCTGAAAAATTTAGTAAAAAATTTCAAACCAAAGCAATTTTAAACAACATATAAAACATTAAATTAATAAAACGTGAAACAGATAATACCAACTAGAAGCTTGGGTGGAATACCTGATATAAGAACGTTTCTTGAAAAAGAGGACTAAAATAATTCGGCGAAAAGGCGTTATTATAATTCAAGGAATTGCTAGAATTTATACAAACGCCTTTATCCTTTTCTTGATCAATTATTTTTTGCCATTTGCGTGTGCCGGCATGTTTTGCGTGCATCTCTTTATTACTTGTGATATAGGTCTAAGCGATAGAAATAAATACAGTTTAAAAATTAATTAAAATAAAAATTTAAAATCTGTTTATTAAGTATCGGGAGTGTTTCGTGAAAAAACTATTTCACATTTTCAATCAATGTGTAAAATCAGAACCGGTATCTTTTTCAATTATATGATGTCTTTTATATCACAAAAAAATATTGTATTCCATACTAAGTGTAGGCCTAATTAATTCATTAGACTTTGTCATTTTCTCCTTCCAAATTGTTAAATTAAATAATCAAAATATTTCTTTTTCTTATTTTAAAGTTACAAATTTTTACAGACTTCACTTACCGCTCGTGTTGTTTTCAAAGCTGGAGGATCATTCCAGCCTGGTGGTGGAGTAGGATTTCTTTGAATATTCTGCATTGGTGGTGGCGCTACTTGTTGATTTTCAATAGGCGCTGCACCAGGCATGTAAGCATTACCATAAGGTGTGTTTGTATATGAACTGGGTTGCATAACAGTAGGCTGTTGTTGTAGAGGTGCATGTGCTGCAGAAATGGGATTGGCATTGAAAGCATTATTATTGTAAGGTGTTTGCATGGGCATAACTGGTGGTGCGGGATTGTATGTATTGCCATAACTACCCATTGGAGCTGCTACTGATGGATCTAGCACATATTTCGAACGTGATAATATACCACCGGCAGTGTTACTGTTACCGCCCTGCGAACTGGCATTACTGGATGGTCTTGCAGGCTGTGCTAATGGCGCTTCATGTTGTACTGTTGCTGGTTTGGCTACTCCAGGCGGTACCGCCGGATTTACTGTTGGCATAGGGTTAAACACGGGTGCTGCAGGCATTTGCGGTACAACTGCTGGTGTTTGCCATGTATTTGTTGCATACTGATTTTGTAATAAATTGTTTGCAATTGGTGCATTTCCATAATTGTGAGTGGTGCTTGGCTGAGAAAATGAGCCACGTTGTTGCTGTTGTCGACCATACACATTTGTTTGCGGTTGTTGAATTTGATTATATCCTTGTGTTGGTAATGCCATAGTTGGCTTACTATGCACTATATTATGAAGGCGTTCGCGTAAATCATATACGTCAGGATGATCACTATTTCCTAATGCTACGATATATGCCAAAGCAGCTGTGAGTGCACCTTGAGAAGCCAGTAACCCACCATATTCTGAGATGAAATCTGCAAACCGACCGTTCAAATCTAAAGCTATGCCCTGTCTTTCTAATGATTTGCTCATCAACATTACTACTTCAGCTAATTCTTGCAGTTCTGTTGTATTTGGTTTATAACTTGTGTTTTCTTTTTCCAAGTGTTTTAGCTGATACCATGCGGTAACAAACTTATCGATGTTACCAGCACATACAAAGCATAACATAGCTGTTTGGGTATATTCAATTGATGTCGAGCATTCGTTTAATAGGCGATCGCCTAATCGTTCACATATATCAAGAGCCTTTCGTTCACTATGTTTTAATGCAGCTATAAGTACTTCTTTCCATGAATCGACTGTACAGCGTGAAACAAGATCGACCCAGTCTCGTGTTACTAAAGCCAAAATTACGTTGGAAAGTTCAGTGTTCTGTTCTCGCAACAAACGGTTTTGTATTTTTGTCAGAAATTCAATACCAGCTGAAGAGGCTATAATGAGTGCTTCCGTTGTACGCTTAGATTCAATGCATAGTTCTACAGCAGCTTCTAGATTGCCTGTTAGCAATGCCTCCGTGATCAAACTATCAGGATCTAAAAAGAAATTTGTTCCAATTAAAGTAAATAGATAGAATATATGTAAAGTTTGTAGTGAAAAACTTAGAAGAGTGTGCAAATTACAAATTTTCCAAGTTTTACATTGTTTCTCTTACGTTCGCCACATGGAATTTTAAACTGAGCAAGTGGTTTCTGCACAGCTTCAATTTGTTTCTGCGCTGCTGCGATGCCATCAAATACAGCGTTATTATCAACAATTTGCTGTAAATGGAAGAAAATAAATAATTTGAAAATTATTAACAAAATCCTATTTAAATCGAAATCTTTAAACTTAATTAATTTAAAGTTAATTACTTTAGTCTTACCGATACATCAGTACTAATGTCGGTGCTCTGATCGCACTCTACTTCCGATGAGTCACTCTGCTGAGTGAATTGTAAATGAGTAGCATTTTAAATGTATGAAGAATTCAAAAATGAGTTATTATTAATTAAAATGAATGCGATATGTGTTATATAATTTAAAGATCACTATATGAAGATAACGTAATATGTGCATGCCTTAAACTGACATAAGAATACTTTCATTTTAATAGCGATAACAGATTGGATGCTGTATTGTATGAAAAAATTAAGCTAAGTACCGCAATAGAAGTGATAAGCGGACATTTGCTTTTCGTTCTTATCATATTTAATAGAATACAATAATATAAAATAATTTAAAAATAATTTCTATATTAAATAAACCCTTTTTATCATTGAATTACAAACTATATTTTTATAC
>NC_051847.1:16714610-16720483 GCF_002237135.1 Teleopsis dalmanni | reverse complement strand
AAAAGTGTGCTTAAGAGAACTTTTAAAACTTCATTCGAATGTGGAAGATAGTGTTTAATATGAGGAAGAGTAAAAAACATATTAGTAAAGAAGAGATTGCTTTCTTGAAATAATTTTAATTTTGTATGGATTTGATACAATAATGGAGAAAGTTCAAAGTGTAGGTCCAAGAAATAGGTCCGAAAGACATTTATATATGTACACATCTAATAGAAGTAAGTCTATAGTTTCTCTTATAAAGCACATTGGCTTTTTATTTTAATAAGAAATAGAGTAGATTTCGTAAATGAATTCCTTTAGAGATTGTTTCTGTTAGTTCCAAGTTACCAATTGTTGGGACCAGAATAGAACTGGGTAATTGACAATTAAATATTATTAATATTTAATAAATAATAATAATTCATAATTTAATTATTTGTTAATTAATAATAATAATAATTAATAATTTTAAATGTAATAATTAAACAAAATCAAATGAAGTAAGATTAATCAAAGTACGAAAAAAAAAGAAATTAATAAAATGCTTAATGTCAAATCCTTTAAAAGCTTTATACACTTTATTTTTTTATTAACCAATTGATTAAGCAGCTTTCGACTATGCTACCAAAGCTGCAATTAGAATGAACTCATCCGAAAAATAGGAATCACACCTAGAACACTTTAGGATTCTGTAGAAAGTTTATGTTATCCCATAAGAGTTTGACTAACACACGGATCAACCAATCTAATAAAGCGATTCGCAGACTCTATACTGAAAAGAAATAAGATATCTAGAACACATCAGTATTCTGCAATGCTATTCCACTAAAGGTTGCTTGACTAACACATAAATCAACAAAATCTGACACGTTTATTTAAAGACTTTATACCGAAACTAGATGAGTGGCATGAAAATTTACACATGTCTAAGTGGTTTCAAACTAGACAACAGGATTGGGTTAGAAATTCAGTAAGAAATAATATAATAGGTAATACATATCAGACTATGCAATGTATATCAAGGGGAGACGATGTCATTTAAATGCAGCTCATATACTATTGGAAAGGCATATTCCAAAAACCGGAATTTCATTCTTCACTAATGCTCAAGTACTCAAATCTATAGTTATCCTATTCTGTGTCAGATTTTAAAATGAGATCAGCCGATAAAACAAAATATCCGTCATCTGAATACCTGGATGAGTATCAGTATCAGTAGATACTACTACTGAAACTGTAGAGTGGACAACTTGCACACAAAGACTCAGCCATTAGCAATATCAGTTAATGTTTAGGTATTTACATATTAATCAATATATCATGTCTTTGATAAAACTTCTTTCCTGAGAAAAGCATTAATGAGTTGGGCAAAAGAAAAAACTTGTGCTAAGATTAAACACATCTGTTCATCTATGGATTAATCTTTCTATTGTTACAGGCTATTGGTTAATAGACAGACACACACAGAAAATTGAAATTCTAACTGCAGGACTTTGCGGTCTCTATCAAGAAGGAAAGGAAGAATAATTAAACGTTCATATATTCCGCAGTTGTCCAGCTTTGGTAAGGAGCAAGGTTGAAATTCTTGAATAACAAATTTCTTGATGAACCTGAAGCATTATCAGAAATTTATATCAGATGTCATGCAAACTTCTTAAGAAAATCAAATTGATTAAAATAATACTGGTTGCTCTTGAATCTGCAATAGACATATCATAAAAAAATTCTTTGTATTCCAAATTGTTCGGAAAAAATATAACCTAAAAAAGTAATAGCCCTAAGGTAATGTAATATATAGAACTTGCTAACATACTCTGCTCAGTTTTTTAATACTTAGTAGCCGCGTTTCACAATAGATCAATGATTATTCCAATTAAATACTTCTCTTCAACTCTATCAAAGCTGGACAACTTCACAATAGTTTAATGGTTGTTCCAATTAAGTACTTCAACCCAGGGACGTAAAGGAGTTTTTGTATTTATCATAACTATAACAAAAGTGTAGTTTTGACGCTCTTAAAAAATAGATTATAAAAAATAGATTAAATCAGTTAAAAACATATGTTTGAAGTGCAAAGTGAAAACGAGGCGAATGTTTATAAAAGCAGAATGAATGTTGAATAAGTGAACATTAAAAATTAAAGGAGGTTTTTCGCTTTCATTTATCAAAAGATACATTTAATGTAATTAACTAAATTGTAGGGCATAAAAACTGTATTGCGCTGGTGTTTAATATTTTATATAAAAAATTTTTGTATGCATGCTCCAAGCAATGGCGAGTTTCAGGCTATATACGTATCCTACTAGTATCTTTTCTCCCCCCACATGTCATTGGGGTCAACAAAACCATTAAAGTCGCCTGCTGCCGTTTAATTTCGATTTATATTGTAAAAGTTTTATTTTCATGTCACTTTGCGTAGTCACACATGCACTAACGCATAAACGGAACAACGCAACGACGCATCAACGGAACAACGCAAAAGTACTTACACATACACATTTAATTAACAGCGAACGCACCGCACCGCATAGTCGTGCGTTTCAGCTTGACACTCATTAAAAAAACGGCGGTGGCGTTGACGGTGTCAACGATGCTTAAGTTTTCAAGTTATTGCTTTCATAAGTGTGTGTGTGTATGTGTATGCATGTGAGTACTGTGTGAATGTGTGATGAAGTGTGTGAGAGCTTATGTTGATAAACTTAAGAAATCATGCCTGAGCTCCCCGGTTTTCTATGCGTTCGCTTGGCCCAAGTGCTGCCAAGTTTACTTTTTCAATTATGCATTTGCTGCGGGGCATTAACAGATTTACAAGTTCGCATTGTGGGAATAATTTAAGCAAATTGAAATAATTTGAATTCTGTGTATTTCAGATATTTCTTGTGCTGGCTGCTCAGAAAATTTCATTTAGAGTTTATGGCGAAAAAGAAATTTTACTTAAACTTTTTAATATTGGCAATGTGAAGCAATTATTATTTTCTGTTATGTTTTTTGTTTTTGTTTTTTGTTTTGTTCTGTGCAGAATTATGTGAGAGACTGAAAGGATGGAAAAAGGATTGTTAGTTATTTTGTGCAAAATATTTAATAATTTTTGTTCATTGCATTTTCCTTTACTCATTTTCGGATTTATAAAGGAAGATAAAAAAAATTAAAAACATAACATTTATATTTTTTCTTTTAAGTTACTTTTATTATAATCTTTTAAAATTTGAGAGTATAAAGCTTAAATGAAAATTATTTTGTGAAAAGAAAATATCCGGCAAAAATGGTGAGGATAATAAAATAAAAACTTTCAAGGAAAAATTGTTTTAATATATTACTTAATTAATAAAACTATAGTTTAATTTAATTACAGAGACCATCCAAACATTAATAAGTACAGATAAAATTGTGATGCTAACAAAATGATTATGTTTAAGCTGATATTAATAATTATTTTGGCAACCCTTAATACTTGCAGTCTCTAAAAATTATTTACGAATAATTATATATAAGAAATAATTCGAAGACCATTGATGATGGGTACTTGGCAATATTTGAAGCAATTGTATGGGCAGCCAAAAATTTATTTAATTAATAAAATAATAAAATTTTGTTGTTGTAATTTACTACTGTTCAATATACGTCTCTATTGAAAATCATAGTTTATATTAAGAATTTATTAGGTTTTTTCAAAACAAATCCCAAATCAATTAAAATAATTAACGTAAAATTGCAAAGCAGTGAGTTATTTTACACTTAGATCGACATAAATCCTATTTTGTATGATTCTTCTCAGCAGAACAGAAGTTTGGTTACTAGCAGATTACCTAGAACTGCAACTAATGTTACTATTTCAACATAATGGTACTTTTTTAATCGTCAAAATCTTAATAGGAAATGAGACTATTAGTTATATTTTATGTAATAAATGTCTGCTGTACCCAACTATTAAATACTGTTTAACTTTTTATTCCTTTTTTGTCTAAAAGGCGAAAAGGCTGTTAATTATATTACTTGGGAAGAAAAGTCCTCTGTCTTTATCTGATAGTAAGAATTTTTCAAAGCGCATCATGTTTCAATTATAATCATTTTGTTTAATTGAGAACATCTTTGACTATAATGTTTAATATTCTTTCGCAAAACTGTTTCAAAGCTAACAATAGATAATCATTATAGCATATAATCATTATATCAAATGGATAGACTAGACGTAAGCCAACAATTCAACTAAAAATTGTTGGCTTGACATGATTTTTAAAATTTTTAAAACTTCACTTTCTAATATATAAGAAATCAATTATATTATACATTAAACGTTACTGATAGTAAATCGTTGTATTTAATGAAAAATTACCCAAAAGTGAATAAAAGTTTTTTTTAATATTTTTACTTTTAACTTTACCCTTTTGAAAACACTTCTCAAATGTTCCGCTTAATTTTAGATTGACTAAGGTGTACAAGTAGTTATTAAGCAATTAAAATTGAAATTGTGTTTTTCAATATTGCAAAATTTTATAGTTTAATTTAACTAATCACAGAAAATCACTTCACCTAAAATAAAAAGAGCGAAGCAGAAATTGCTATTCCACAAAATGAACAAGTCAGCACGAACGATTTTCTGCAATAAAAATGAAGCCAATGCCAGGACAGTCAAAGAATAAAATAGGGTTCATTGGTCAAACTTGGGTGTTTAATAAAATTAATTTTATTTTAGATAATGTATATTGAAAATATAGTTTTATGAAATAATATATTCTTAAAGAATTTCAATAACAGAAAGTTACACAATATATAGTGCTGTTTGATATTACTTTTTCTATTTTAAAATATTTTTAACTAAGAAAAACAATATATACAAAAATTTTTTTTTGTCCCCTACTCACCTATGCGTTCCCCATTTGGTCCGGTTAACTTAGGCATAAATTGAATTTGTGTTCGTCTTTGAGAAGAAGATACTCTGTGACTTAAGACTTATTAACTACAGTCGTAAGCTCAATACGCAATGCCAATAACTTGTCAACTGTAGTTGCAAACCCTACGGGCGTTACTATTCCTGTCCAGTTTATTACTTCACCGCTAAAGTGGAGAAATTCGACGAATATCTGCTGTCCTTGCCGTCGAGACAAACTTCCACCCGATATTATGCACGACGATAAACTACCCACTGAGTTTAAGTTTTTTTTAACAGGCTTTCCTAATCCCTTGTTCTCTGCTTCGACGAGATGGTACACTCCCCCCACATAGTACCGCAATCATTGCTATGTGCTGGTTTTAGTGAGTTCAAGTCTCACACTGCGGCTTTCGAAAGTTTTCACCTATTGCACTTAGTTTAAATTAGGCATTAACTTCTTGTGTCACTAAAGGGAAGCCTGTGCATAACTAAGCCCGCTTCATTCTTCTTTAATACAAGATTTAATTTCAATAACTTGCTGAGTCATGTTAAATATTTTTAAAATAATAATTTTATTTTCTCAGATACTATCGCATAGCGAATAGTAAATATGATAGGGTTTTCTTTGGCAATGTTCAGAGTTGACCAATTTAAGTAAGGCAAAATTATTAATTACGTTGCGAAAGGAAAATAAAATTGTTTGCAATTATTTGAAATATTTTCCTTTCATTTCTCATATTTTTTTAATTTTTTATTTTGAATGCAACAACAAATCACAAAGTAAAACTAAAACTAAAACTGCAATTCGGATTTCTCAAGCAATGCACATAAGTAATCAGCAATTTTAATTAAATTTTTTTATGTCAGTTCAATGATGTTGTAAAAATACGAATGGATTTGATTAGCCTTAAATGTCAGTACAAAAATCATACTGCACTGAGAGTGAATAAATGCAAGTACTTAATTAGGATTTGCCAAATTCTTTGAAATAACAAAACTAACTGCAGTAACTTAATTACTCACT
>NC_051847.1:16706838-16714510 GCF_002237135.1 Teleopsis dalmanni | reverse complement strand
GAGCGAATGCAATCCAAGTTTCGTTCAAGTGGGGTTCGGTTACTTTTCATCGGACTTCGAACTGAAGGAATTCAACTGAAGGAAAAATGTAAATTAGCATGGAAACATTGACACGCTGGAAGCTAAAACTTCAACTGGCTTCAAATAACTTGACGGTTACTGCTGCTGTACTTAGCTTTTTCTAAATTGCGACCACGAAAATAAAAATCTAATAAAATTTTATACTAAAATAATATTTTTCAGAGTGAACAAGATTATCTCGAAATTTATGCTGTTATTTAGTGGTCTTAAGGGGAGTTTTGCTTATGTTAATCGTAATGAGAAATTGTTGAATGTTTCGTTACTTATAAATACCAGCGCTTATACATCGCTCTCATACAAAAAAATTGTATATTACATTATTTAATATTATGCATAAATATAATACAATTTCATTATTTTCCTTTTTAATCTCACGACCATTTCGTTTGTTCATCTAAACAAAAAAAAAACTCTGTGAATATAAATTTTCTATTTAACTTAAACATATTTCATATGGAGACAAATAATAGTGGAGTCTTAACATTGCTTTTGTGATGTTAACCTATTCAGTGTTTATCGATGATCTTAATATTAATTATATGTTAACCAACATATGTTTAGTGTATATACAACTTAAGTTAATAATATGTCACACCATAGAATAAAATTAACTAAAGTGTTAGTGTTGTATGTGTGATGCTAACACTATTTAGTGTATATAGATAATATTGTATTCATCATAAATATGTGAGGAGACTGTGTAATGTATGTACAACTAAAGTTAATAATTTGTAATATGATAATACAACTTAGATAAATTTCTGTCAGCCAGTATGTGAAATTAACATTACTCAAATTAAACTCCAACAAAATTATTCAAATCAACACAATTTCTGACTTGGTTTTATAGCACATACTTGACGTTATATGAGTTTACTACAGTTACAAACTTCGATAACATGTATATGTCAAACAAATATTATTTTGTTATGCTACTGATGTCATCTCTATCACATCTCAATTAGTTTCGCATTAAGTATTTAACTGTAGTCACATCAGCCCAACATGACGTATGAGTACTAATTTCCTGCGCTTTGTGTTCACAAACCATGAAAAATTACTCTGTTGCTAACAAAAACCATTAAATGCATTTGTATAATAGAGAAGTCACAGAATTATGTTACAAGTTGATTTCAAGTTGACAATTCTTTCTGACAGCATCTGGAAGGAATGCTAAAAAAATTTAAAAAAATGTTTAAGTAAAAATCTATATACTTGGTGTCTATTGCACTTTTACTTTTTAAAAGCACTAATGAAATCAAATTATATATACTATATACCAAACAGGATATTCTAAACAAGTAATATATATTCTAATCTGTGGGCTTAATTTTACCTATTTAACTTGGGACTAATATTCCACTTCCAAGGTAATCGAGTCTACGTCTTGCCACCGCTGGGCAGTTGCATAGAACATGTTGTTTCCTTCTCCTCATGACAGAATCGACAGGAGTCACTTTCTACCACACCTATAATCTTCATGTGGTAATTAAGTCTACAGTGTCCTGTAAGAAGTTTAGTGTAGATTTTAATATCGTTTCTGCTAAGGCCAAGGATAGCATCAACTTTAATGTGATCAGGATCAATGAATCTTTTTGACTGTCGCATGCCTGTTTGGGCACTCCAGTGTTCAAGTAGATGTTGTTTTTCCCGTTCACATAATAAGCTATTTGTGAAGCTATTTGTTACCCCACAGAAGGGCTCTGGACCAATGAAAGGAGTACATGCACACTTCTTTGCTAGGGAGTCTGCTATTTCATTGCCCTCATGCCCTTCGTGTCCCGGTACCCACATAAGAGTAACATAGTTCCACGATGATAGGATGTTGAGAAGTTGAAAGCATTCCCAGACCAACTTTGATTGGAATAAGGATTTTGCTTAAGATTTTAGAGCTGCTTGGCTGTCGGACAGCATGCATATTTTGGTACCTCGGGTGCTCCTTCGTATGCATTCTCTTGCACATAGCTCTAAGGCATGGACCTCTACCTGAAAAATGGAAGCAGTTGCTTTCGGTTCTATAACTTCTGCTCCCGTACTACCATCTTCCATTTTGGACCCACCAGTATACCATAATTAAGAGTCCTATTTTAAGTTAATTTCATTATTTCTGCAAGTGGATCGGTCACTAATGACCACTTCGAATTCCCTGGAGAAAGCTAATTTTCTATTCATCTTGTCGAAGACCTTAAGGCACGGAGAGTTCCAGACTTCATCTAGAATCTGTGGGTGTCCTGTCAGATTTGAGTGGTTATAAAAATCAACTGCAAAGGATCACACACATATAAACATACATATATATTATTATAATTAATAAATTAATAATGAGAATACATTTCAGTAATTAGATAGAAGTGTATATAAAAGCTGAATTGTCATAGTAATATGAACCAAAGCAAGTAGCAATAAAAAAATTCTACCAGTAGATATTAAAGTATATGAAATGGTTCCTAACGGTACACTATTATACTTTCTTATTAAATCGACTTATATAGAACTTATAAGCTTACGGTCAATGATTTTAATTTCTTATATACTGTAGCAAGTAAAGGTTCATGACAAATATGTTTAAATTCATAAACTGAAATAAGATTAACAAATTCTTGCCATAATTTTATTATAAATAAATATTAAAATTTTACAGTCACTTGATGACAAAATACATTTTTAATAAACATGGCACGATTCAGAAAATGCTTTAAAATTTTCCATGGAATAATTCGGAATATAACATTTTTTGCAAACTCGTAAAAAAACATTCTGACACCTGCATTTGTAATAAAAAAAAGTGTATAACAGAAATAAAAAAAAAATTGTATGTAAATTGAGATTCAATCTAACAAAAACTTTTTCACATAAACGCAAATCTTTTTGGACTGGAAATGGGTTTTCTTGCAAATCGGTTTATGAAATTGAAATTCGATTTATAAAAGAATCAAAGATGAGAAAAAAAATTCTGCATTCACTTTCAGTGGTAGTGAACGTACGTTGCTCGTGGAAAATGAAGTGGAAGTTAATCAAAATCATAAATTCTTACACTAAGCACGGCGGTAGATTTGGACATACATATACATATTTTGGGCGCAACATTGCAGGAATTTTTAGTATTCATATGGAAACGCTGATATGTGTTCGTATGCAAATCAAATTGAAATCTTGTCAAATTTGCTTTTCATGCAGACAGCATTGAAATGTAATGAACAGCATACCATGGATTCATGGATTATTCCGTCTTCAGTTCTTCGCTCCATTATATGCACATATGCACCTAATACATCAATCAAATTTACGAATTCATTTGCTTCTCTCAACGTACACCGCTTAGTTACGTATATTAGCAAAAATTCAACAAAACGAACAGAAACAATGGATTGATTGGGTTCAAGGTAAGAAACAGCCATTTTGTATCGTAACATTTGATGAAGTGCACAAAATTCCAGTTAGATCATTAATGCTATCCCTTCTATGTATTTATAGTTATCAGGTGTCAAAATATATGGAAAATTAAAAGGACGAAAGTGTGGAATTATTTGAGTTTAATAAATTCATAAATGGATAGATAAGCAATTATTCCAACGATAAGTATTTAAGTAGTGTATACCTGACAGTGTTATTTGGATAAGTTGAAGATAGATAAATAAAGGTTGATTAAATTTCAATCATTGCAAGAGACATAGTGAATAAAGCAGTAATTAAATAGAGCCACATCTCAATTTCTAGTTTCTTGATTCCAATTAGTTAATTCGTTGAACAATTCGATGAAATAATGATTGCTTTAGCGTATGTAGTTCAAGGTGCGCAGCTATTTGTTATTGGTGACAATTTTAATGGATGAATATCATTAAATAATAAAAGGATGCAATATTTACAGTGTCTTCTTCTTCAATTGCTTTATTATTCTAAAATTTTTTTTTAAATTTTTTAATAAAAACATAATTTGCTGTATTTGTTTGGGGTGGGGGTCTGTATGTTTCTGTCTCACACTGTAGTATTTAAGAATATGGCCGTATGATAAGTGTTACTTAAGACTCTTATTCAGCATTTGATTTCGTACTTACTGTATAAATGGCAGTAAGTAAGCTTTATTCCTTACCGTTGAGAAATAAAGCTTCGTCTTACTTTGTACAAATTAATATTCTAACTAACTGGAAAGAAGTTAACTGTGAAGACGATAACATTCCATTTAACTGTTTAGAAAAATATGTTATATTCTATGAATGCATTCACATTCAAGACACATAAATTCTATATAAATTACAAAAAATTTTTATAAGTCACAGTTAGTTTAAGTGTGAGTCTGTGACTGATTCCAAGACGACAGCCCATAGCATTATCCTAGAATTTTTGTATGAAGATACTACCTTTTCCTGTGATACACTTTAACTATGTAGGTACGGTTTTGAATTGTTTATTCTTTATTCAGCCAGAACTTACATTACTATAACCATTTCATTTTCTTCAAGAGTTATGTGGTGCAATCAACAACAGTTTTTGATATTTCGTTAGATTATCAAAAAGAAGTTTTGCGACAGATTTAACTATATTCTCTATATGAGTAAAAAGTTTAAAAAAAACTTTAACTTTCAATTTAATAATTTATAAACAAATATGCAACAAATTTACTTTGTTTGTTTTTATTGTTTTAATATATTAAATTTTGCCACAAGTAATCATGTAAAGCGCGTGTGAAAATGAGTAAAACAATTTGAGTAATAAATTTAAATTGTTCATGAACATATGACAGAGGGGACGGGCGCACATACTCACAATTCGCCAGCAACTAAAACAACAACTTCAATCCATTGTGTACAATTTTTCGTAATAAAAATGAACATAAAAAGTTCATAGCTCCAGCAAACACAATCACACCAACACACTAACACAGATGCAAATACACTAACTAACACCAACAAACACCAAACCATAATATTTTATGGTTGAAAATGTGCGCCTAAATGCTCGCAACACGCGGAGGACAAAATTTTCACTTTCCCAACTATCTCAAGGGCTTACAATGTAGCAGAATTCCGCAAAAATAAAATAACAACAATAGCAACAACAAAAGAGGAAAAATGGAAAAATGGAAAAATGAAAAAATAAACTCCTAGTTGTACTCGTACTAATGCTTGTACATATAAAATTTGAATAAATTTTTTAGTGTCGAGCTATATAATTTCTGGCATGTGCATTTTTAGAGTTTTGTGCATAAATTACAGACGCCATTTAAAAAATTAGTACAGCAAAGCAATTTTTATGCGATTTTTTAATAGTCCTTTTCCTACATTTTATGGGTGTGGAAATAAAATGGTTCAAACATTGTACAATAAGCCAAAGAAAAAAACAGAATATGCCCTCAGAAATTATGTTTATTTGATAAGAGAACATATTACTTGCGGAGTTATAAAACTCTGATTTGCGATATAAATTCGCTGATTTCAATTTAATTATATGTCAATAATGTAGTTTGCAACATTAAATTCTAATAAATTGGATGAAAATAAAGAAGATTCCATAGTACAAGATTTGTAATAACTTTCATTGGATGTGAAATGCTGGATAAAAACAATTCAAAAATGTTGATTTTCCCTAACGCTAAACTTTACTGAATAAAGATAACTTATGTGTATGCATTTGATTTAGCTTAACATAGTTCATGGATGCATTTGGTTTACGAAGACATACCTAACACTATAGAAATATAGTCAGAAATCACATAAACCATATATTCTCCTTTATTTGGTATCTTAGGGAATGTATATACTTACGGAAGACGCAATAAAGCTCTGTAAAGTAGGTTCTATACTATTTTCTATACTACTCTAAATCCAGAAGATCAATACACACAATAGACCCGACGGTCGCAGTGCCACATCCCCTAACAATAATAATAATAATAAATTTTTGAGTATCCCATGGGACTCATTCACGCACGTAGAAAAAGTAGAATATAGACATGAAGTTCACTTTTTTGATATCAATTGAAGTGAGTCATAAGAAACCAAAGCAGCCCTTAATTCGAACCTAGTGTTCACTGGTTCAAAGATTAACATCAGTGAAATAAAAGTTGTAGCTTACACACCAGCTCGATCTTCACTCCGCTCGTAACAATAAACTTTGAATATATCTAGCGTTTCACTAATTATTGATAGAGCGAAGCTAATGAAAGCAATTCGTCCTATATAAACAGAACGTATTACCTAGTCCTATGGAGGTCCCTTCACATTAAAAAACACAATATGAAAAAATGCAATGTCACAAATCTTTGTAATGAAATATCTACTTTAAGGAACCAATTTGTCATTAATAGCTAAACAATCAATGGTTCTTTGAATATGTGGAATTATGGCTATATGTAAATTATGTGTCAAAATACTGCTTATGACATCATAGGCTGGAGCTGTCACTGAAAGTTCCACTTACAATTTGAATATGTTAAAAATTGTCAAAAGTGTAATCAAACTGATCAAGCTATTTGGTTCGATCTGTATTTAATAGTTTTAGGGAAAATGGAAGATTTCGCTACTATGTAGTTTCGATTAAGTGTAGCCTAACGATGACAGTGATGCTCGTTTTTGAATAGCTATAATGATTTAGTGACAAAGATTGATTAGATTAGTGATATCTATAATATGAAGAAATCATTAAGGGAGAATTTTTAATTTTTGTATTATTTTATAAATACATAATTATTTATTTATTATTATATATATTAATTTGTAATATTTTATGTTCCTCAAATATTTCTTAACTTCAAAATTTGTACAGATAGCCTCAACATGTTATTCTGTTTATTTTCTAAATAAGAATAGGAACCATAACGCAACAGCTCAAAGTTATTCTGGATATATAACTTATAAAAATGAAGACAGCTCTCTGGGAATAATATATACAGTAGATTTGCTAAGAAAATGTTTACAAGGCGTTCACACTTGCAGCAAGTGTGGGTGAAGACGGTAATAACATAGGATCTTTAAATTGCATGATTTTATTTGCTGGAGGCAAATATATGTAGCAGCTATGGCCCGACCTAGGCTGTCAAATGATAAATTTGATGACGGTTATATATTTAAATGTTCATTAAGGTAATAATGATATTAAACTTCTATTTTGAAATATTTAATTACATTATTAAGTATCGAATTAGTTTCAAATTAGTATCAAATTTGCTTATGTAGTGCCGTGAAACGATGCCACATGTAGGGTGACTGCTTTTCCTATTGGATAAAAGTTACTAAGCTTTTATAAAAAAGTCCGGGAATTTATTATTTATAATAGAAATATATTCTTTTCCGAAATGATTTATAAACTGTGAGAGATCTTCCGGGGCGTGTGGTCCACATTTTATTTTATTTATATAGGCTATTAAAGCACCCCGACCTAAAAGATCTATTGTGCGCCTAAAAGCCCAACTAGGACAATTTTAGACTGTTCATAAATCTTGTAATTGCTCTGGGCTTAATTCCAAGGTAATCGAGTCTACGTCTTGCCACCACTGGGCAGTTGCATAGAACATGTTCTGATGTTTCCTTCTCCTCATGACAGAGTCGACAGGAGTCACTTTCTACCACAACTATAACCTTCATGTGGTAATTAA
>NC_051847.1:16704632-16706738 GCF_002237135.1 Teleopsis dalmanni | reverse complement strand
TACGTCTTTACCTATCTTAAGAGTCATGAGTTACTTTTTATGTAATAAAAATAAAATCTCTTTTGCATTATTTATTTTATTCTC
The DNA here is from genome assembly GCF_002237135.1 of Teleopsis dalmanni. NCBI lineage: Eukaryota > Metazoa > Arthropoda > Insecta > Diptera > Diopsidae > Teleopsis > Teleopsis dalmanni. The sequence goes on along the minus strand of NC_051847.1, from coordinate 16,706,654 downwards.
TTTTTAATTATTTTAAAATCGTTAATGTTCAGAATGTATTAAAAATATAAGCTTAGAGCGTTTCTTTTTCCCTTAGTTGAAATGGAATAACAAAAAAAAAAATACTTTACGACAATGTAGAATGAAATCTTTCAAAACAAAAGAAACTCGCAACAGTTGGAATTATCTACTTCATTTTTAAAAATTCTGCTATGGGAATTGAATCTCAACTTTTCAAACAGTGCATGTCTGATGGCAATGAGCTGCCATTCAAACAAAGTTCAGCACAACTCTCATTACTTTTATTGCCTTAAAAAATTACAAACATTTAATACTGTAAAATGTACGTTTTGGAAATATGGTCGAATTAGGGATGAGGATAAGGGAAGTGAGGAATGTGATGACTGTTTTTGGAGCACTCCTATGCATCTGGCAAATTGTTCTGTTCGTCTCCAGTGTATTATTAAACTATAACTGTCTTTAACTGTCTTTTTAATAGTTTTAGTTGCTAAGCGGTGGAATTGTTGTCTGCCCGTAAGTGTTGCAACTATAATTTTATTTTATTTTGGCAATTTAAATTACTCCCAACTGATTTGTTGATATACAACAAATACAAATGTGTTGACAACGGAAAACTGTTGACACTGAAAACTAAACAAGAAGCCATCAATGTTTATGTATTTCCTACGGAGTTTATATCTTTTTTTATTTCATCAAAAGTTAAAATCTTAAACACTAAAAGGAAATATTTTTCTAAGTTACTTTTAAATTATTATATAGAAATGATTTTTAATTCATTGTACTTACTTTTTGTTAAGTATTTGATGTCAATCGTAAAAGAAAATGCAAAATTCTAAGAATTTTGATTTTAAAATTAAAAATACTTGGCATATTTTATGGCGCATTCAAGCAGCTCATCAATGTCAAACGTAATCACATATTAGCATTTCTCTCTGTTGCGTGTAAAATATGTTAAAGCAACAACAATTTTCCATGCGTGGTTGACAGTGCTTCAATAAAGGCTTACGTATTAATAATTCTGAAAGGGTCTTTCAATTTGTTGCTGATCCATTCCGATCTGCTTCCATTTGAAAGTGTTTCGTTTATTTATTTGCCATACAGGAAAATACTGTCAGACAACGATTCGTTCATTTATATACTGCTGCTGGAGGCCTGAAAAGCAGCTTAAGCTTTTGATATGCTTAAGGACTTACAAGCAAGACTACAAGAAACTCGTACTCCAATATGTTAAGTAGGGCATTATATATTTCAGTATAGATACTTGTGTATTCATATCGATATCCATCCATTTACGCTATTTGTAGTTGCAATGCTTTGTGTCCTTTCAGTATTTTTCTGTATTGCGAATGAATTTCAGTAGCTACTTTTGTTATTTTTACATTAAAAATTTTGCTCCCTTATACTCAATCCATTCACAAATATTTTGCATGTATTTACACAAAATCCGATTTCCGACAGGATTTTGTAAGTAAGTATGTGGCACTGTCATGTTGAAATATTTATAGCGATGGGCTGAATTGGATTTTGAATTAAATTTCGCTTGTAACTTCTACTGGCATCATTTTGGCCTAACTGAATGGGCTGAGTCAGTCAAATTTATTTCTTTCACAGTAAAATTTCAACAAAATCTATAATTAGATTGGAATTAAAAGTTTTAAAACTCTTCGTTATAATCAAAAATAATTGATTCGTTTACTAAATAGTTCGATAGTTCTGAAACAGTTCTGTGCAAACGTTTTTTGAAAACTTAATAATCAGTTTTTTTTTTGAAAATCATTATGATTACTTACATCTACGATGATTGCTCTTTCCGAATATTCTGTTGCAGTATGGAATTTCAAATGTATCTATGCCCTATGTGGACACACCTTACAGGACACTGTAGATTTAATTATCACATAAAGATTATAGGTGTGGTAGAAAGTGACTCCTGTCGACTCTGTCATGAGGAGAAGGAAATATCAGAACATGTTCTATGCAACTGCCCAACGGTAGCAAGACGTAGACTCGATTACCTTGGAA
>NC_051847.1:16700215-16704532 GCF_002237135.1 Teleopsis dalmanni | reverse complement strand
AAAAAAGTTATTAGATTCTTTCTTTCAAAGTGTATACCATGTCATTCTATAACATGAGTGCATTGACTAGTATTTTTTATTTGAACACTATATATGATTTTAGTTTATTTTATGATTGAAATATTTTGAAAATATTTTGTGTTGCAATGCATATTTTGTGGAACGATCCAAGCGAAACATAAGAGCTATTTTACTTTAGGAGCAAACCTGGTACTTCAGGCTGTCGAGTAAAAAAATATTTATGGGTAAAAAATGTAAATATGGAATGATAAAATCAAATCTCTTTGAATAAAATGATTTGGTAGTTGCATTGACTCTGCAAATATTACCGCGAAACTTTATATTCGAGCACTGAAAATGCAATATTTGAGCAGCGAGCAATTGTCGTAGTCACTTTTGTACGAGGGACTAAAAATTCAATTTTTAAATTCTTTACGTATAAAAGGGATTCCATACAAGGGAGAGTTACCTAAAAAAATATGCTTCAACTTTTTATTTTTATATTGAAGCTGTAGGTAAAACTGTTTCGTGTTTGTATAGAACAAAACTATTCTATGTACAAAAATTGATTACTATTTCCTAGAAAAAATTGTCTTTTCATAAAAAATTTAATTTATATTAATTTTTGGTGTGAATGTCAATACAAGGAATTTCTGTTTTACTGAAGTATATAAAATATTTATTTCAAACGTCAACCATAGCTAACGATAAAGCATTGCAAATAATTTTGAATTTTCAGTTTAATAAAGAAATTCTTCAATCCAGGAGTTTTTTTTGTACTGATGCCTGTTATCCTGCCGTGCAACAAAGAACCAATAATGTTAGAAGCATGTTTTTTTGTAAGAGTTTATATTGTGCAGTCTATGCGGCTTTACATTATGTGAATAAGATCAGTTTCACTTCTTTCTGAAATCTCTCTACCAAATACATTAGTTTGCAATACAACTGTATTCGAATCTGTCAGGAATCTACTTTATCACCGTCGTAATGAACAACAACTCTGTCAACCTGGAGATCAGTCGGAGAATCACCATTGGTAACAGGTATTACTATGGGATCTGTCTAGGGCATATTATGAAAATCCCAAAATATGAGATACTCCAAATGATTACTTAGGGGAAAATCAAAGAGAAACGCTGTATTGGTACGAAACAATTTTCATGGCTGCAAAACATTCTTCAATGGACCGGAATATGAGAGGTTGGCAACTTTATATATATAGCAAAGTTCTAACTTTTGTTTATTGTTTATTCAAAGTGAATTTAAACGATGTAGTTTTATGTTATATGATCATCAATATTCGAAATCTAATTAGCAAATAAAGAATAAAGTGGGCTCAGTAGGCAATTTGGATGAATAGCTCTTTGTCGATAGGCAAAACTTGATGGCGCAAAATCATGGACGCTATTATGAACATTACCGCATCTGAGCGAACTACTACGAAATCACAACATTGATATAATTCAGTAAATTGGTTTTCAGCGGTTTAACACGCTTTGTCATGTCGACGGAATGGATGAAGATGCTTCAGCGAAAAGGTGTAGAGTAATCAAGTTGAGGAAGCACTAACCGGACTGTATGTACGAGACTTGAGAAGGTATTCATGCTGCTAAGACTTGGTAACGGGAAGTTATGGCTATTTAAGTAAGTAAGTAAATCTATTATATCAGTATTCGGAGAGAATTCTGATGTTAAAGAGAAGTGATTGGTTTATAATGTACTTTAAATCGTGTTAATTAGAATCGTTTTTATTTGGACACACATTCTTAAACTGTATCGAAACCTTTTAGCATTTCATAATACAACAGATCGAAAATGCGAATTGAAAGCTTATGAACTATGTTAGAACTCCCTATATACAAGATTAATGAGTGTAATATAAGGTGAAAACTCCGATCATATAAACTCTATACCAAAGTTTCTTTAAATTTGTTGCATACTTGTGAAGATATCGAAGGAATGTTAAAGTATTAAAGCAACTGTTTCTCTTTTTATATACACAGAAATACTGCACTTAACTGCTACTTAAGCAACATTAAGAGCTAGTCTTATATTAAATTCGTATTCAGAGTTATTTATTTTTATTTATTTATTTACTATTATTTTTTATTTAATCTTTTATTCTTGTTTTGTTAACACTGTAATCTTATCTTTAACACCAAAAACAATGAAATATACTACGGACTGCACGATTAATAAAGTACAATAGAAAGTAATGTGCACGCCAACTTAGCACGCCATTTTGATTTCTTTACTACCCGCTTGCTTTGTCGGCTTTGGGTAAATCCTGCGAACCAACAACTAACATTTACTTGAAGTTAATTGGGACGTTTCAAATAGTATTTTGTATATCCTTCGAAAAGTAAGTTAACGACTCGAGATGAACTTAAACGCTTAGCACACAAATTTGAATTTGCACATGGCCGCAAACAAGTGAGCTCGGCTATGTGGAAGCGGGCACACATATGGGGAAGTGCAATTTATATGTTGGCAGACACATATGAACTCCTAAACGAAATTACTTGCATGTAATGGTATGTGGAAATCTCTTGCGTCCGAGTGAGTTTCTGATTAATACTCCGACATTTGTTTCGTCAGTTGTTGTGGCATTTGTTGTGTGAGCTCTCGGAATGAGTTTCTCTGAAATGCCTTTGGTTTCCGTTAAGTCGTCCATCCAAAGGCATCCTCGCATAAATAAGTGTCTTTTTTGCAACAAACTTAAACGTTTAGTTTATGTTCGTTTTGTGCATTTAAATCAACGATTATAAAATTTATCTAAAATAAAAAAATAGTTTAAGAAGTTTTCTTATGTGATAAAGGATATGCAACAATTTTATTTTTTTGATGCAACCACATAAAGTCTTAACAATATTTGATTTTGAACGATTTATAATTTCAAACCAATAAATAAATAATAATAATAATAAATAATAAATTATAAATAATAAATAAATGAAAAATATTATATTGATTTTTTATAAAATTTTTGGCTTTTTGAATTTCATCTTTATAATTATTAGACTTTGTTCATTTATTACTGGTACAGAAGTTATATTTAATCACTTTTATAAATTTAAATTTTTATACAAATTCGTTTACTAATTTTCTTTTTTAAACGGACTAATTGGTTAATAGTTAAATGAAACGATTAAACGATTTTATTTTAACTAATAGTTGGATTATATTCTATAGTCATCAAATTTATTTACTGTAGGTGCAGAAAATATATTTAATTACCATACAATTGCTGTATAAAAGTCCTATACGTTAGCTTACTTATAATAATGTTAGCAGTTATTGAGATATTAAGAGTTTATAGTCTTAAGAACAAACACACTATATATTTTAGCATATATGGAAAATGCGTACGATTTTACTATATTTTTTAAAAAGAAGAATTAGATCATTTTCTAAATACAGAAAACTTCATGAGAGAAATGAGAAGTTACGAATATCTCAAATCAAGAATATATCAACATGATAGGAATTTTAAGTCAACTGAAGAAAATATAAATTCTAATCAAACATTTTTACTATCGTTAATAAAAGAAAAGAGTGTTAAAATCGATGCAAAGTTGTCGCATTGGTCAAGGATTTCAGATTTATGTAAATGAAAGTATATCATCGACGTGAGATCACATTACCTTGGTAGCCAGATAACGGACACATTTTTAAAGTTTAAGTTGTCATTGTACTATTTCTTCTATAAGACTATGGTCGCATGTTTTTCCTTACTTCTCAATACTTGAGAACTTTTAGAATATAGTAGTTTTAAAATAATTTATGTACATGTGATACTAGAAGCCATCATTACTATTCATATTTTTAAAAGTAATTTTAAATATATGAAAAAAAAAGAAATTATTGAAAGCAAATTTAAACTTCTTTAGAAGGATGCTCCAGATATATAAAAAAAAATTAAGAGAACGAAACTCTACAAATCTAAATAAATAGTGTAGAATTAATTCATTCTTGTAATAACAAAAATTAAAAACTTTCGTAAATTGAAATTACTACTATAAATTTTAAATTAAATTTTAATTCGATGGCTAAGAAACATAAAAATTAAAAATAGTAGAATTTTTAAATGATAAAAAAAATTCTGGTTTGAAGTTATGTATTCCCCCCCCTGCACATTTCCTAATCGCCTTCATTTAAACTTTAAATTATCTCAGCTGAATTTTAATGAGTCCAAAAGGACACCTGTTTCATTCACGGACACCGCCAGGTGAATGTGCACGAATAACGCGGTAACTTTATAGTTCAGAAAACTCTTTTGTGTCTGTTTTAAGATTTCTCTGCTTTTGGAGAGCATCC
>NC_051847.1:16693547-16700115 GCF_002237135.1 Teleopsis dalmanni | reverse complement strand
TCCACTGTGCTATGCGGACTACTCCATAATTCTGTGCCCTAGTGTTTAAGTTGTAGTAGTAGTTCAGTCATGCTTTTTATAAATTTTCAATTTATATATAATTGGTTCTTTAGAAATTAATTTCCAATTAGGTATTCCAGTTAACATTACCATAGTGTCTTTCTTACTACTTATGACAAAGCAATAAAACATTCTTTTAAGATTATCTTATCATTAAATCAGCTATCAGAATAGTGTTATCCGCATATCTACTTATATGTTTCAGTTATAATTTAATAAGAACTTTAATTTTATAATCTTGGAGTTGCTTAACTTCTGACATAATTTAAATAATCATAATATTTAATATGCAGGACTTGTCACATTCCGGTCGGACCGCTTATTTCAATTATAATACTTTGCTTAAAGAAATACCTTAAGGAAGCTGCGACTTTGTTATTCAATTTTGTTGTTCATTTTAGTAATTAATTTTCAATTTCATTAATAATTATTGTGCATATATATAGTCCCTTAAGCACTCTTTTAATCACTGATTTAATTCAATTTTTAAAAATGAACAGAATAATTGCGAATGCAATTTCTCAGCCACGTTAAATTCCTTTACTTGTTGTTATTTCCTTAAATGAATGCCTTTATCCTATGAATATATTATTCCATCGTCCTCAGAAGCAGTAACCATGGGCAGCAACCAGTAGGATATAAAATATATGTTTTGAGCTCAATTTGTTTGTCGCCGATAAGTGTGCATACTGGAGGCACAAAAACGTGTCAAGTGAAAAAAATAATTATTCAAAAAATTAAATGCACCATGCAAGGAATATCCGCATCCATTTTGCAGAGCAGTGAGAAATTTTAACGTTGACTCGACTCGTGTTCGTGGAATTTTCACAAACCAATTTAATTGGAAATATTTATATTGGGCAATGCAATTGACATAGTTCTGCTTATAGTATTGGCTGTTAGCCTTGGGTCCGAATGTTGAAAGGATTAAATGCACTACAAAAATTATGTTGTAACTTATTCAGGCAAATGCAATAAATCCTGAACTGAAAAATTTTTTTATGTTTTTATTATACAATCGTCTGACATGATATAATATAGTTGCTTACTTTTCGAAACCTCGTTACTGTCTGATATATCAATACATATTTTGGACATAACACTAGATATTACGAAAAAAGTGAAACGAACAATTTTTTAATTTTAATACAGTTCTTAAAGAAGTTTTTATAGAAGTTTTGAGTGATCCTGCAACATTTCTCAAAAGAAGATGAACTTCAAGTTATTTAAAATAAATTACTATTGGTATACTTTTATAATACCAATTTATTATCTACTTTTATTGTTACAAATTCTTATTTTTACAAATTAGAATGAATCGGCTGACAGATTTACTAACACATATAGATAAAATCATCATAACCAAAACTTCCTAACACATCCAGATACGTCAGAATTTTCAGATAAAGTTGCAGATATCTGCATGAGTTGTTGTATCTGTATCTTTATTTGCACAAGACAGTTACAGATGCAAATTTTTATTCTGAGCTTACTGGACACATGTTTTTCAGTTAATATAGTAATGTCTTACTTCCAAGTAACTGTATCATCTGCTTATTGTTTTCTTCAGACAAACAACAATAAATAAAAACAGTAAGGATTGGCAGATAGAACAAAAGTGGCAGATACGAGGAAAAGACTGGCTGAAAAATGTCATAAAATAACAAAGTTTGACAATGAGTAATGATTCTTTGATATAGGTACATACGTGCATGTGCAAAATGGCATTGAAGAACGTCTATCATACAAAGGATTAACTTTTTGCGTGATTTCTACTTTAAGGAATAACAAACCTGAAGACATTCAATCTTATAAGACTGTTAAAGTTTTTATTGTAAGTTAAGTATATAATCACATACGTCGATAAAATAGATTCACTATTGATGAACTGTTTAAATTTTATGCCATTTATACGATACAAAGCAGAATTGTTATATATGAAAAACAAATTATATAGTATAGTATGTTTTTTATTTATCGAAACAAAAATAAGCATCGATCGAAGATCTAATATTAAATTTTATTTTAGTCTTATAAAAACTTTCATTTTAAGTTTTTATTGATAATTGTGTATATTTGATATGAATCTTGATTGTTTTACGTGTTCTTGAGGACATAAGTGATGAGCACTATGGTGGTCAATCAATTCCTGTTTTGACTGTAGACTTCTAGATGTAAATAAATTAATCAAAAATCAGCCAAAATCTTAATTAATTCATAAAAAAACAATACAGAAATCTAAATTTTGAAGAACGATAGCAGTTTAGGAAACTTTTGCTAATACAGGTTAGCAAGTTAAAAGTTGCCAAATATAAAAGAGCAAGTCTTTTCGTACATATTTTATTAAAAGAAAAATTTCAGTAAAGACACTGATTTTCAATCAGAGAAGATATATAATAAAAAAAACCTGTAAGCAAACAAATTACAGGAGGAACTACCAAAAGCTTTATCCATATCTGGTTATAATGAGAGAGAAATTTTTTTATATTGGACAATATTTTCAGCATAACTTTATATTTATTTATTTCTTTATTAATTTATATTTATTTATTTATTTCTTTTATATTTATTTCTTATTTATTTTTCAGGAAAATTGTGCAACCCGCAAAGTGTATGTATGATTATATGCTGAAATTTCGAATTCTTATTATGAACTTTAAGTTGTCAACATTTCATTACTGTGCGTTAATGCATACAAAAGCATATCGGGTATACTTTCCATAATAACATTGCAGAACTGTTGTGCACTTTGACATCAGCTTTAAAGGTTCACAGCCTTTCTTTTTGTTTACACTTTCCAATTTGACTGTCTACATGTCATTTTTGTTAATATTAATTTTCATATGCACATTCGTGAAATATATAATAACAATGGCTTTAAATGCAACATACAAGCCTGCAATCTGTATTACGCGATAACTTTATTCATATTCTTACTAAAAGACGGATGCAGTTTACTCGCACGTAAACAGATGCATGCATGCATCCACAGATCTTCCTGTGGCACTGCACCAAAATGTGTTGAAAGACAGCTGGAAAAACTCAATACAATATTTATTGAACAAAAGAGAGTTGACTTATGTCGAACTTCATTTTAACACACTTCAAGTGTACTTCATTCAATCCTTTTAGTGCAGCAGAAGAACACAATTTAAGTGAGTGTGGCAGGTTGATAATTTCACATACCGACATTTTGGATAAGTGAATTTGGATTATATTATGTAATTTAAAGGAAGAACAAATAAATGCACTTTGTGAATGGGCTTGAGCAACTTAAGTCGAGCAAATATATATACTTCGACGTTACTGAGAGTATTTGAAGGCAATAAGTCAAGTGAATGAATTTGTAATTGCAGTCATTAAACTTTGAAAAGTGTTGGGTTAACGATTTGTAATATATATAATTGGCAGAAACTATTTGAAGTGAACTAACTTCGAATTCACAACTTAACTAAACCTTTATATGTATAATAAATTGAATGTAACTATAAACTTACTGCTAAGTACTTATGTACTCATCATACCTATAGCTGGAAACATCTCAATAATATTTGGTTACAATTGACCTTTTTACTTGACTCTAACATACTTGAGTAAAGCAAGTTACTTGCACAGTTGCTTAGCTTAAAATTACCTTAAATATTGATATAAATGTCATGTGACTTATTATATGGATTTAAATGTATAAAATAATGTAACGAAAGGTGTGATAACAATCCAGTATTTAACTATATAGTATTTAGTTCGTTTTGAAGGTATTAACTTATACTAACCAGTGTTTGTAAGTATCTCTTTAATAAATTAATATTAATGTACATAACCCTAGCGAAGCTAATAATTGTGCTAAATAGATTTTTCTTTTGAATTTAATTAAGTACAAACAGTTTATAGAAAGTATATTTGTATTAAAAGATGAAAGGTGTATTCGACAACTGAAGAGAAACCTCAATCCCTTAACCACAACTCTATCAGCCTAGTTAGGCCTATCTCCGTATAAGGGACTTTATGAAAAAAATTCATAAAAATAATATGAATAAATTCATAAATTCCCTTATGATTACTTATTGAAATAATTAAAATAATATACATACTTACTTATATTTATAAAAAGTGAACAATTTTATATATAAATATGTGGTCAATTATTTTATAAATTTTTTTTAAAATAATTAAAATGAATTATTTTGCTTATATTAAATAAAGAAAATAAAGTTCCAAATAAAACATATGCTTTCTTAAATAATTTAGTAAAATATATTAATTTATTTGGATTATAAGAAAACAATTTTTAAAACAATATTATTTACTTATACTTAAAACTTATGCTGTGATATGAGACGTCAAGAAAAAGTCTATTTTAAGAATACCTCCTTAATGCTTTTTATAAAAATTTGTAATCAATAAACTTTTTTTTATTTTAATATTAACAATATGAAAATGATTAACATTATGTAAATTAATAGTTTAAAAATTTGAAACTTTTAATTATACTAAGAGCATTTTTGCTCTAAAGATGCGCTCGTGACGTATGAGTAACTTTTTTAATACATAAAAACTGTTTCAATCACTAAAACAATTAATTAATTGCTTTTTTATGCATTTTCACAATCTTAATTAATTTCTTCTTGAAATAAAAACTAAATATTATTGCAAGTACTTTTAATTCAGCTTATTTTTCATATAATTAATTTCAGTTAATAAAAATGAAGAACCATTTTAAAAGAGGAACTCATTAATTATTTAACATTGCAGCAGTATTGCGAGCTTTTTTTATTTAAAATGCATGAGCTTTGAATGAATGCAAATAAATTCTTTTTAAATTGCTTTTGATTGTTTTATGTTTATATTGAATTAATTTTTAATGAATTGAGCACGAAATTGATTTACTTTCTTTTACTTTAATTGTATCCATAATAATTTTTTTTTTTTAAATTTTTATTTTGATTTTTATTGAATCTTCTAAAAATCAACTTAGAACTAACAATAAATTTTCGCTGCTAATTGCTGTATTAAAATATTTGAAAAAAGAAAAGTAGATAATTAATTGTCCTTAGCCAAAGCTTCGTCCAATTTCGTTACCATGTCGGGCGTTATTCTTGAATAGCCGGGTTTATGTAATTTTTTTTGAGTCGCTGTGTACCAGCGCTTTGGGTAAGGTTGCTTGCAAGTGGATTTTGATGGTTCCTGAGTTTGATTTTGTACTTTTGTGTGTTGCTGGTAATTACATCTGTGACTGTGTCAATTCGAAGATCTCTATGAATATTTGCGTTTTTTATATACCAGGGGGCACCGACTATTTGCCGGAGGATTTTTGATTGAGTTCTTTGAAGTTTTTCAATGTTTGATGGAGAAGCAGAGCTCCAGAGTTCAATTCCGTAGGTCCATATGGGTTTCATCATTGTGTTGTAAAGTTGCACTTTATAGGTGAGATTAAGTTTAGAATTTTTATTTATCAGCCAGTTTAGTTCTTGTTGTTTGAGTTTAATTTGGGTTACTTTGGTTTCTATATGCTTTTTCCACGTAAGCCTTCGGTCGAGGTGCATTCCTAAGTATTTGGTGTCATTGCATTGTGGTATTACTTTTCCATTAATACGAAGGGCAGGGCAGGTATCTCGTCGTAGAGTGAAGGTTATGTGTACACTTTTCGATTCGTTAACTTTTATTCTCCAGAGATCGAGCCATTTTTGCAGTTTGTTGAGGTGGTCTTGAACTGATTTTGTGGCTGTGAATGGGTCGTCACTATGGCTGAGAATGGCAGTGTCATCCGCAAATGTTGATGTTGTTGTACAGTCACTGGTTGGCATGTCTGCTGTGAAAATCAGGTACAGCAAGGGGCCCAGAACACTACCTTGGGGTACACCTGCCATAATGGGAAAGGCATTGGAGACAAAAGAATTTTGTTTTATAACAAATCTTCTATTTGAGAGGTAGTTTTTGATAACTGAGGATATATTGTATGGTAAATGTTTCTCAAGTTTCCAGAACAATCCTTCGTGCCAAACTTTGTCAAAGGCTTGGGTTATGTCTAGAAAGACGCCTGAACAATACTGCCTCTTCTCAAACGTTTCCTTAATTACTCGTACTATGTGGTGTACTTGTTCTATTGTGTTGTGTTTTTCTCTAAATCCAAATTGGTGGTTAGGTATTATTCTTTTCTTATTTATATATGGCATTAGTTGTTTTATAAAAAGTTTTTCAAATAATTTTGAGAGAATTGGAAGCAGACTTATGGGTCTATATGAGGTGACTTGAGCGGGTCTCTCACCACAACGAGAGGGAAGCAGAGAGATCCCGCTCAAAAGTCACCTCATATAACCATAATCTGCTTCCCAATTCTCTGAAAATTATTTGAAAAACTTTTTATAAAACAACTAATGCCATACATAAATAAGAAAAGAATAATACCTAACCACCAAATTGGATTTAGAGAAAAACACAACACAATAGAACAAGTACACCGCATAGTACGAGTAATTAAGGAAACGTTTGAGAAGAGGCAGTATTGTTC
>NC_051847.1:16663630-16693527 GCF_002237135.1 Teleopsis dalmanni | reverse complement strand
AAAAATTTTTTTTTTTTTTTTTTTCTTTTTTTAAATTTATTTTGATTTTTATTGAATCTTCTAAAAATCAACTTAGAACTAACAATAAATTTTCGCTGCTAATTGCTGTATTAAAATATTTGAAAAAAGAAAAGTAGATAATTAATTGTCCTTAGCCAAAGCTTCGTCCAATTTCGTTACCATGTCGGGCGTTATTCTTGAATAGCCGGGTTTATGTAGTTTTTTTTGAGTCGCTGTGTACCAGCGCTTTGGGTAAGGTTGCTTGCAAGTGGATTTTGATGGTTCCTGAGTTTGATTTTGTACTTTTGTGTGTTGCTGGTAATTACATCTGTGACTGTGTCAATTCGAAGATCTCTATGAATATTTGCGTTTTTTATATACCAGGGGGCACCGACTATTTGCGGAGGATTTTTGATTGAGTTCTTTGAAGTTTTTCAATGTTTGATGGAGAAGCAGAGCTCCAGAGTTCAATTCCGTAGGTCCATATGGGTTTCATCATTGTGTTGTAAAGTTGCACTTTATAGGTGAGATTAAGTTTAGAATTTTTATTTATCAGCCAGTTTAGTTCTTGTTGTTTGAGTTTAATTTGGGTTACTTTGGTTTCTATATGCTTTTTCCACGTAAGCCTTCGGTCGAGGTGCATTCCTAAGTATTTGGTGTCATTGCATTGTGGTATTACTTTCCATTAATACGAAGGGCAGGGCAGGTATCTCGTCGTAGAGTGAAGGTTATGTGTACACTTTTCGATTCGTTAACTTTTATTCTCCAGAGATCGAGCCATTTTTGCAGTTTGTTGAGGTGGTCTTGAACTGATTTTGTGGCTGTGAATGGGTCGTCACTATGGCTGAGAATGGCAGTGTCATCCGCAAATGTTGATGTTGTTGTACAGTCACTGGTTGGCATGTCTGCTGTGAAAATCAGGTACAGCAAGGGGCCCAGAACACTACCTTGGGGTACACCGGCCATAATGGGGAAGGCATTGGAGACAAAAGAATTTTGTTTATAACAAATCTTCTATTTGAGAGGTAGTTTTTGATAACTGAGGATATATTGTATGGTAAATGTTTCTCAAGTTTCCAGAACAATCCTTCGTGCCAAACTTTGTCAAAGGCTTGGGTTATGTCTAGAAAGACGCCTGAACAATACTGCCTCTTCTCAAACGTTTCCTTAATTACTCGTACTATGTGGTGTACTTGTTCTATTGTGTTGTGTTTTTCTCTAAATTCAAATTGGTGGTTAGGTATTATTCTTTTCTTATTTATATATGGCATTAGTTGTTTTATAAAAAGTTTTTCAAATAATTTTGAGAGAATTGGAAGCAGACTTATGGGTCTATATGAGGTGACTTGAGCGGGGTCCTTTCCGGGCTTGGGTATCATCATGATTTTGGATAGCTTCCAGTCGTTTGGAAAATATGCAGTCCTTAAAATAGCGTTATAAATAAAAAGTAGTTGGTCTTTGGCGATTTGTGGGATCTCTTTCAGCATTTTCGCTGTAATTAGGTCGTAGCCAGAAGCTTTTTTGGTATTTAGATTTTTGATTTCGCTTTTTAGTGGTTTTTTACTGAAGCAAATTGTCATATTGTCGTTTCGTGTGGAGTAAGGCAGAGAGTCAAGTTTTGTTGAAGTAGAGATTGGGGTAAATACATATTTAAGGTGATTTGCAAAAGCAACACCCTTTTCCTCATCGCTTTTAGCCCAGTTTCCATCTGTAAGTCGGAGGGGTGCTCTGTGTATAACAGGCTTTTTCTTCAGTTTAGTGGCTTTCCAAAGGGAGTAGTTTGTTGTTTGTGTTGGAGACAACTGTGAAATAAAATTTTCGTATTCTATGCGATTTTTTTCTTTGAGTAATCTCTGAAGTGCTTTCGTCAGATTCTTGAGTTGTTTTTTAATACGGGGGGATCGTTGTTGTTGCCATTGGCGTCGTACTTGTCGTTTTTCCTGTATAAGGGTTGCAATTTTGTTCGATGTATGGTAGTTTATAGGTTTGTGGGGTATTGGGAGTGGGGTTGATATTCGAGCGGCTTGTTGAAGTAAAGCTGTGAAGTCCTGGACTGCCTTGTCAATTTCAATATTTGATTTTAGGGAAATGTCGGTGTTAATATGTGAGCTAACATATTTTTTAAATTTTAGCCAATTTGTGTGCTGGTTTGTGAGCTTTTCATCAGATTTTGGATTGACTATTGTTGTGTTTCTAATCAGAATAAAAGTCGGCGTGTGATCAGAGGAGAGTTCTAAGGATGCCTCGGTAGCAATTTGATCTCTTTTTAAATTCTTTGTTACCGCAAAATCAATGACGTCTGGAGTTTTTTTCCGATCTGAAGGCCAGTATGTTGGTGTGCCAGTGGAGGATATGTTAAGGTCGAGTTTTGATATCACGTTCATCAGGGATTTTCCTTTTGGTGATATAAGTCTTGAGCCCCAGAATGTGTGTTTGGCATTGAAGTCGCCGGCCGCTATGAACTTGGGTCCAAGCCTTGTAAAATATTCTTCGAATTGAAGTTCCGTTATTTTATACCTTGGTGGACAATAGATTGAGGTTATATTCAGACCTTTTATGTATTCTTCTAGACATATGCTTGTCGCCTGCATATATTCTGCTTCAAGGGTTTGAGTTGGGAAGTGTTTAATGTGGTTTTTTATGAGGATAGCAGATCCGCCTCTTGCTCGTCCACTGGGGTGTTTCGAATCGTAAAGTATGTAACCAGGTATCTTAAAGTAGCTTTTCTCGTTAAAATGGGTTTCTGAGATCAGCATGACGTCAATTTGATGTGATTGTAAAAACAATACAAGTTCGTTTTTATGTTGGCTTAAGCCGTTAGCATTCCAGAAGCAAATTTTGATTGCATTCATGGTTTGGATAGGATTGAAAGTAAGATATTTTGATTTTGAATCATTCCCTGCATCATATTTTGCATGGTGTTCATAAATTGTGTCATGTTTTCCATAAACAGTTGGATCATGTTTTCAATATTTGAAGATGGTTTAGTAAATTTTTAATTTTGGACGTTGCTTGGGCCAGTGAATCCTCTAACAGCGTTTGCATATGATATTTGTGTACACGTATTGTTGGAGTCAGATGGAGCATTTGGCTGAGATCGCATTTGAGTAGGGTGTGGTGGGATTACTGACTGAGAGCGGGGACGCAATGCTGGAAACATTCTTTGTTTTTCGGTAGTGTATACTACACATCCTTTATAATTAGCGGTGTGGTTGCCTCCACAATTTCCGCATTTTTTTGTTGTTGGGTCCTTCTTATTTGATGTGCAATCCTTAGTGCGGTGAAAGTCGCCACATGCAACACAAACACTACGAAGTGTGCAATAGGACTTCGAATGTCCATATTCCTGACAATTAGTACACTGCACCGGGTTTTTACGCTTGTGCGGTTCTTCTACTGATATTTTTCTGTGTAGTAGGAATTGTAGGGAATAAATTGGATGAGCCTCGTTCGATTTGAGTTTCTTTCCTTCAGGTTCAAGCTCTATTTTATAAAGTGGTGCGAAACTTTATCGCGGTTTTAAATGTTGTATATAGATTTTGATTTAAATCCTTTTTCTTCAAGTGCTTCTTTAATTTCTGCTGTATTCAAATCTGGTTCTATTCCTCTTATAACTACTGTTAAACCTTTGGCACTTTTTAATTGATAGGTGTAAAAATTTTTTCCATTTTTTTCGAAGTTGTTTACAACTGCTCTGTAATGTTTTTCTTCGTTGATCGAGATTTTTGTTTCATCGACATTTCCTTTACGAAGAGGCACAACATGGAATGAATCTTTGCCAATACTTTGTGTTAGGGAGTATATAAGAGCGTTTGAATTTTTTTCACGCAGAAATATAGGTGGCGGTTTCTGGGTAGGGGCGGGTCTGGTATTTTTATCGTCTTCGGCTAGAGCGGCAAAACGATTCGCTGTCGAAATATTTTCTATTTTTCGAGTTTTTGTCGAGATTGCATTGTTAGCATTTTCTTGTTTCGGGCTACGTTTTCTTTTTATGATTTGAATATATTTATCCATGCCACGGACTTTGGGTGAATCAGGATTTTTTGCTATGTTACTATTCTTTTGCAATATATTTGGCAATATGTTAACATGTTGCGCTGATGCTGTGTTATTTTTCGAAGATGTTGCTGGACTTTGCGGTTGGTAGCTTGATTGTTTGCAAGAATTTTCACTTACCGAGTATGAGCGTTGCCTTTGGGTTTGGTTGTTTAGCATTGTTGTTTGGTTCGTAGTTGGCTTCTCAGAACTACCATCTGCTGTTGAGTAGCATATGGGTGAGTGGTTTGTGCCTCCGCTATGCGAAGGCGGTGATCTATTAATTGGCATATCGTGGTAGGTATCGTGGAAGTTAGCTGAGCAGCCAACTGTCTCTGAGTAATTTGTTG
Organism: Teleopsis dalmanni; assembly: GCF_002237135.1. NCBI lineage: Eukaryota > Metazoa > Arthropoda > Insecta > Diptera > Diopsidae > Teleopsis > Teleopsis dalmanni. The sequence continues at coordinate 16,689,142 of NC_051847.1, read as the reverse complement.
TGAAAAAGAAGCTTCTACTTTTTAATTATTTAATTATAAACCTTTAGAGTTCTGTTTTAAATGGCACGAGAAAAATAGTATGTATTTAAAAAGAAAAAATATAAATATATATTATTAATATAAGTATAATATAAATTTATAATATAATAAAATATAAATTTCAATTTTTCTTAAGAATTTATCAAACAATAAATTTTTTTTTTTGTTTTGAGGCGTCCTTTCGCGTATTTATTTATTTTATTTATTTAGCATAAGTTTGTTATTTAATTACACAATTACACAATTTTTCAAATTTGCGATTTGTAATTTGTTTAGCTATTCTACCCGTTTGCAACACTTTTTTGTAAATTTGTTTTTGAGCTTTTAAGCTTAGTTTGCTGTCTCTATCAGCTGTTTTCAAGTGTGTGTGAATTTGGAAAAAAGTAAACAAATTCGAAAACAAAATCAAAATTTACTTTTTTCGCAAAAATAAATAAATATAATAATATTTTATTTTATCGGGCACTATTATTTTTTTATTAATATTATTTAAGAGTCACTGTCTCAATTATTTGTGATGAGTTTAATATCACTTTTTAAGTTTTTCGCTTAGAAAACACTGAAAGTTACGGAGTGATTTTTTTGCGCGCCAATGCTGATCACAGTATCCATAATAATTAATTCCATTTTATAATGAATTTCTGATGATAATGAATACATGAAAAATAATATGCAATATATAGGTCATTAAAATCAAGTCATTAGTTCATCGGTGTAAAGCCTATTTGACCATTACATCTTTATAAACTTAATTTCGTTTCCAATGCAATTTTTTTCAAACAAGAAAAAAACACTATTTATTTGAATGATGTTATAAAAATTACAACTCATATATACAGATTTATTACGGCTTGTGTTCTTATACAAACAGAGCAAACTTGTGTATATATCCGGAACAATTTTTGTGGAATATAATTTCAAATGAATTACTATAAGATCCCTCTTATCCCTAAAGCATGTATTAGTAATTTAGTGTTATATGATTAATAACATTAATATATTATTTGATTAATAATAGTTCTAGTAATTTCCCATATCTCTAATACTGAATATATCGTTAAACTTCAATAAGGTATATACCACATAATGCTTTCCGAGAAGTGAATCTACTCAAATCATTGGGGTTTAACTTAAGTGACATATATTTAACTTTTAACTGACACACTTGTACCTATTAACAAACCTTAAGTCCACCTCAGAACGCACAGGAAGATATGCTGATCTACGGTCCGTCAACAGTTAAAAGACAAGTAAATGATAATAATTGTAGTATAGTTAAAGCTTAGTGTGGGGCAGGGATAAGCCCCCCAGTCATTAAAACTAAACCACAACAACAACTTGTGCCTAATATGGAACAGTTAAAAGTTACTTACATGTACATTAATAGAGTTTTATATCACTGTTCAAAAAGATAAAAAATTTATGTATAAATTGACAAATAGTTATAACAATATTTACTTAAGTACAATTTCAATAAAGATATAGAATGCGAATAATTTTACAATCTATGGAATTATTATTGCTTGAGCGAATTCTGGTTGTATTTTTTGTGTGCTGATTGAGGTATAATTTTCAAATATTTCCCTAAATTTTCTTTTGTGTTGGCACTTAACTAAAAGTTTCTTTCGGCAGTGAGCTTTTCGTTGAGCTTTTTACCAAAAAGCTTTGCATAACTATAATTTTGTGTCACGAAAGTGTAACGTGTAAACACAATTGACACAGAATATGTAATAGATCGCTTTCAAGCTTGCCTGGTAAAACACACAACTAATAAACTACTAATAGAAGTGTTATTTAAATTTTGAGATCTGATATAAAAAACGCATGTTATAGATCCAAGCAAGTCTGCTACTATATACTTTCAAGTCACTTTCAATAAAGCACGAGTACATTAGAGAAGTTGCAATTTAAGTCAATAACGATTATTATGCCTTCTACTTCCCCTTTTCATCCGCACTCTTTCTATCAGCGTGCTGTATACGAGTACGTAATCACATTATATTCATTTGAGATTGTAATTATGATACCACTTCCATTGTTATGTCATTTCCATCATTGCCATGTCATCGAGAATTTTTGAACAAAAAGGTGAATATATATTTTTTTCAGTGTAAAAGCTTCTTTTGTTTCAAAAATAGTTTCCCAAATTTTAGAAAAAGTTTTCAGTCAGAAAAATTCGATCGCAGCAACTAAACACAATTTTAATCGATGGTACATTAATAAATCGTTATATATATTTTGCAAAATAGTTTTAAAAACTACTGGCAATATATTTTTATTAAGAAGTAATTAATTCAACTTTATTTGTTACAAAATAATTAATATTTGATACGCACAACAGAGACTATGAAAATTGGAAAAAACACCAGAAAACAACGCAATTTAGAGAAAAAAATTTTAATATAATTTTTATTTATGTTCCGCATTAAAGTGAAAAATGTGTGAATAATAAAAATATCATTAATAAAACAAAAATTTAAATCGAATCGAACGTTTCGTAATGTGAAATTTTTGAGCGAATAAATATAAAAAAACTTAGGAGAAAGCTTTCTCCGAGCAAAACAAAGACAAGATATATAAACATCAACAAAACATTTTTTGAGAAAATAATTTCTTTCTTTTTTTTTAATATAAAAAGAAACCGGCAGACTTGTATGTAAACAAATGCAAAAATAAAATACTAAAAAAAATATATTCTTTAAATATTTTATTTAAATTTCATATAATAAAATTGAAAGTCGAAAAGATAATGTCGAAAAAGTGTGACGTGCGTGCACTTAGCGATGGTGCACTAGCCGAGTTGGCCAACTTGATTGTATCTACTTTGGGTTATGCTAAATATGCACCAGATGTGCATCTTGACATTGAAGTTGTCATGGTGGAAATAAACCAATACCTAGAAATATGTGGGGCTACATCAAATATATATCAGGATCTGCTACGCGTGATACTTTGCTCAGACTATTTGGATGCAAATATGCGTTTTACTTGCCTGCAGATGTTACTCAATTGCAGTGTAACTTTTCTCGTGACAGATGTATTCCCCTTTTCCTACTACCAGAAAATATTACAGGTAATAGCAGCACAAGGATCTGGCTTACGTGTACTTAATCTTAAAGGTGTTTGGGTTAAAGAAGAGCATATGCATTACATGTTCGAAATAATTAAAAAATGTCAGTACCTAACAAAATTATTTGTACCATACATAGCAAACGATGACTTGCTTGAAGTGATCGCTAAGCATAGCAAAAACTTACGTATACTGGATATTTCCGGAGAAACAGATGTTACCGAAAACGGTATTTATTCACTCAGTAATGGTGTTTGTTGTCAGAATCTTGCTGTAATAGACGTTGGCATGCCCGGCGAGGAAAATATTTGCTACTCTGATATAGCACTAATTCTGGAAAATTGTCCAAATGTGGAAACTCTCGCCACGTACTCATTTGTGGGACCTGCTTTAAAATTCGTCCATGACAATGTTGATGAAAACTTCAAGTGTAAGTTAAAATATATGCATGACACATCCACCGATGAAGATCATTTAAATGTCATTGTAAAGACCTGTCCAGACTTAGAGTCAATTTATCTCGACACACCGAAGCCTGGTTGCCTGCATATAATAAAAAAAGTGATTCTAAGAAAATTAAAGATATATAAATTCTCTTGTGCTGAATTAATGAGCGTTTTAGAGGAGCTCGGACAAAATTTAAGTCACTTAACTATGATTAAAGGTACTGGCGGTATTGAAATTGGTAAACTAGCGCGATTATGCCCTAACCTCATTGATTTGGACTGCTATATGATGGATGGCTTGACTTATTTAAATCATCATATTAAGTTTCAATGTTTAGAGGGTTTAGAAATGTTACAAAGTTTTATTCCCAATATTTCATTAAAGTCTCTGATCTCTAATTGTACTTTGCTTAAACGACTGGCTGTTGATAGTGTAACATTTAGTGACGAGGATATTGTCAGGTTTGATTTAACAAATTACAATAAATTTCAACAAATTTTTAATATATATTTTTATGTGAATTTATAGCATTTTTATAGAACACAATTTTGATTTTTTGGAAGATGTATGGTTTACATTGGCACCCAACTTAACCGTGCAGTCAATAGAAGTAAGTACTTTCCAAGTTAACTTTCAGATTATTATGCTTAAACAATATATTTTTAAATATTTAAATAACTTTTAAAAATTCATTATGATTTTTTTCTTTATTTAGATTTTAATGGATCGTTGTCCAGAATTACAAACTATTGGTCAATTAAGTGGTTGGTCGCTAACACCTGATGACTTGGCGCTTATACGTGCTTTACTGAAAAGTGGAAACTCTAGCCTTGTACTTGCTCCAAACGGTTTTTTTCCATAATTTATTACTAATCCACTAATCAAATTAGGGTACAAGGTTGGTTCGAAAACATTTATAGCTCATGAATGTATTTAATTTGATGAATTTATAATTTGTACTGATTTATTTATTTTAAGTAGCAGTTTTTAGTCGTAGCTTTGGAAACTTTATCTTACTTCAGTAGTTTCTCTACGATGCCATTAGTTATACTAAATACTTATTATTAATTATTACTTTTTTATTTATTTTATGTACATATACTTATATTAAATGTAGAACCAATTTTGTGCTTTGATGTATTATAATTGTACGTACATTTTGCTAAATTGTAAATACTATATTTTATATTAATACTGATACACTAATATAATTACAATATATTTGTATATACATATACATATATACATGTATTTTTTAATAGCTTTATAAATTTTTTTATTCTGTATTTTAGCGGCTGCAATGATACCGTAGAAAGTGATGTCAATAACCTCTGATGCTTCTTCCCCTTAGTTTGATTGAAGACGTTTTGATATATAAAATGTGATATATATGAGACATGAAATTGTTAAGAATGTGAAATCATGGTATTTTAACAAACAATGTTGTAAAAAAATTTTTGTTCACAATAAAACTACACGTGAATTTAAAAACAACTATTAGTTATAGAAGTTTTGTTTAAAAAATATAATAAATTCAAAAGCTTATTAATTTATTTTTAATCTTTGTGATCTATGTAAATAAATGTTATATATCAGTACTATGCACCAAATATAATTGCCATAATAAAATTATTAAAAATATGTTATGTTAAAAATTGTTAAAATAATTATTATAATAATTACTAATTATAGCTCATGTCTACCATTTAAAACAAACTTGTTCAGTTACAAAATCTGCTCAAGAAATTTTTATTATTTATCCTTGATTGCTTGTTCCTCTAGCTTGAAAAAGAATTATTAAAAATTGTATGCATTCAGTAAACAGAATATTAAAGTCTTAGAATATTTTCTCTGATAAAGTCATAAATAAAGATAATATAATTTGTCACTCTTACATAGAACATAGGACATAAACAAGTTTTCTCGCCAGAGAGTATTTTGTTCATTCTCATATAATTTTACTCCTGTCTTGTCTTCCAGAACTCTGGTTATTCGATTGCAGTGCATACTAATTAATCGCCACTTTCTCACTCACTTGGCTTACAGTCTTTGATTGTTAGTAGTTACTCACTGTTTATCGTATTCGGTCAAGATATTTAGGATATTTAAGATACTTATTTATATATTAAATCAAAATATATTGTTTCACCTTTGAAATAGGTCCCATAATGGCCACTACAAGAACGTAGGCAGAGATATTGCACTTTTCTTTTAATAGTCTTTAAAGAAATTCTAAAAACTTAGACAACACTGATTGCTAATCTTGAAAAATTAACCATCTTCAAAACTCCATAAATTCAATGGTATGGCAATAATATATTCCACCATTACTCAATAATGAAGAATTACTAATTGTGTGTAGCGAAAGCTTATCTGCTAACCAACCAACTCGGCACTATTAAGTACAGTACAACTACATATAGCACCATATGTCCCACTTCATACATCTTTTATAAGCTGATTAAGGCATGGTCTGCTACTCCTTTTAGTTTTCTTAAGTAGTCGATTCCAATTCGGAACGCCTAATTTTTGCTTCAAGAATAGAAAAAAACTTTCAAAAGATCTGTCTGACAAAAATCATGCTTAACCGATCACATTTCTGAAACTCTTTTGCCAAAAACTTTTGCAATATTGGCATTTTTATGCTGATTTGTTAATTATAAAATACGGATCCATTTACACAAAATAATTATATAGATGTATATTTATAGGATTAATTAAATACGAAAGCTTTTTTTTAAATTATAAATCGCGTATACTTTATGCACTGAATGTATGTTTAATTAGTATGCATTATATTATATGTGGAGAATTAGAGTTACACATGAATAAATTATTCATGACGTTTCATTACATTAACACAAATGATGTGTCATAAATTTAAACTGAAATTTAATTTTTACCTAATTACGTTCGAGTATATAAAAGGTTGTAGTAAAACTTACCTACATAGTTTTAGTTACCTTGTTGTCTCTACCATTCATTATGAACGCAAATGTTAAACTTCGTCTACTGATGGCTACCATCATGTTTCTGCAGTCGATAAATGGATTAACAAGTTTGACATTCAATTTCAAAGAAATGAAAGTAAGACACTCGTTGTGGCTGAAGATTTTAAGTGTGGTACATAATATATTCATAACTTCACTAGTACCCATATATGTGATGAATAGATGGAGTGAGTTAATACGGTTTGATTACAGCACAATAATAACAGTACCATACATAATTAATATCATTGTAAGAGTTGGATCAGTTTTAATTTTATTTATTAACCGCTGGAACCGTGAACCTAAACTGATCAAACAAATTGAACTTCTAATAATAATCGAAGCAAAGTATTTATCTAAACTAAAAAGTAAATCGAAGAAAATAAATTGTCCTTATTTATACATATTCATTTGGCTGAGAATTTTATTGTTATGTTACTATATATGCGTTCTTACTGTACAACTGATCCGAATCATATCTGTTGGTGCTTACGTGCAAGTAATACCTGCCATTTTTATTGTTGGTTTCCTAAACGTCATATCGGAATCCTGTTCATTTTTCTTCATAGGACTGTGTTACATAGCAACTGGATTTCAATTAATAAATGAACGTACAAAGGAAATTTTACAAACCACAATTGAGCTACAACATAAACCACATGTCACAAAGAGACTATTGAAATCATCTGCGGAATTGCGGAATTTGTCGATGGCGTATACGCGACTTTTTGAAGCCGCAATGAATCTGACTCAGCTACATAAATTTGAAATTCTCTGCGAATTAACTAGTTTCTTTTTTTTTAATGTTGCCACTACCAATATTGTAGTGATTATGCTTAGTGGTGATGTTATTCAAATGGACATCTTTACGCAGTTTCACAGAACTGTACTGACATTAGCCTCATATTTTAAAATGTATTTGTCGGTGTTTCTTTGCGAACTTGCAGTTAATAATTCCCGCGAAACAAAAAGCATTTTAGGTTATTTTACTGAGATTTTGAAAACATCAAGTCCAACAATCCTTCAAGCGGTTAGTATAAAATAAATAATATCAAATTGAAACTATAATTAAATCTTTTTAAACTTTTACTCTACACAGTGTGAACTCTTCTTGTTAAAATTAAGCAATCAAAATCTAAAAATTTGCATTTTTGGTATATGTGAAATTAATATGCAACGTACTATGTTCATTATAATACAAGTAATACTTTACTCTATTTACATGATACAGTATAATTATGATGATATATATCATGGTGGTTCTGGAGCAGTCATTAAAATGGCCTTTTAAATTATATATATATATTTAGCAAAAAAAAAATATTATTTAATTAAAAATTATTTAATATTATATTATTTATTATTAATATAATATACATAATATCATAATTTATAATTATTTTATCGAATCTACAATACATTGTGAATGTAATAAAAATATTTTTTTCATTTATAAAATATAGACAATACTTAATTAATTAAATTAAATCATTCTTACAGTAAATGTTAAATTAAATAATTAACGCATTTAATTGCATATCTTATTTAAAATTAATTTACTTTATCACTCTTTTCCATCCTTGTCTTTATATTACATATATGTATTAGTTGTTTTATGTTAATATATACATAACCTTAAAGACAAGGATATGTATGTTAATCCGAATGGATTAATATTGTAGCTCCATACGTTAAAAACTTCAACGGTCAGTACCTACTTGTCTTTTTCACACACAAATCAAGAATTTATTAGATCTTCACACTTAAACAGGCGATGGAGGAATTATACTAAAAAAATAGGTGTATATACAGTAAGTGTTTAGACTTTATGGTCACCTATTAAAACGTTATTAGGATAGAAATACACACAGTGTTGAAAGAATTCGGCATTCTTACTGACCTGGCATGACTATGTAAGTTAAATAACATCATATAACAAGCTAAGTAAAAATTACAGCACTGATTTCCGAATTACTCAATGGTTTTGTGTACTCCAACAAAGAGAAGAGCCGCTGCCTTCTTTGCAAACAGGCGTATGCAAAGGAATAAATTTAGGAATTTTGATGGCAAAACATGAGATATTATCGTTATAGTCAGTGCACTTGAGCACTTTTACTCTCTACTAACTTCGAGATTTCTCCGTAATCCATCTCGTTTATTACTTCATCAGACTAAGCAATAACTGAGCTCAGATCTGTATGCCTCCCGAGGAGCCTGTAACCATTCTGAGATTCGATAACAAATTTTCAATAAATTTGTATAAATTCATACAATGGTCTATTCCTAAAACTTGCATTAAAATATTTACAATACATTGCACTCTAATCTTTATGTAGTAAAATATTTATTTACTGAGTATTGCGTAAAATATTTATCCTTTTACCTTTATAAAAATTAACTTCTTTTAAAATTTTTGTATTAAAACTTTGAAAAACTTCAATTTTTCGAAATTAATTTAAGAAAAATTAAAAAAAACAACCAAATTTTTAAACCAACATTATTTTCATTAGTCGTTTTCAATGTCCTTAAGAGCTTGACAATAAGTAAGCTAAAAACCACGAAATGTGCTTTGCATATCCTTTATACCGCACTCAAAGGACTCATTAAAATAATTTATTTTGATTGAAGTTGCTCTAATGTTTTGTTGGTGGATTTAGTTGCAAGTCTTCTTTTGCTAGAAGTTAAATGAACTGCAAAACGTTACTGTAAGGAAGCTGAAGTAATTATGGCATTAATTCTCTTGCATTTTCTGATAAATTCAGCAGAAACTATGCTTTTAAGCTAATCACTTATTTCCAAGAAAAGAGTTTTTAAGTATCTTGAGATTAATGCTTGGAAATCTGTTAGGTTTTGCAGTTTTTATTCAGGAGCACCGGCAATGCATTTTATTAAAGCTAACGAAGGATTACAACTAATTTTTAAGAAGACAGAAGTTTTTTTTCTCTGTTACACAAACTATATGCAAATTATTTTAAATGTAACTAATTTTTTATAAATTAATATGCATTAATATTTATTTACTACCAATTATTACTTATTTATTATCAGCAATAAATATTAATTTTTTATTATCAAGTTATTATAAATGATTAGTAAATATGTGAAATCACTAAATGTGATATGATATAGCACTTAAATAATCATTATCAATGACTAATAAACAAAAAATATCTTAAAATATTTATTAATTAAGAGAACCTGAGAGAACTAAACTAGGGAACCTGAGAGCAGTAAGTAAAATGTATTTTTGTTTTTATTTTTGCTTAAATTTTAGTAAAACGTTAAACTAAGCATTATTAAATATATCGTACATAATTAAATATACATATTCTGAATTACTTGTAGTTTTGCTTTTCATCAGTCTCTAGCATATATTGACGACAGATATGTCACATCCTATTATGATTTTTATTCCAGAGGACAAAAGGATAAGATACCCAAAAGTATATACTCGGAAACGCACATTGCCTATTGTAGTAGTTTCTCCAGAAATATCAAAAAAATTGGTAATCTGAAAACAGTCCATATAAAAATTTCATAACAATCCGAATATTAGCTACATATGATATTTTCAAAACAATAGATTAAAAATAGGAATGGATGTTGAACCGCACTTGGTAGTGCTGATCCACAGATTTGGAATACATCCAAAATTTGTATTTATGGAATACCTTAGCAAAGAAATAAGCATCAGCCAATATTAAATAATTGCTTTATTTGACAAATGAAGCCGTGGGGTAAAAAATGGATGAACACAGACAAAGAAAGAGTGACCACCCATCAAAACAATTCATGGTGTCACATTTTATTGGTGATAATAATTAAATTGCATAAACTACTCTTCTAATAACTTATTAATGTCTATGTATGTGTGCTGAAATTCTAATATGATACTTCAAAGAAAAAGTTTTAACCTTTATCGAAAATATACTTTTTCTTTCAGCTTGTGTAAATTATACTATAAAAAATATAGAAATATTAGAAGTCGTAAGGAATCCTAAATAGATTAAAAAATTTGGCTAAGGTTTTTAGGAAACAAGTCTCACGGTGTATAAAAAAACTACAACACAAACTTGAATAGTTTTATATATATAAAAATTTCAAAAATCGGTTAAGAACATCAGAACTTAAATGAGATTAAAAGAAAATCTAACCCATTAGCTTATGTCCCATATCTTTCTATTGAATTTCGTTAGTAAATTTTATGAAATATTCGTACTGTAAAAAGCGAACGAGTATCTCTTTTCTTTGAAAAGATTCCTCGATGTCCAATTCGATTTCAAATCACTTAAATATGTAGTAATTTCACACACATAGTTAAAGTAAATCATTGAGTTTAATATGTAAAATTAAATTTTGTATTGATTATCTGGAATATGGCAATTCAAAATAAAATTGAAATATCAAAGGGGCTAAAACTCGTGTGTTTCTAAGTTTTCTTCTTTGTTCGCTTTAATTAAGAGTGCAATGTTCTTCATTTTGTTGGATCAATTTATTTTAAATTTTTTTCATATATTTTAGATAATTAATTTAATTTAAATGAAATTGATTTGCTTTTTAAACAATCTCTCATACAAATTATTTGTAATTTTATGTTATTTTTTTATAAAACGCGCTACTTACTAATTGATTGATTAATTTTTCAGAATTTATTATCATTTTAAGTAGACTAGACAATGCTCGATAAATAAAAAGTTAACAACAACTTGTCACGTCATTAAAAGGTATATAAACTCTCTGCACGCACATACCATCCCTGTGTGTCGAATATCATATCCAACGATAATAATCATCAAATAACCTATTAAAGACCAAAAAAAACAAAAATCCTACATAATTAATTTTAGCAAGTTTTATATCTATTTCTGAACATCTCCTACGGAAGACTTTGGTTAGGAGTTGAGAAATAATATTCATTTTTAATTAGCGTTGACATTTCAAAAATTAAATAAATATCATAAGAAAAATAAAAATAAGAAACTAAGATTTTATAAAGTTTACACAAGGCAAAGTTAACTATTAGGATATTTTAATAAATTCTAATTTGAGTTTATGTTTATTTTGGTTATAATATGATTTCTGGTGAAAAGGATAGTGATTTTTAATAAAGTTGGCATTTTCGGTATATTAAAATTTGCGTGCTGAGTGGAAAGTGTTCTGGTATTCAGCCTACGATAATCATTTTTTGTGCCAGAATGGCGTTTTTATTAATTTTGTAATATCCTGCACGTTTTAATATTGTAGCAAACAAAATCTTGTTGTTAGGCCTGAGGACATTTTTCATAACCACTTTGTGGTATATAAAATTCATGAATATGATAGAGAATTTCGTAGAAAAAAACTCTAATAACAGCAACAGATTCAAGTAGTCTCTACACTGAAATGTAGTGTTTATTATTTAGCTAAAATTTGAATATCAATAGCCTGTATCTAGGAAATGGATCGAACATTTTTGTAGCTAAAGGCATTTTGATAAAAATTCACATTTCCGCTTAGATACTTTAATTTATTTTCAATTTATTATATTAGTAATACCACGCATTGCTCTTTCAAAATACACATACAACTATCGCTTGAAAGGATTCCACACTAGCAATTAATCAACAATATTTATGTAAAAAGCAAATTTCTCGAAAAATGGCAACCTTCAAGCATTTGGCCTATTAGTCAGAAAATTAAATAATTCTTAAGTTATGCTCCTTTTGGTATTTGCAATACAACGATGAAAATATAGTTTGATTAATCAATTCACGATATAGCGATACAGGGTTTAGAGAAATATCGATTAAGCCCAACAATGATTTAGAAAGTACTGCGAAGTATTTTTAAACCATTTCTTAAATTATTTCCTTATAACTTTATAACTTTATAAAAAACATACCGCATTACAAAACATTATACACTAAAAGTTTATATTTGCTGGATTCCTGGACATAGAGATATTAAAGAATTGAAAGAACAAATAGATATAATTAAGCCCGATATCTCAATGCAAACTGTTTACAAATAGATGAATTCACCATTGATACAACGCTGAAGCCTAGCGGACACATATTTCCAATGACTAACATTGATGCATTAATGAACGAAACGTTTATGTAGGTATACGATGTAATATGAAGAAGTACAACTAAGTAAAGTAGGTTCAGTACCAAATTTTAAGAAGAAATTGGATACCGTGATAAAGTTTGAAACAATACAATATAATATGAAGTGGGACTAAGTACAGTAGGTTTAACTCAAAATTTAATAAAGAAATTGGATTCACAGACATAGTCTAAATCAATTAAGAGGGAACAATATATCTATATTTCACAGTGGGAAATTCTACACTTTAATAATGATAGAGGATTTATTAATAATAAACTAATAATACTCAGTTTAGCTCTTGTGGTGTTTATGATTATAAGTCTCAGCAAATTGGTGATCATTGCAACTATTCCACTAGAACTCTATCTATCTGAAGAAACAGCAAAATAATTTCGGTTTAAACATTTTTGAAATTTCTTGTAATGTTGAAATCTCTGGCTGTTTTAAATTGTTATGAATAACTATATGCAATTTTAAGTCCATATAGCCAATATTTTTAAAAGAATTATTGCATTTAATCCTTCTAAGAGAATTATAAACTCCTCCAATATATGGTATAAAATGGAGAATAATAAAAAATATTAGAAACTTAAAAAATTATGTTATTATTATAAAGTCTATACTTATTATAAACTTCAACATTTCAAGCACACAGAATATAAACACTAAATATGGACTACAAAATGGCCACTCGTTTATCTTCAATTTTAAAGATTTTTTTCAGACACTTCTCTTTCACATTTTATTCATTTTTTATTGATATTTGTTGATATTTCTTAAACTTTCTTTCCATCAAGAATTCCAAATGTGGTCTTACACTGGCAATTATCCAACAAGAAAGATATTTCTCCGTTAAGTTTAGTAATCTCTGTTCATGTTGAGAATTCTTAAATTACATGGAGCATATATGCCTGTTAAACATTTTAAATAACTTCAGAAAAAAAATTTAAATAGAAAAAAACTTAAAAAAAAAAGATAATAGAGCACGGAATAGCACTGATACTACAAAAGCAGAGCTTGTTGTAGGAGTGCATAGGCGGCAACCATAAAGTTAACTTAGTTATGGATTGCACGAACAACTGTAGCTGTTGCACTTCGCTCCATAAGAGTGCATTCGCATAAGTACACTACCAGCACAGAGGCATGTCTGTTGGCAATAAAATGTTCCAAATGGCAAAAAGAAAAAACTAAAAGAATTACTCAGACCTACAAAATGGTACTTTAAACTTTTATGTGGATGGGAAAAATAGGCAACACTGGTTGTAGTACATAGTTATACTCATAATTTTCACCACTAGTTGCAGTTCTCTTCAAGAAAAAATGTAAATGTTGTATAAAACCTTGAAAAGTTTTTACCCTAAAGCGCAAATATGAACAAGTTAGTTTTTGGAAAGTTTTGTTTAAAATTTGTTATTTATTGGGAGGAAGTAAACTTGTTAAAATCATTGCTTTATTGGAGGTAAAATGTTACAATTATAATTAATTATACGTTTTTTACAAGTGCCTGCGAACGGTTCATGCACTTGACGTACAATTTTTCAAAGGAATCATTTAGAATTTTCAAAAGGAACTACATCTCTCCCGTGAATAGCGGAAGGAATTAAATTTATATTTCTTAATAAAACCGCCAAGAGCTAAAAGTTTCCTAACTAACAAAATGTTTTCTTTTTCGAAGTACGTGTCACTCTAGTGGCGAATAAATGAGTAAATGAGTTAGCTGGCTAAATGAAAAAGTATTAATCGAATAATTTTCATCTCAATAAATTTTTCTTTTACTGAAGTACTATTTAATTACAGCATTTGAGTTCTAATAAACATTAGCATTTGAGTTTGCTAATAAACGCTGACTTTGAGCTTAAAATTTGGCAGCGAACAATTTCAATCCCTGGTACTTGCAATCTCAAAAAATTTTTTACGAATAATTAAATACAAGAAATAATTCCAAGACCACTGATTAGGGGTGTTTAGCAATATTCGAAACAGCTCGATGGTCAACCAAAAATATAATTAATTAAAATAATATAAAAATAATTTTTGTTGTAAATCACTACTATTCGAAACCTCACTATTAAATATCACAGGTTCTGTTAAAGTAAAAATAGTCACTACTATCATATTGACATTAAAATCAAATTTAATATCAATAATAAACCAAACTAAATGGAAATGTATGAAGAAAACGATGTTCATGAGTACATAATACTTAAATATCTTTTAGTTCTATTTTAAAAATGTAGTCAGAAGTTTAATCTTAGTTCAAATCTATTTACACAGAAAAAACTGTCGAAGTTAGTATCTTTGACTTCCATATTCTTTTCATTTTATTGTGTTCATGGCAATGTAATCTCGTCGGTGGCAATGTGGCAATCAAAAATGGAATGGATCTACCTAATAAATTTCAGAATTGGTGGTTTTAATGTCAGATAAATATCCGATCCTCATAATATGTTTGTTCCAGAATGATAAGTTTCAAATGGATGGATATTATAAGTTGAAGAAGTCTGTAGGAATATCTATCAATAACAAGTGAAAAGAAAATTGTAATTGTACCGCATAAATATATCGCTTATTAATCTAATGAATACACTAGCGGTTCGCACAGAATTCTATCTTTTTCTTTATAGAAGATAAGTATAATAATATTTTTCCCTCTGTGTTCTTGAAATAGCGCGATTTATTCATCAAATAATTTTAAAAATATTTTTTATATATATAAAATAAATATGCCGCAAAAAACATTAAATAGAATTTTAACCATATATAAGTTTCTTGAGAGATATTCAAAATCTTTTTTTCTTGATTCTATAATGCAGATCAAATAAAGTGTACCCAAAGAAAAAAGTACTAGTGAAAGTGAAAGTATTAGTTGTTCCCAACTCCATTACTAAATGGCCTACTAAAAATATCTTGTAATCAAAAATAAACCGCATGAGACCATATGTCATATTTAAATTTATTGGAAATAGGGATTCTGGCTTTAGAATCTAAAAGTCAATCAACTTTTCACAATAAATTACATAAAATAATTTTTCATAGTTTTCCTTTTTATCGAAATCAATTCCATTGACAAAATTGCAGCAAAAAGCTTCACCCTTAGCCCTATTCAGCTGGAGTAAGTTCATGCTGAGTTGCTTTGCTTTATACACACAACTGTATTGAATTTTTGAATAAAACATAAGCAATTGACGTAAGTACCAGGATACAAGTTATCAGCACGCACGTTGATATTTTGGCACATTTTTTCATGCAGTTCATGTACTAGGGAGAAACACCGTAAAGCTTTTAGTAACTCGAAAAGGCAAAAGTTTCTATTTTAGTACAAAAGCTTGCAAAAAAATTTAAAATATGAACTTTTTAGTACTTCACGATATATTTTCTCTTGAAAAGCTCTCATTCCTCTTAAATTTCATGAATTTTTATAATCAAAGTCCTTTGCTACTAAAGGATGCTCTCCAAAAGCAGAGAAATCTTAAAACAGACACAAAAGAGTTTTCTGAACTATAAAGTTACCGCGTTATTCGTGCACATTCACCTGGCGGTGTCCGTGAATGAAACAGGTGTCCTTTTGGACTCATTAAAATTCAGCTGAGATAATTTAAAGTTTAAATGAAGGCGATTAGGAAATGTGCAGGGGGGGGAATACATAACTTCAAACCAGAATTTTTTTTATCATTTAAAAATTCTACTATTTTTAATTTTTATGTTTCTTAGCCATCGAATTAAAATTTAATTTAAAATTTATAGTAGTAATTTCAATTTACGAAAGTTTTTAATTTTTGTTATTACAAGAATGAATTAATTCTACACTATTTATTTAGATTTGTAGAGTTTCGTTCTCTTAATTTTTTTTTATATATCTGGAGCATCCTTCTAAAGAAGTTTAAATTTGCTTTCAATAATTTCTTTTTTTTTCATATATTTAAAATTACTTTTAAAAATATGAATAGTAATGATGGCTTCTAGTATCACATGTACATAAATTATTTTAAAACTACTATATTCTAAAAGTTCTCAAGTATTGAGAAGTAAGGAAAAACATGCGACCATAGTCTTATAGAAGAAATAGTACAATGACAACTTAAACTTTAAAAATGTGTCCGTTATCTGGCTACCAAGGTAATGTGATCTCACGTCGATGATATACTTTCATTTACATAAATCTGAAATCCTTGACCAATGCGACAACTTTGCATCGATTTTAACCATTGTGAACTACATGAGAAAGATAGCCATAAAAATGATTAATAATGTGGTAAAATATTTAAACATTTAGATGTGATTTTTTATATACTCCGGCAGCAGCTAAACGCTTGATATTATGGCTACATATAATACCAAAAAATATGTTAGGTTAGATTATACCGGCGATCTCCAGGAAATCTCCTTAGACTTATTGGTTCATTGCGTTACCGTGTAGTGAAGAAACTAATTGCTTAAAACCACCTAGAATCTTTAGGATCTATACCAAATAAATAGCTAATTTATTTATTGTCATTAGTTTTTTACCAATTGGAAGTTTTATATATATTTTATTATTTTTATTAAAACGAAAATTTTATGAGTGCATATATATCTTTACACTGCTGAGTTATATATTAATATATTCCTTAATTATTTTGCTGCTCTACTTTTGTTCTAAAACTCAAATTTTTATAAAGTTAATGAAAAGTGTTTGGTTTATTACAATACCAAAGTTCTCACCATTTCTTGAAACTATTTTCTTGAAACTAGTCTTACCCTCATCAAGTAAGTATGATCCGAGTACATTTCTTCATTCTTTTTCAATCCAAATTATATAGAACAAAACAAAATATATAGAACTTTTATACAGCAATTGTAATTAAATATATTTTCTGCACTTACAGTAAATGAATTTGATGACTATAGAATATAATCCAACTATTAGTTAAAATAAATTCGTTTAATCGTTTCGTTTAACTATTAACCAATTAGTCCGTTTAAAAAAGAAAATTATTAAATGAATTTGTTTTAAAATTTAAATTTATAAAAGTGATTAAATATAACTTCTGTACCAATAATAAATGAACAAAGTCTAATAATTATAAAGATGAAATTCAAAAAGCCAAAAATTTTATAAAAAATCAATATAATATTTTTCATTTATTTATTATTTATAATTTATTATTTATTATTATTATTATTTATTTATTGGTTTGAAATTATAAATCGTTCAAAATCAAATATTGTTAAGACTTTATGTGGTTGCATCAAAAAAATAAAATTGTTGCATATCCTTTATCACATAAGAAAACTTCTTAAACTATTTTTTTATTTTAGATAAATTTTATAATCGTTGATTTAAATGCACAAAACGAACATAAACTAAACGTTTAAGTTTGTTGCAAAAAAGACACTTATTTATGCGAGGATGCCTTTGGATGGACGACTTAACGGAAACCAAAGGCATTTCAGAGAAACTCATTCCGAGAGCTCACACAACAAATGCCACAACAACTGACGAAACAAATGTCGGAGTATTAATCAGAAACTCACTCGGACGCAAGAGATTTCCACATACCATTACATGCAAGTAATTTCGTTTAGGAGTTCATATGTGTCTGCCAACATATAAATTGCACTTCCCCATATGTGTGCCCGCTTCCACATAGCCGAGCTCACTTGTTTGCGGCCATGTGCAAATTCAAATTTGTGTGCTAAGCGTTTAAGTTCATCTCGAGTCGTTAACTTACTTTTCGAAGGATATACAAAATACTATTTGAAACGTCCCAATTAACTTCAAGTAAATGTTAGTTGTTGGTTCGCAGGATTTACCCAAAGCCGACAAAGCAAGCGGGTAGTAAAGAAATCAAAATGGCGTGCTAAGTTGGCGTGCACATAACTTTCTATTGTACTTTATTAATCGTGCAGTCCGTAGTATATTTCATTGTTTTTGGTGTTAAAGATAAGATTACAGTGTTAACGAAACAAGAATAAGAGATTAAATAAAAAATAATAGTAAATAAATAAATAAAAATAAATAACTCTGAATACGAATTTAATATAAGACTAGCTCTTAATGTTGCTTAAGTAGCAGTTAAGTGCAGTATTTCTGTATATAAAAAGAGAGACAGTTGCTTTAATACTTTAACATTCCTTCGATATCTTCACAAGTATGCAACAAATTTAAAGAAACTTTGGTTGCATCGTTTAGTTATAGGGTATAGAGCTTATATGATAGGAGTTTTCACACTCATTTATTGTGTATATAGGGAGTTCTAACATGGTTTATTGGTTTTCAATTCGCATTTTCGATCTGTTGTATTATGAAATGCTAAAAGGTTTCGATACAAGAATGTGTTTATACATGCGTGTCCAAATAAAAACGATTCTAATTAACAGAATTCTCTCCGAATACTGATATAATAGACTTACTTACTTACTTACTTACTTAAATAGCCATAACTACCCGTTACCAAGTCTTAGCAGCATGAATACCTTCTCAAGTCTCGTACATACAGTCCGGTTAGTGCTTCCTCAACTTGATTACTCTACACCTTTTCGCTGAAGCATCTACATCCATTCCGTCGACATGACAAAGCGTGTTAAACCGCTGGAAACCAATTCACTGAATTATATCAATGTTGTGATAAAGCTAGCACAGCTAGTAGTTCGCTCAGATGCGATAATCTAATCATAATAGCGTCCATGATTTTGCGCCATATAGAGACACAGGTAGGATGTGCTACCTTTGGAGCTCAAGTTTTGCCTATCCACAGAGAGCTATTCATCCAAATTGCCTACTGAGCCCACTTTATTCTTTATTTGCTAATAAGATTTCGAATATTTATGAGCATATAATATAAAACTACATCGTTTAAATTCACTTTGAATAAACAATAAACAAAATTACAAATTTTTTATTATTTTTGCATATTGTTCTCCGGTCCATTGAAGAATGTTTTGCAGCCACGAAAATTGTTTCGTACCAATACAGCGTTTCTCTTTGATTTTCCCCTAAATAATTATTTGGAGTATCTCATATTTTGAGATTTTCATAATATGCCCTAGACAGATCCCATAATAATACTTGTTACCAATGGTGATTCTCCGACTGATCTCCAGGTTGACAGAGTTGTTGTTCCTTACGACGGTGATAAGATAGATTCCTGACAGATTAGAATACAGTTGTATTGCAAACTAATGTATTTGGTAGAGAGATTTCAGAAAGAAGTGAAACTGATCTTATTCACATAATGTAAAGCCGCATAGACTGCACAATATAAACTCTTACAAAAAAACATGCTTCTAACATTATTGGTTCTTTGTTGCACGGCAGGATAACAGGCATCAGTACAAAAAAAACTCCTGGATTGAAGAATTTCTTTATTAAACTGAAAATTCAAAATTATTTGCAATGCTTTATCGTTAGCTATGGTTGACGTTTGAAATAAATATTTTATATACTTCAGTAAAACAGAAATTCCTTGTATTGACATTCACACCAAAAATTAATATAAATTAAATTTTTTATGAAAAGACAATTTTTTCTAGGAAATAGTAATCAATTTTTGTACATAGAATAGTTTTGTTCTATACAAACACGAAACAGTTTTACCTACAGCTTCAATATAAAAATAAAAAGTTGAAGCATATTTTTTTAGGTAACTCTCCCTTGTATGGAATCCCTTTTATACGTAAAGAATTTAAAAATTGAATTTTTAGTCCCTCGTACAAAAGTGACTACGACAATTGCTCGCTGCTCAAATATTGCATTTTCAGTGCTCGAATATAAAGTTTCGCGGTAATATTTGCAGAGTCAATGCAACTACCAAATCATTTTATTCAAAGAGATTTGATTTTATCATTCCATATTTACATTTTTTACCCATAAATATTTTTTTACTCGACAGCCTGAAGTACCAGGTTTGCTCCTAAAGTAAAATAGCTCTTATGTTTCGCTTGGATCGTTCCACAAAATATGCATTGCAACACAAAATATTTTCAAAATATTTCAATCATAAAATAAACTAAAATCATATATAGTGTTCAAATAAAAAATACTAGTCAATGCACTCATGTTATAGAATGACATGGTATACACTTTGAAAGAAAGAATCTAATAACTTTTTTTTTAAATGGCATATATTCGTAATTTACTTGAAGAGAGAGAGTTTCCCTTTTAACCGAATGTCACGTATGTTTCAATAAATTTTAAACGAATTTTTGCTGTTGTTTATAATAGTACTAATGCAATTGGCATTTATGGACAGAAACTAGATAGTTTTAATTTAACCTTTGTTATGTCCACATATATTTGTTTGTCGCTTGTAGCAAACCCAGTATGTTCGCCAGTATTGAGGTCGACTTCTTGCTAATATACTTAATGGAACTTAGCTCAATTAGCGATAATTGCACAATTTAATGCGTTTACACGACCATAACTTACTTAACAAATAGTGAAACAACACAAAAAACCACAAAAAAAAATACCAATCAATTGAGAGCTCAATATTACTATTAAATTAAATTTTGTTGTATTATTGCGAAATTATTAAAAATTTTAAATTTGTAAGAATTTTGTTGTAATTTGTATGATATTTTATTAGTTGAAATTTATAAAAATTCTATCAGACGCATAAATAAACTCGTTATAATGTAAACGCTGACTCATTAATATAAATGAGCAAGTGCCTAAATGAGACAGTGTGTATGTATTATAAATGTAAATGTATCATTAAATAACTAAAATTAAATAACTAAAATTTATTCAACTTATCTTTTTACAATTTTGGTTCATTTTATTTGAGGTTAAAGTCATTTCTTCACTTTGGTGAAGAATCTCTCACTAATGGAATTAGTTTCTTAAATTATGTATGTGAAAAATTTTGTTAAATTCTAATAATTTTTATAAAATATGTGAATTAAAACATATTTTATCTCAATAAAAGTAATCTTACAAGCACTCAAGTTATATCTATGACAAATTTATATTTAACCAAAATGATTTACATATAGTATTTTAAATTAAAAACTGGAAACTAAAATATACACAATAAGAAACTCTATTAAATGCATTTTATTCAATCAAATAAAGGAAATTAAGCAATATTTTCAGAAACCTGAAATAAATCAGCAGTTGCAACAGCTGATATTAATAACAAACATTAGTCTTATGCAGAACAATATGCTCAATACCCATAAAGATCATACATTACATTTATTTTGATTTCTTCTATATAATAAATCATGCCCTACCCCCAACTGAAACTGAACCGGTAGACCTTATGGCAGTGTAAACGGCACATGCATATGTTAATTTAATTTTTAACAACATGGCAGATGTCACATGCAAAGAAAAAAATGGTTGTCATATGCGGTTTAACTTTAGATATTTTCTTTTGTTCTTTAGTGCTGAAATAATAAATTTCTAACAAAAAATCATATATACGTAAACGTATACGTATTGTATTGTATATGTGTGTTTATATTATTTTATGTACGTAAAAAATTTGTTTGATTTTTATTGTTTTAAATCTGTGAGAGTAGAAAAAAGCACACAAAATGACCACATTTGCCGTATTTACACTGAAATGCACAACAAATCACGTATTTAAATTTTCTTTTTACAGTAGCACCATACGACTGTAAAAGGTCATAAGTATACAATAAACAAAGCAAATCCCAACACAAAATAGAATTTCTAGACAATTCTCTTACTCGGTGTATTTACATGTACGAGTACAAACAACATAAAAATGCACTAAAGATACATTAAGGTAGAAAGCAAAGTGTGACAAACAGCACAAAAAAGGGACTAAATTTGTGCTTTACATTTCCGTAGAGAACCTTCCGCACTTACCCATAAGTAGTCGTGCTGCTAACGTATCCATCCGTACAGCTGTGCCTGTAATAGTAGTGACCAAAAGTGACCTACTAGAGGTGGAATCACACAACTCTTTTCACACAACCTTCATTAATGGTGTTTGAATGGCTGTGTGTGTGTCCAAAGTTTGTGTGCTTTTGACCCTTTGTTGACATTTACATTGATCGGTTTAGGATTGACTTTTCGTAGCCTTAATATTTGTTTATTTATTTTTTATGTTCTTTTATTTCACACATACACATACAATACATACAATATATATATTCAAACATATATTTTTCTTTCCTTCATTTGCAAAATAAAAATTGCGAATAAATAGATTTTTCATTTTTCCTGTTACCTTTTTAATAAAATGAAGAAAAGCGTTAAAAAAGGGAACCAAAGAACGAACCATTAAGCATTTATCACACTTCGAACAAAAGGTGTGGCATTGCATTTTACGGCACCAGCTGCTACCATATTCAGTTTCACTGTTCATTGGCATGAAAATTTGTTAAATGACAAAAAAGTTCTTCTGAGAATTATTCTTTCGAGAAATGAGAAAAATTTTTTATGTTTTTTATCTTCTTTATTATGTGTACGAGTACGTCAACATATTCTGTGATCGTTTAAATCCTAAAACACAAGGGAATATGATATATTAATATCTTTTAATACCATTTCACTTCACTTGACTCAAGACATACATCAACATATTGATTTTATTAATATGATACTTTTCAACAGATGCGTACAAAATAATACTCCATATATATCAACTGATAATAAGAATATGTTCGTGACATCTTAAGACAATATCAAATATAACAGCAGAAATTAATATGAAGGGACCGCTTTTACAATTTTCACTTAAAAAGGTTTTTTAATTACCTTTTGAAAGAGAATTTCTTGAAAAATTTTGAATTTCTTTAACTTCTATTTTTTAAAAAAAATTACATCTCAAATGTGTCTAACCAGCATGACCACACACTTTCTATTATTAAATAAATATATAGACTATGTATAAAACAGCAGTTGTAACAAACCTTTAAACAGCTTCTTTAAGTAAACATTACTTACTAATTTTTATTGTAATTTTGATGGAGAATACTTCGACTCATCAGAACAATTTCATATGAACTATAATCATGTGATATGAGCTGTGAAGCTAATAATGTTTACTGTACTTCAAAGCAGTGCTATACGGTGCTCCCATCACTCACCTCTGTAACATATGTTTCAAACAGCAATCGACAACAAATACTCTCGCTAATATCCTCAATTCCCAGATTGCCCAAATAAATATCTCTAAATATTATTATTTTCAGTGTTTAAACTTTAATGATCCAATAGCTGGAAGATTACATTATTCAATCGAATGATGGCTCTCGACTTTTCCAACTAAAGAAAAAAATTAAAAATACCATTGTGAAATAAAATAGAATATCTAATACTGAAGATGCAATACTCTCTTTGAGCGTAAATACATAGAGAGAAATTAAAATATGTTTCCGTATACTTTTCAGACACCCAAAAATTATGCAAATACGTCATATCAATGTGAATTTTTTAAATGATAATAAATAACCGATGTATAAAAACATATAATAAACAAAATTTATTATATAAATTTATATATATACATATATATAAAACAATCCTGGAAAATTTTTGCAATTGTTGGTATTTTTATAATGGCAACTGAAGACCAGACACCAAACCAACATTTATTTTCCGGGTTAATTAGTTGTGATTATTTATATGCGTCACTCGGTCTCTTAATCACTTATAGCTAGCGAATTTAATTTAAATGAATTAATTTTTTTGGATGCCTATGGGTTTCTTGTTATGTTTGTCTTCGTAGCAGGAGATATCTTTCAATGTGTGGAGCATCGGCCGATCTGTTTGCATGACCACAAAGAGGGAAGGCACCTGATACCGTCTATGTTGTAATCCTATTATATTATATTTTATAATTATCATTATTGGAGACTTGAGATCTAAATGCCAATTTATTTGTATTTACTTTGTTGTATATATTAAAAGCATTAAGAAAAATATAAAAGATTTTATATTTATTTTCCAGGCATCGCTGGTGTTGCTTGGGTGTGTTCGCGTTATTGTAGGAGGTACCATATTAATGTGTGAAGCATCGGTCGAACCATTTACATGAGTACGGAGAGGGATAGGATTCCTGGTAAATACTTTTTAAGTTGTTTTTGTTGGTTTGAATTTGTAATTGCAATGATAATAGTATTAATATGTAAATTAGTCAGTAATTTAATACACCCGGTTGGATATGTTTCAATACACTGGCGATTTGCTGAGGGCATATCACTGAGGTGGATATAAGCCCACGAGGATAACGGAGCTTTAATCAGCTAATTGGTTACTAAAGATCTGGACATCATATTATAAAACAAACATCTGACGAATTTTTTAAGTGATAATAAAAAACCGATCCATAAAATAAATAAAAACAAAAGTTATTAAATAATTTTACATATATATATATAAATCAATCAATTATTCCAAGAATTTTGTTTTAAAAACTATAAAGCTGAAAGAAATTTTTTCAATAATCATATAAATTTTTTTTCCGGATATTTTGTTTCTAATTTTATGCGGAAGTAAAATTATATTGGAAAAATAAATTTGCAATTTGCTATATATTTTTTGCAAAAAATTTAAAAATAATAAAATTCTAAAAAAAATTTAAAAAAAATCCCAAAAATAAAAAAATTTTAAAATGCGTGAAATCGTACATCTACAATGCGGCCAATGTGGTAACCAAATTGGAGCAAAATTTTGGGAAGTTATTTCCGATGAACATTGCATTGATTGCAAAGGCTGCTACTATGGTGATAGTGATCTACAATTGGAGCGAATCAATGTCTACTACAATGAAGCCAATGGAGCTAAATATGTGCCTCGAGCCGTACTTGTTGATCTTGAGCCCGGTACAATGGATTCTATACGTTCCGGTTGCTTTGGTCAAATTTTTCGGCCTGATAATTTCATATTTGGGCAAAGTGGAGCTGGTAACAATTGGG
>NC_051847.1:16616796-16663530 GCF_002237135.1 Teleopsis dalmanni | reverse complement strand
TCTGAGTAAAATGGAAAGGCTTGCTTGACCATTGGTATGAATTCAAACAAAAACTGCAATTCGTATACCCAAGTGACCTATTCCTTATGTGACTAAAACATCGATGATGTTGAACACTTATTTACAAAGTACAACTACGAGTTTCAAATCAAATGAGTTTATAATTAATCTACATAGGATTTATTTTTTATATAGAACATATCTGTCCTCAAAACTTTGAAACTAAAACAAAATAAATAAAACAATACACGAATAATTATATTTGTTGTTTTTGCATAGCAATATATATCCGTAGTTTTATAACTAAATTAATTCAAAATGCATATTTAAAACTTTATTTTATTTATTCATTAAATAAACTCTTCCAGTTTATTAAAATAATTTTGCAAAATAATTAAAATATCATTAAAAACGTGTTCTGCATTTTAAAATCACTCAGCTCACAAAGTGTTTTAGTAACTGCGGTGCAATGTTGGACGCACTCCAGCCAATTTCCAGCAGCTAACAAAACTTAACTGGTAAGTGATGCACTTCACCTGTTCATCACTTCACCTCATCCGGTGCGGGCATATCTGCGGTTAAATGCTACTTGCATTTTTCATTTTTCGTTTGCGTAAAACTGGAGAATCCTTATTTACGAGTGCATTACATATCTATGTGTGCGTTCCGAGTTTGACGTTTAATTGACATTGAACTTTAAAATATCGACCCAGTCATGTTATGCAATCTGAGCACTTAAAATGTAGCTACTTTTCGAGCATCGAATAATTAAATACCTGAATCGAAAACCGTTTTATTCAATTTATATTGAAAAAAGAAAATATTTATGAGCTAATCGAAAAGTATTATTTTTACCTAAACAGAGATAATTTTGGTAAAATATAATTTAAACCAATAATAAAAATTTAACTTCAATAAATATAAGCACAAACATTATAAACTTTAGAACTTAATGTGAAAATCTAATTCTTTTTAATGAAAATAAATATTTATAACCAAAATGTGTATTTCTACATATTCAAGAAGTATTGCTAAGTAAATGGTACTTTTCACAAATAAAAAATATTGAAATTTTCTAGCAATACCGTTTTATTTTAATCGAAATAGATGTCTTCAACATTTTATTGCAGTAATTTGCGACCTATTAAGTTAAGTTTATTGTTTTAGATCGTCTGCCGGAATGTTGGAACAAAGCTTTTGATTAGCTTCGGTGACATCGTTACAGCTTTGATACAAACATTTATTTAAAATAGTAAAACTACGTAGCACAAGGCCTAATTAAGTGAATATGAGGGTGACCGACCTTATGGATGTATATTCCTGACAATAGATTACTACAAATACGCATACAAATATGAGATTTTTGTTATTTAATTAATTAATTAGTCTCTACCTATTTACTTACTTATTGTAGTTGGCCATTACTTCATTTTTAAATGTATGTAATAACCGCCTATAGCCAATCCGATCACGAGCTTGATGTCGCCAGTTGGTAATATCAAGTATCTTCATACCGTAGGTCACCTAGTCTTTCCACCTAAGTTCCTGACATATTCTACCACATTTTTCTTCGACGGGTCACAAATGAACCAACTTTTCTAACCAGTGCATTATCTTCCATTCGCACGACATGATCAAGCCAACGGAGTTGCTAAATTTTTATGCGCTTAACTATTCACTGTCCCGATATATCTAACTCGTATAGCTTTTCATTCCATCGAATACGATACTTGTTGCAAATACGTAAGAGACCTTTCGAAGAATTTTTTACTCGAATGGTTTTACTGCCTTCTCACCAGTGTTGGTAATTGTCCCAACTACTGCATTATACAGTGACACAGATATGCTAAGATATGCTGTAGAGCGAGAATTTTACTTATCGAGAATGGGTTTTATTTCTCAATTGCTTACTTAGACCAAATAAACATCTGGTGGTAAGAGTGATTTTTCATTGAACCTATAAGCTGGTGCCAATTTTGATGTTGACGCTGGTGCCCAAATAAACAAAGTCTTTGGACCACTGTTAATTAATAGTTGTCCAGAGTGACGTGGGTCATAGATACACGAAAGCGGTATATATACACAGAAACAGTTTTTCAATTGACAAATATAAAGTGGGTATGAATTCCCTTTATTGGATCGTTTCCAGAATTTGGCTCACTGTAAATATTTAGTGTATGGTAAACTTTCTAAGTCTAAAGCAAAACTGTTCTAATCAGCTGGTTGACAAATGACTTCAATCTTTTTCAAAGTCCTGTCAATAAAACTTTATATGTAATGTTTCCATGATAATTTGCACATCATACAGGATCACCTTCTCTGCAGAGTGTGTAAAGTATTATAAACATAAACCAAGAATATCATTTTATTTATATTGTCACGAGGATTTCTATAAATCCTACCTCTCTCTATTTCTTTTCTCATGCATAAAACCATATTGCAATCGTTTAGATTCCATTCAATAGAGCTTCAATTAATTGATTTCATACTATTAAAAATTTTTCAAATATAGTGTTACATTCTAAAGTAGTTCAATGCATAATATTTCTTTTAATTTATATTTTCCCAATAGATTTGTGTGATATTCCTATCTCCAATTTTCGACATATTATGGAAACGAATAAAAACTTCTTCATAACTGATTCATATTCTTACCTAAGCAATTATCAATTTCATGCATATTAAACCTTTGCCGCAATAAAGATATATTTATGTATATGTATGTGTTATGTGTTTATATATTTGCATAGTATATATTACCTCCATTAAGCTCTATATACATCTAGATGTTATAGGTTTTCATTTTAATAGCATATGAAAGAAATTGCGGAAGGAATATTTCACTCCAGTCACACAAAGAAAAACCAATTCCATGCAAATGAAAATATTATTATTTTCTTATTTTATGTATAAATCACAATGAGAACAACAACAACAACAATAATAATAACAAAAATAAAACATAAAATGTATTTTAATTTTCTTTTGTTGCAAGTATTGACCAAACTTTTTCCTTAAATTATGCAATACAAGCTTGTGTCTGTTTATTTGTTTGTTTGTTTGTTTGTTTGTTTGTTTGTATGTTTGTAACAAACAAATAAAGAACAAAGTTTCATAAAAGTATGAGGAGAAAAATTTTACTGCAGTAGATAAGTTTTTATATTTTACGCAAAATATTTAATTTGAGACAATAGAAAAAACTAAAAAAAAAAAAATTAAGAAAGTATGAGAAAAATTATAGCATTCTCTGCAGTAGGACAATAAAAACGTTGCCAGAAACAAAAAAAAAAGAAAACGAAACTGAAAATGAAAATGAAAATGAAAAAAAGAGGAAGAAATATTATAAAATTTACCACACTCCCTCTGCCAAAAAATATAAAAATTGTGGCTTTGATATTACCCATGCACTCCTCTTATGAGTGCGTTATTTTCGTTTCAACTGCTGTCAAATTTCTGGAAAAGTGTACCCAATGGCACAGTGGCATAGTGGCACAGTGGCAAAACTCAAGACACTCGAGTGCGGGCCTTGCACTGTTTATATTTTTATTGTTGGAGCGCCTTTTTGTCATTTCAGGTCGTTTTCCCGCAGCATTAAAATTTATGCTCCTGCGTTTAAATTGCGGAAACAGATGAAATGCCAACAACGTTTTTCATTTTCTCTTTGATGTACGCCACAAACACACTTAAACGCACTCACACGTACTGAGTTACCATATTTCCACTCACATATGCAATGCACATGCATAATGACGCAGAATATCACTTGTGTTTGTGTGGTGGTATGCATTGCACTGAAACGGAAGGAAGCTAAAAACGTATATGTGTGTACGTGTGAGTGTCATATTGTAAAAGCTGGAAATGAGTTAATATTTCTTAAAAGTGTGATACCGGAAGACGTAACAACGGAAATATGAGAACATGAGCAGTCATAGTTAGTGTTTAGTGTTTGCATGAAATGCTGTACATTTGCGGCAGTGCAACATGTTTATTAGTTTCGTGCACTTTAGTTTTCCTCTGGATTATAGTATATATATCATATAATTTTACTATTTTCTGTTTTAGTTTATTATAATTGCTTTCTTCTGTTTATTTTTTTTTTGTTTTTATTTCTGTTTGTTGTTTTTTGTGTACACTTTTTATATAATTTCATTTAACAGCGCTTCTAGTGTCTGGACGAAGCACCTCTTATGTTATTTGCACACTTCCGGCTATTGTGTTGTTAGTGCAAATTTATGGCAATGCTTTCCTTTGCCAGCTTCACACAATATATAAAATAACAACAATTTCATAAAATTTTTATATACCATGAAATATTGTGTATGCTGACAATGTGAGTGTAGCTGAGAGCTATAGCATTTTTTATACTCTAGGACATTTTTTGTACAGCGGCTTCAATATTATTTCAATTTATTTAAGGATTTAAATTTCAAAATACTATCGCTTTATAAAGATCAAAGATGGGATCTATAATAAACTGTTCGTACAATGCGTCCACTGACGCATATTTACTAAAGAATTTTTTCACTTCAGCGGTATTCAGAAGAATTCTAATCCTTTTCGTATTAATATTTGATCATTCTTATTCGTAGAGCAATTCCTTGTTGATAATTATTGTTATACAAGAGGATCATATTCTTCAGTAATGTCTCTGTATCTTATATATATCGTCTGTATTTTATACACAATACATATTTTGAAAGCAGTATGCAATTAACACTACCAGCACTGTGTTTAAATTATATTTGCTTAGATTTAGAAGATAATTACTACGGGTTCAAATATAAGTTGTTCGTGACAATGCGTCCACTGATCAGGATTTAATCATTCTGATTTATGAACCAATTCTTTGTATATAATTCTTCTCCTATGTTGTACTAGAGGAGGATATTCTCCAGGAATGTCTCTGTTTCTTATATACATAATTTGCATTTATCAATTATTAAATCTCTCCGCACTTAATGCAAATTTAGAAAACAGTATCCATTTATCACTACCAGTTATGTTTTTAAATTCAAAATTTTTAGATTTAATAGGTATTTACCTATTAAATTTTTTAGATTTAATATTTAGGTATTTTTTAGATTTAATAGGTATCCTCAAGATGTTTGCCTTTATAAATGTTTATTATGTGTTGTTGAATCATAGTGAAAATTAAGATTAAATATTTTAAACTATTTTTATTGAAAAATATTAAGTTAAAAATATTTCCATTTATTAATATATATCATATTTTAATGATATTATATATTCTTTTATTATTATATAAATCATTTATTTATTGTTATTATAATTAAATAATATTGCACTTTATTATTTTTTATTTCTAAGTATTCTCTTTAAGTATTCTGTATTAAGTTAAGATATTTCAATTTACTCATAAAAAAAATCATCCATATATTTATAATATAACTATATATTTTATTACCATAACACTTAAAAGTTAAAAAAATAAAACTTAATCTAACAACACCTTATTTTCGATCTGTTTCAGATGTTTTGATAAATGTGCACACATGTGGGGCCAATGCCCCTTGGAGCTTATGCCGTATAAAAACGTTCAATTGAAGGTACTTAACAGCAGGCAGTAAATAAAAAGATTTTCAAACAAAACAAACTAATAATGACGATATCTTAAATTCATACAAGCAATCAAAATCACGGCAGGAATGAACAACACTAATATTAAGAAAAACTACAAGCAAATGAGAAAACAAACAAATTAAAATAGAAAAAAAAAATAAATAATCATAAAAAGTGTATAAAAATTTATTAGAAAAATCAAAACATATATTCTCTTTTTTTAATTTAATAAATGAAAAATACAAAAACAACATATATACGAATATATATGGCCTACACCACGTTGAACAGTGAATCACTTAAAATCTCGTTAACTTAAGTTATCGTTTTGTCGTAAAAATATATTTCCGGTGAAATTTCTCTCCTGCATCTTCACGATTCCAGTGGCAATTACCGAAATTACGTTTGTTGACATTGTTCGAGTTGCTCGTTTGTGTTAAAACACCGTTATTTGTTATTGCAGTTTCGATTACTGTTTTGGCTGTTAAACTTTTGCGCCGTTTTGTGCTTGCGATTTGCCGAGCGCTCCTGCCGCGTGATATTCCTTCTCTGTGACAAATTCTGTATATCCGGTAAATAATAAAAGTAATTGTTTGCTACGCTCAATCGGGCAAGGCACACACATTCCTGCATGTGCTCATATCCGGAAATAATTTAAAGCTCATATCCCTGCTGCCATTTACATTTCACATATTGTTTCCGTAATTTAACTCCGGTTATTTTGAATGAAAGTAATCATTTGCACCAAATGTTAGTGGTAAAAAATTACAGATAATAAAATAAGTAAATTGTGTATTCAAGTAATAACAACATTAGGATTGAGAATTCCTTAACACTTAAATTATCATATAAAAATCAAAATTCTACATATTAACTAATCAATCAAAATGAAGCGAAAACCAAAATTTAAGGGTAAGTACAAAACAGATATATAAAACAGATATACCATATACCAATTTAATTAACTAAATTTTAAGAAATTTTGAAAGTTGAGACGGTACTATTATTAATATATTAATATATATATTAATATACATATCAGTATTTCTAATATCATTTCAAAGTGTTTGAAACATTTTCTATATTGATGTTCGATACTACGAGTATATTGTTGTTCGAATATGCCAAAATTTTAGCGCTCTACCTTTAACTCAATAATGACACCAAGTCGTTTCGTGTTCTACTTTGGCTAATCCTTCACTTCAAAGGGGCCACATACTGGACGGTCCACAATATATATATACTGAACTGCTTGAAAAGTTTTACTGCTGATGCATAACCAGATGAGGGGATTTATATCGCCAAAACTTCCCGAAATAGATCGAAGAACTATAATCTTCAACATATCTATTTATTATATATAAAATTTTTTTAAAAATTTACTTAAATTATCTGATAGCCCTCTGATATCTGATAGAAAATTATTCAGACATATTCGAAAACCATTCGGTTCACTATGCTTGAGCTAAATGTTAGAATATAAGTATATTCGAAAATAAAAATATTCGAAGTTTCTAGCAAGTCACATAATATTTGAAACATTATTATAAAGCTAAATGAAAACAAAACGAGATATCGAGCAAATGCTGCTCAAGATTTTGATCCTTTTTGAAAATTTAATTCCAAAATACTTGAATTATTGGACCATTATGCTGCTCGAGTTTTTCGATCCTTTTTTGAAATTTAATTCGTAGACACTTGAATTGTTAGACTATTACAATTCTCAAACACTTTGTAAGATATTAGTACTGACTGAATAATAACTTTGATAAATTTCTATCTTAGTTTTTCATATCATTTATTTAATCAATACTTTTTCACAACAAATTTTTATTTTTTTTTCAAATACTAAAAGGATTTTTATCCACACAAAAAACTACAGACATATTCCCAACTTCCTACACACAATACTTAAGTAACCCACAACTGCCTTTAAAAGTTCATAATTCACGAACCGCCACAGTGGCTTGACTTATTATTTTGTATATATCATATATATTGAGTTGAATCAATTTCGTTCAATGCTTTACAACTTACATTCATTGCACACCATTATAATTTTAAATATTGTTACAATATTGAATTCTTACTATTTTTAACTGAAAACGTAGTTTTCGGTATAAGAAGGTCTGATTTTATTTTACTACCTTTTAAAAAAAATATACAATTTTTTAAACATCCTTAAAAACTATTTTATTTTTCAATAAAAAATTTGATTCTTACGTTTGAGTTAAATTTTTCTTAAATTTTTATAATACACTTTTTATACCCATTTATATCACTTGTTTGCAGCATAATCATTAAACATCAACATTTTAAGTTACAAACGTATCTTTATTAAATACAAAAATACACAAGTAAACAAATGAAGTCAAAATGTTTGTAGCTGAGATCATTAGCAGTATTCATAAACTAAGTATTTATTTATAGTCTTACGTACCTGTTTTATATTTTCATGTATTTAAATTGTGTATA
Organism: Teleopsis dalmanni; assembly: GCF_002237135.1. Classification (NCBI taxonomy): domain Eukaryota; kingdom Metazoa; phylum Arthropoda; class Insecta; order Diptera; family Diopsidae; genus Teleopsis; species Teleopsis dalmanni. Next base: position 16,655,475 of record NC_051847.1, on the reverse strand, counting down.
AACTCTATGTACAGATGCGCTCGACTATATTTACATCTCCGACGACAGCGACTCCAACACTTTCCTCATATCCAGCAATGGCAGAGGTGGTAGCCTTGCGAACGCAATTAGCGCTACGGCAACAACAGTCGTGACTCTCGCAAGCGCCGTCATAATTGACAAAACAACTGCCTCGGACAACTACAATGGCGTTGCGGTGGACATGGGCTCAATGCTCCTCAATAATACATTGGAAGATAATAACACAAGCTTCTTCGGCGAAAATGTCAACGGAAGTGACCTTATGGCAAATTCCACTGAAACTGATACGAGCAGCGATGACCTGGCGAATTTATTGAAAATGGCAGTAACATCAGTGGTATTGGGCCTGATGATACTCATTACTATTATTGGTAAGTAAAACATTTATTTTTATCTTCATCCTATTGAATTTTTCAACTGATAAAGTAAATGAAAAATTCAATTTTCCACTTATTTTCAAACAAAAATAAAAGAGAAGAAGAAAATAAATATGGGACCCCGATTCGATGTTTAGTTTCTTAAATAGAAAGGAAGTGAAAGGAATTTAGTTAAACTGCTGTTGTGTGACTTAAGTAATTGCAGATTAATTTTATTGTTAGAATGTATTTTATTAAAAGAAAAATAAATATGAATTCTGTTTTATTAAATTTATTATTGTTTTCTGTGTGAAATTTATTATTACATATTTCAAAAGCACAGCACGAATTAAAATGTAATAAAGTCATTTTATCCTTTCCACATTTCATTTCAGATTTAGATATATTAGACTCTCCTGTGTGCTGTTGACATGTGTGCTAGACAAATAATATCAGATGCGTGTGTCCTTTTTAAAGTTAAAGCACAAAATATATTAACAATATTTCAAAAACATTCCAGTAATGGCTTTTTAAGCGGAAAAACAAATTTTGTGAAATATTTTATATGAAATACTTAAAATACATAAAATTATTTTGAGCTTCTGTTTTCTATGTCAAAAATATTCAAACACATGCAAAATATTTTAATAAATTTTATCACTTCAGTAGTGAATGTGCAGATAGGGGATAATTAAAAAAAAATAATGATTGAAAACTAAAAATAAAATCAATTTCAGCTTTATATAATATATATGAGCTTAAAACTGTTGAAGAAATATTTTAAATTTTTTCCTCTTAAAATATTAATTTCATTTTACCTATCTTAATAGGGATAATGCCGATTTTTCATGTAACATACATATCGGGAAAAATTTTTTATAGGACTATATATGGTGAGACGTTGGAACAGCGCACTGTCCAACAAGTGGCCCCACTAAAGTGAAGGATTAGTCGAAGTAGACCACGAAACGACTTGGGTGATTTTTCGTCCTTCGATTCTCGGACGTTCTTATTGAGTTAAAGCTGGAGTGGCTTCCGTTCGCATAACTACATCTTTTGTTAATACAAGTAGCTCTTTTAGCTTGAGGTTTCCTGCCAAGTCGTCACCAACCCAATGGTGTCCCAAGACAGTCTTCTTCCTACTTGCCAGTGCTGGACATTGGCACAATATATGCACCGCTGTCTCCTTTTCTTCTAGACATAGTCTGCAAGTGTCTTCCTCAGCAAAAGTTATTTTTTTGAGGTGATACTTGAAGTTGCCATGTCTAGTAATTAGTGAGGTCAGACAGCTAAGGGTGCTCCGCGAATAGCTAAGCACTTTTATCGCTTCTCTGGCCCACGGTTTAGGTAACATGAGTTTGGTCTGTCTACAAGTGCTCATCTCTCTCCATCTATTAAGATGAAGTGAGATTATCCACTTATAGACATAGGCTGCCGTCATGCTGTACCCCAATGGTATTCTGGGCTCCGGGTCACAAAAATTATGGCTTGATCCTTGCTTTGCAAGTTCATCTGCCTTCTCGTTTTGCTCAATACCGATGTGTCCTTTAACCCATATGATCGTCACCTCATTTCCATGAGCATATTCCATGAGCTTCGTTACACATTCTTGTACTAAGCTGTTAGTTATGTATGTTTTTTGCATGCTATTGATAACTGCTTAGTTGTCCAGCGCTATCAGAATCTTTTTCTGATACACCTGACAATCCAATAGGTGGTCCAGAGCATGTGAGACCGCCATAAGTTCCGCTTGATAGCCGGAAACATATATTCCTAGATGTAGAGTGCACGTTAGATTTAGCTCTTTCGAGTAAACCCCAGCACCAGCTCAGCCATCCATTAAGGAGCCATAGGTAAATATGCAAATGTCATTCCTTTCACATTCATTATGTTATTTTATAGGATTAAGTCTAACATTAATACTGATGGTTATAAGATAGGTAAGATAGGGATAAGGCAGAAAGTGAAGTATTCTTTGAATAGTGGTATTATATTCAAAGTGTAATACATAGTTTTACCACTTATCTTATATCATATAAGATCTGAGTAGATATCTATTCGACCTACTATGACTTGGCAATTTTAAAACTGATATGAAATACATATATAAAACTTAAATGTTTTATATATATTAAAATGTTTTAAAGCATTTCGAAATTAAAGCTGAAGAGTTCTTTAAAAATCAATTATTTTTCTCATATAATTTTTTCTTTCATTTTCCAAAAACATGAAAATTTAATAGAAACCTATTTATAAATATCCTTATAACCCATTTCAGTGAACTTTTGCTGATGCTTTATTTGCTTGTTTTGTTCAACAAAACTTAATTTGTCTCAAGTGGCATCATTTATTTCCTTTTAGCAACAATTCCAGTGTTATTTCGTGCTTGTCTTGCTTTTATCTTTGTGCGAATGTCAAAATTGATTTCATTAATTCAAGATATTTTCCTTTAATTCAAATGTACCAGCCAAACACACACAATACTTAACGTAACACTTCAGTTACTATACGCAGTTAAGGATATACAAAGCTTTGTCATATATATATATATATATATATACATATATACACACACAAGCATAATACATGTATGTGAGTGTATGTGAGTAAAAGAAAATGGCTCTAATCAAACTACTTCAACCATTTTTCATTTTCATCTCGTTTCACTTCTATACATTTCATATTTGATTTTCTACTAATTTGCTTTAATTTACTTGCTTACAGCGCGCAGGATACTAGATCCTGCTCGAGATACTTTCTTTTTTCTCTTTCAAATTCATATCCTTTTATACTATATTGACATTTTGTTCCTTCGAGGAGTGCGATTATGTGTGCCCTTTTAATTTCGTTTTTTCTGTTTGGCAGCAATAAAAGGCTTTCTGTTTCTTGCTATTTCTGAGACCTGCCAATAGTCATGTTTCCGTAATTGGGAGCCTAATTCTTAATAGGTATTTTGATATTTGCAAGGCTTTAATTTTCATTTGCAAAATTGCTTGTTTCTGTTCTGTATTGTGTTACGGATTTGGCAATATTAACGGCATTACCATTGCACATAGTCTCATTGCGTATATTAGAGCTCTTAGACATAGACAATTTAATTTAGTTTCACTTGAAGCATAATTCCTTGCGAAATTAATAAAATTTACAATTAAAGTACATGAACAGCGTTTATTTGTACAAATGTATAAACCTTGAACAACATTTAGCACCTTCAGCATAAATACTGCAAATTAAAATTAATTTGTTATTACAATATTTCAAATAATATCGTACAATATAATGTTTATTCTGCATATAATGTCCTTAAAAGCTGTAATAAAAGTTTAATATAAAGATATGAAAAGTATACAACGGTTGCATGCTCGTTCTGTATTAAAATTTATTGAGATTTAAATAAATATCATACCAAATTGTTATTAGCAGAAATTTGTTTTAATTGTAATACATAGCTTTTTAAAGGGACTTTAATAGTTAACTGAAGTAGAAATATGTTTATCTCTGTCGTTGTTTAAATATACTTCATTGTTAACATCAGTAGTAAGATAATTGCTCCTCAGCTTTTTAGATATTTTAGTTTTCGTTTCCACTCATCACGAACTCAAGCCTACGTACTTCTGAAACTAATACCTTACTCTAGTAGACCTTATTCTATTAGTAGTTTAATTGATTAGACAACCCCGTTCGAGTTGTTACTTAACGTAATTTTCGTCTATATTTGTCACGAACTCAAGCTTGGATTTTTTTGTGTCTTATTGATAACACCACTGCATCTTGGTCAACTCTGTCTATTCAATTAAGTTAAGACCATCATCGGCTTCGCCTTTCAGTATATTACCCAAAATGTCACGTTTTGGGTATAGTTTTAGTCACTGTAATCAATTCTAATAACGTGTCCTACCTTTCTTTATTTAATTGATTTTGCGGTTGTGAATGTGTTGGAGTGTCCGCACAAGCTTTCAAGTTTATAATTCTCATATTATGACTAGATTTCGTTTTCGTATGTATAATAGACTTAACTGCCTGAAATTAGGTTTCATAGCACCTATAGTGCGGCAAAAAATTGTCTCAAATAGATCTACTATGTTGCTCTTACAAATTATGCACTATCCTTCATATCCAAAAGAAATGGAAATGATTATCTGCAATATTATATTTGAAAAATATAATAAAAACCCTTCATATAATGAAAAACTTCATAAATAAAATACAAGGAATTTGAACCGGAACTTTTTGCGTTTTGGTTCAAAAAAAAAAATATATAGGTTCGGTTCCGGTTTTCGTTCCTGCAACAATATCGGATTATTCGGTTTTCGACTCATTTCCGGTTCAAAGCCCTAATCGAACCGCAATTTTTTCCATTCCAGTTCAAAAGACAGAAAATATACCGGTTCAGTTTCGGTTTTCGTTCCTGCAAAAATATCGTTCTTTTCTGTTTTCGGTTCGGTTCTAGTTTGATGACCTATAAAATACAAACTTATTTACTGATTCATGTTACTGATTCATGTTATTGTGTACAGCAGATCTACCTATATATAACAAGTTTATAAAAAGTTATATACTTTCGTTCACATCATCGATATGAAATGGAAATAAAAGATACTATAATATGGAATATCTAGCAAACAAATTTCAATAAAATACAAATTCTTTTCCTATGGTTATATGATATATTCAACATATATATCTGCTTGGATCTGCAAAATTTATATTCAAAACTTCTTCTTTTCTCATATTAGTTATGTAAAGGACAAAAAATTAGGAAAAAAATATTAGGTTTATTTTGTGATGATAAATGATGACATTATTATAGGCTTATATAAACTTAGATTGAAGTTTCGACTCGAAAGGAAGATTGAATTTGCTACTATTTTCGCTATACATTTTTAAACAAGTCTAAACAAGTTAAATGTTTATTAGAATTAGAACGAAAAATTCATAACAGATGTATAAAAATTTATTTATGTATTTGAATTTAAATGCAATAATAATTGTCAAAATAAAAAACAGAGAAATTATCATAAATTTTAGGTACAACAAAATAGTTCTTCACTTAAATGTGATTGTTAAGTGAAGAGCTCCTTGAATACAAATTGAAAAAGTTCCATACTTGGCAGCGTTAAGTCGTTGTATTTCAATGAGAACGAATTTCATATTGCATAAATGGAGAAAATGGAAAAATGCATTGGAGAAAAAAACATCTCAGCACAGTGGATGGAGAAGGAATTGCAGAAATATTAAATAATGATGACTTAAATATGCAGAAAAATGATTTTAAAGTAAAACAAAAAAAAATTTCATTTTAAAAATATAATCATTTCAACACATAAAAGAAAATATTATAAATGAAAAGAACATTTGAAAATATCACTAAACAGTAAAAGTTTAAGAATAAGAATAGAATAATAAACTCAGATAGAATATACAATAGCATCAACACATTAAAAAAAGGATAAATGCTTTAAAATCCTTATGCTTCCGAAAAAAAAACCTGCAAAATAAGCGTTTAATGTTGCGCAAAGAGAATATTTAAGCAGCTGCAACACCTTGTATACAAACTGTGCGGATGCAGAGTAATGTGGCCAACGCCTTTCTACACTGCAGTGAGGATGTGTGTTGTATATAAACATGTTGCCAGCAGTTAACGTTTTTACTATGTTTTTCACACACAATTCTTTAACAAAAAACTGCATTGCAGGTTGTGTGAATGGTTGAATGCACGTTTACCTCTTGTATGATGTACACCGTTTTCATCATTAACGCCATTTTTAGCCCTAAGTGTAATTTTGTAAGTGAAACAGTGAAAGAGTGCAGTAAGAAGAGAAGAAAGGAATAATCAGCTTGACGTTAAGTCGGAAAATTGTCACTTATACAAAATGTGTAATGGCGTTCATGTACCACAAAATGGGCTATTAAAACATTCGTACATGTAATGTCAAACAATAACTTCCGCTATCGCCGTCCTGACTCCTTTGTATTTGGATGCTTTTGTTTTCTCATTCCAAAGGAAAAAACGTGTTAAATTTCTTTTTATGTGCCGCAATGTAGCAAAACACTTAAAAAGTTCACAAGCTCCATATGAACCGAATGAACTATTTTAAAAGGAAGTTGTTGTTTTTTCACTTTCACTTTGATATACGTGTTATGTTAATATTGTTTTAATTTTTACTTTTACGTAATGTTTATCTTTAAACACAGAAAGATACAAAGTTGTGATTTTAAGAGAAACATACTTTTTTATGAATTTATACAAAGCAAAATATCTATCGTATATATCCTTATTCAAGGTGCACATTAGAACTAAAATTTTAAACACATTTCAACTAAATATGATATGAGTTAAATGCATTTTTAAGAAATATAAAAAGAAAAATCTACTTTAAAAACTAAAATTAATATTTTTTCCATTTAAATTATTTTAATAAATTAAATTATCCAAATAAATTATCTTAAAGCACTTACGATACCAGTACTTCTATCATGAGTACCTTCTTTGGTCACATACGTGGTTAGTGTTTTATTAACTTGATTAGTGCACCGCACAACGACAGCCATTTTATAGACAGCTTAAAGTATAGACAAAATCTTATGTTAAAGATATATAACAGCGATAAATTAAATTTAAAGCTCTTAATACTCTACTTTACTTCCACGATACAATATCAATTTTGATCCAAGATCAAAATGCTTCTGCGCTCATTCTTTGATCTGCTCACTCAAATTTTGACCCAGTTACTTCTTCAACTCAGTTATTTCACTGGTAAAATGAACACGATATTTTACTGACACCAGCTTTAACTTTTGTGTGTTTAATTACAGATGTCCATTGTTACGATATAGCCAAATCAGCTCGCTAAAGTTCATTTCGATCATGATTTATTATTTGGAAGCAATAATCGCCATGTACTTTAAAGATCAAATATTTTGTGAGTAACAGGTCTATGAGACCGACTCAACAATAGTTTGGCATGCTTTTTAAGTAACTAATTTTAATATAAACATTTAACATAAGATTCTAATTTAAAATTTAAATAAAAAATTTTAATTCAAAATTTTAAAAAGAGGTTTTTGGAACAGTAGTAAACTACACAAAAATATTCATTTTATATTATTTTACTTAATTGAATTATTGACTGACCATACAGCTGTTTCAAGTATTGACAAATACCAGTGGTCTTGGAAATAATTTTTGTGTTTAATTATTCGTGAATAATTTTTTGAGACTGCAAATAGCAGGAATCGAACTCGGGTGCTGCCAAATTTGAAGCTCAGAATCAGTACACCTTAACCAACTGACCCAGGTTCTTAAGTTTAAGAAAAATTCCAAACTTTACTTGAAGATAATTTCATTAATCAATACATAATCAATACATTAAAAATAAAGTAGAAAAATTAATTTTTATTTTTAACACTTAGTAGAAGTTATGAAAAAGTAAAAATATAATAAAAAATATAAAAAATAAATTATTTGATTTTTAAGTAATTAAAAATTTAATTTATAATTTAATTTTTCTTTTTAATTTTTTTTTAACCGGAGAAAAAATTTTATAAAATCAACGAAGTTTTTTTCTCACAGCTATTCTCGTGGAATTGATAGAACATCTTATCACACCTTCGATGAACTTATTTAAAGTACTTTTTAATGTTAAATTATTTCAACTAACTTTCAACTTAAATTATATAGTTTACGCAATGTTACCTTCTAATTTTTATTTAAATGTATTATTTATAGTAGGAACTCAAATAATTTGTTTAATCAATTTTCAAGCGTATATTCTCGAAGGATTTCTAAATTGTCTAGAACAAGACAGTAAGTCCTTTAACCTTGACAATGAAAAATTTTAATTGAATTCATTGAAAGAAAATAAGTGCGTGCTTAAAGTTTTTAGTTGAAGTTGTCAGTTCGGTCTTAAACTAAACATTTTTAATCAAAACTTTTATTTCTTATAAATAACTTTTGAAATATTGAAAAGTTTAAATATGTATACCTTAAAACCAGGAATTCAATTTACTTGCCCTTTAGAATCGTATATTGATTTAGGGTTTGTGAAAAATATTCGATAAAGTTTTGTTTTAATAATTTAGTTTAATTAATCAATTCGCCTAAAAATGGAGAGTACTTATAGTTAACAAATTTCAAACATTTTTAAATGAATTTGACTTGTGGACTAAACGTGAAGACTGTGCGGTTATCGGAACTTAATATGCAATCTTGGCGAATAATAAAACAGGTAGCGTTTTGAGTTTTAGCAAACTTCCAGATGTTTTCGAGTAGAAGGACTTTTAGTTCTCCCAGAACCTAACCTATGCTAAAGTGGACCTATAAAGTAGATCTAATAGCTAATTACTTAGAAAATGAAAATAAATCTTACAAAAAAATCATAAACTGTAAATCCTGAGGTAAGTGTTGTCATTGTATCAAATTACACTTTCTATTAAAAGTGAAGAAAATAAAAATACTTCTATTATGATAATTTAATTATAATGATTTCATAAAGAAAATGAAGGTAATCAAATCGCTTATACCGTATAATATAATCATGAAATCGTTATTGTCAACTTTTCCCCAAGTTCACTTTTAGAAAAAATTTAATTGTGGAAACAAATATACATTTTCTCAACAGATTTTTATTCGTTTAAATAATTAAATCAACAAAAATTTATGAATATTTTTTTGGGTATACATAACTAGAAAATTAGCGCCAGTTCAAAAATATCTTAGAAAATTTTAAATTAATGACAATCTTTTATGTATCTAACTTTTAAATGTGACTTAGAAGAAATTTTTAATTACATTTGTCTTATATTCAGTTATATTAGCTTTTCTTAATGTTTTGTTTTGTAATTTCTAAATTTCAAAACAGATTTATTATGATTTTTTCCTTTTAACTTTTCGGAACTGCTTTAAAATATTTTTTATATGGCGCGGATATGTGTCCATGAAACTAAAAGTAACTCAGAAATTTTATGACTTCACTGTTGTTAAGCTTAATTACTGAGGTTTCCCTTTAACCATTATTATTATTATTGCTGTATTTTTTCATTCTAATTTTTTTCTTTTTTTTTGTTGAATTTAATATAACTTTTAGCTTTCTTCTTTAATTTTAACGCAAACTTTAAATTCATTTCTTGATTTATGTGTACACCGAAAAATGTTTTTTAAAAGTTCGCCTTTATTTTGCTTCTGAAACGTGTAATTAAATAGAAAACTTTCTGAAGTCAATTTATGTAATTAAGTAAACAAAGTTTACCGACATGCGGTAAAAACGTACAACTTTTTAATATTAAAGTTTAAGAATTTTTTATTGACTTTCCTTTAATTATATGCCAGTATGGTGTATTATTGTTTAAAGTCAATAAATTATAGATTTTAATATGCAATTTACATAAACAACTGTGAAATTATTAATACAAATTAAATTATATGTAAGGTACTAAGTACTAATTATAACTTTTCATCAAATTAAATCAAGTGAATTTTTACCTAAGACCGAGGCCCAAAACTTTTCACTTTACTATGAATTTAATCATTGCACATTATTCTGATATTATTATACACATTTATAGACAATCCAGTATATTTGAATAAATGCAAATATTCTTTATGTGTAATATACATTCTCAATTATACATCTTTTTTTTTCATATCACATTGGCTTGACACAATAATGTCATCTACTTGATTGCGACAACAACCACACCATAAACAACTGTACAATCTAATCTACATTTGCATTGTTTGCTGTTACAACTACATGTTATGTTGATGCTATGTTGCCAAAATGTTATCAACGACATTTGCATATGAACTATTCCAACATCGCTACTTTAACATCGATGACAACAAAATTGACAAAATTGCAACTTGTTAACACTTGCCATCAACGTTTTTAATCTTGCAACAATAACGCTTATTGCAATGTCGAAAATTGCTCCAAAAAATATTCTCACATGTCACAACGGAACGGAAATTAACAAAACAAAAACAATTCACAATTCACTAAAATATTTCAACAACAGGCAATGTTTTTGTTATTGCCGCCATTATTCTGGAGCGCAATCTGCAGAATGTCGCTAATTATCTGGTGGCATCACTGGCAGTTGCTGATTTATTTGTTGCCTGTTTAGTTATGCCGCTCGGTGCTGTTTATGAGGTAAGTGTACACATTAAAATATAAAATGCTATTTAATGCAATACTAAATATGTTACAAGCTATACTATTTTGAAATGTTTTATATTTTTATTATAATTAAAAAAAAATTGAAATTTGATTTTTGAAATTTATGATATCTTCTACTTCATATACAACATATACCTTATATATCATAGATAACACATGTTTTATTGCAATTAACTTCAGACATAGAATATGCACATATTCTATATCTATAATGACTAGTCATTATAGATTCAACTAGTTATTTAGTTTTCAGTTTGCATCAGTATATATTGAATATAAGCTGTTGGAGATGATATGAGCTGATTAGAAAGGCTTAAAGCAGTTCAAACAGCTGATTGGGTCTACCAAACACATATGAGAGAGTTTCTTAGTATAATAAATCTAAAGTTACAACTATGACTGGTTTCTTAACTGGACATATTCTAGTTAACTATGTTTCTAATATGTGACTATGGCACACTAACACCTGCACATTTTATGAAATGCCAAATGAAACTTTCGCCCACCTTATGTACTCATAACAACTCATCATAATATAATTTTTATTTAATTAATTTTAATATGCCTTAATACAGAACTTATATTTTTCCACAAATATAATGGAATGAGTTCCCAAACAAATAAATTCAATTATAAATAAAATTAAAATTCATTTGAACTTTCAAGCCATACATTTAACCTTAAACAAAAGCAGGTCATTTATTATAATTTTATCAATTCAATCAAATTAAATCAAATGTCCATTTTATAATTCAGTACAATCATTAGATACAATTGAATTATATAAGGATTCAGTTTAGCAAAATAAATTTGATTTCTTGCTGATTTAATTTAAAGTATCTTGAATAAGGACTATAACCCATAAAGAAGTAAAAACTAAGCAAAATTATAAAGTATATAGAAATATATTTCTATACCCATATACATTCGTATTAAAAAAGAAAAAATTGTAATCCGCCACTAATGATTTCATACATCAAAACGGATATATAATGTGCTGGTAGTACATTTTCTATTTAAGTCTAATACCAAAAGTACTAAAGTACTAAATCGTATTTAACTTTCATAACGTTAAGTAGCTTTACTACAAAAGAAACGCGTAGCATAATCGCATTGTTGTATTTAACAAGACGGAAAAGTATGAGTCACAAATGATGTTGAACACTGAGATACAGAACAATGCTCAATACAACAATATCTTTTATTGCTATTCATGTTTACGAGCAAATACACATTTCCTTCCTGACTTATTTGCTAACTTTTGCCAGGACTAATACACACGCATTAAAATGTACACTCTTTCTTTGCTTTGCTTTGCTTTGCTTTTTGTAAGATTTTGCCTTTATATTTATATTCGTTTACACTGAAATATATTTACAATAAATTGTTTTCTCTACGCATTATTTAAAGATAAGCGACGGTTGGATACTTGGACCGGAATTGTGCGACATTTGGACATCTTGTGATGTATTGTGCTGCACTGCATCAATATTACATTTGGTAGCAATCGCGGTTGATAGGTAAGTGCCATGATTCGTTATTATTATTTTATCATACAAAAGACGCAACCAATTTGATTCATTGCGTAAATACAGTAAAATTAATATTAGCTTATCTTATCGTCTCTATACCATCCGTGCCTTAGCATAAAAGCATAAAGCAGCCGTACAACATGGCGTATGAGTAATAGTGCGCGAAGGCTTCAATATTGTTTGTTTGCCTGCGATTCTTGCTGCTAAAGTAAACATATTGCATTACACTTCCTTGTTTAAATTTATATGATTTCTTAATCATTTTATTTTTATTACTGATAGCTTAAAAACTACGTATCATTACGTAGCAAAAGTAAATAAATAATTGAGTATCCTTGAAAGGCATTTCCGTCATTATTTCTATTCTTCATATTTCACTTATTGTTATTTTTAATATGAATCAATCAATCAGTCAAATAGCAATCAGTCTATCAATCAAGTCATACCCCTATACACGTCAAGGCTTTTAAGAAATTCACATTTTTAAAGATTTTTTTTTCTGTGCAATATGCTCTAGAGTTAAAATACTCGTGCAACCCATATCAGCTCCGCACTCCAATTGTTCTCATTTGATTTTTAAATTGTAAACAGTTTTCTTTTGTATAACAGGAAGATAATCGAAATAATTGTTTGACAAATAAAAGCATATAAAAATATCGTATATTAGTAATAACAATACACGTTATATGTAGTAAAAGTGCGCATATGTTGAATGCTTTGTGTATCAATTTTAAATTGATTTAACATATGTCAGTACGACAATCTCAAATAGTCATCAATCATTCCACATGAAAAAGTTTTGATATACTACATGCTTAGAGAAAAATAAAAAATTGTTAATACAAAATATGCAATACAAAATATTATTTTCTTGAATTGAATGGTTTTCTCAAAAACAAGGGTTAATACGATATATAGAAAATCTCTTCATTATGTTTTAAATTGGAAATGTTAATTTACTATTGCTTGCAATTTCATATAACTGCACATTTTCAACAAAAAATGCTCCAGTGTTTATTTATTATTTAATATGATTTACCAAAGTATTAAGTACTCTACTCAAGTGGAAGCCTGATACCTACAACTAATCTAATCGTAACGAAGAAGATACTATAAATTTGATACAAATTATAATTTTCCTACATACTACTCAAATTGTGTACCTTATGATGTCGGTACAAGCCTTATCAAAATCCATAGAAAAGTCTCCATTAATAGGAGAATGTGCTTTACTAGAATAGTAATATTTGCAAGGTGACTAATAAGTTAAATCAAAACATGAACTGGTTAATAGTTTATATACTATTTTGTTCAAATAATTGGTTTCGATTAATGAGATATACATTAACGCTAAATACAACGATTATGATGCACATAATGCTACAAAACATCAAAATAGAATTATCCATTAACTATTTGGTATGAACAAACTAACATGCAAAAGCAGATCAACATTTTTTTCACTTCTCAGAGGGACTTCTGCATGTTCACAAGTCTGGTACCTTTATTTCGAAAGTTCGATAGATAATTTTTAAATTATATTAAGAAGACCAGTGATTAAAATTTTGAACATTTTATTTCTATTTTCAAAAACATTTTTTTTTTATAAAGCCTATTAAATATGCTATGAATTTAAATTTTGTTTTAAGCCTCGCACTTTCACTTTTACCGAAAAGCATGTTAGAAGCATGTATTTTGTATATATCTTCTAAAGTTTTTATCTACTAATAACTCACTTAATGTTAAATCAAGAGAATAACTCTTCATACCATAAAAGCAGTAATTTCCTAAAATTACGGATATTTTATGCAGAATGAAAATTCCACTTTCACCTTCCACTTTCGGACTAATCTTCATTTATGTTCAATTAGTTTAAAAAATGTCTTATATTGAAACCGTTTACTCTGCATTTAATTGAAAGCAAATTGCTAATTTCAAATAATATTATGCTTCATGTTTAATTTGACTGATGACCATCGTAGTAATCTAGCCTGCAACAATTAATTTTAATTAACCGCAATACCGCTTCTGTTCACTGTTGCAGACGTAAGGTTTAATTTACTGATACTAAAATGCACATTTCACTGGAAATTCGAAACTCACCAGATATGTACCAGAAACGTAAGAGCAACTGCCAAATTCAGACAGTTGCAGAAATCCTCTTAAGCCGTCAATTAGCGCACAAGTGTCGTGCATAAATTGGTTATAACGCTCCAGTCTTTTATTAAAAATAAACATTTTTGCTGGCGAAAAATAAAAAAAAATGGATGCCAAATTCCCACCAAAGCTACAAATTTTGGTAAATAATAAAAAGATAAAGCAAATAAACTCTGTTTGGACTGTAAAAGCGCACTTTCGGTTGATTTAAAAACAGCAATGGAAATTCGCTGATTTGTAATTACTTCCTTTAAATGCTTTACCCAACTCTTTCCCTTGGTAGTCTAAGCACAAAAGGGTGCTCGTGAACTTTTTTTCATTACTTGAACACACTGAAAACGACCAGCACTAAGAACGGCTGCATATGTTTAAAAAGCATATTAATTTGGCCCATGGGAGTTATTTGCAACAATTGTACAAACATGTGCAGACCCTTTCGTGTAAATATTTACATTTCACAGTATAAGTGCAGGAACCAATTGCTTACCGAGTTACTGGATACGTCGTACTCGCTTGCTTATATATAGTAAATATACTGAGTATCCTTATTGCGAAAGCTTTTTGTCAGCCACGAAACACATAGCATACCGACAGCAACCAAAATCCTTTTGGGCATCGGAAACACATCTCCACTAATTGGATTTTAAAATTTACTTTCAAAACCTTTGCCACGCAGTCGTGCCGAAATTCGGTATTAGCTTTTATCCATGTGATTTTATTACAGGCCCACATATGCATTTGACCACGGACGTATTAGCAACAAAAATTCGCCAACCACATGCAGACTCGTAATTTATTTACCGATTTCGTTTATCAATTTAAATTTATAATTGTGCGGTTGTAAATTTAATTTCAACAATAAATGAAAACCAAATTATATTTACGCAGAATGCATAAAACATGAGTATTACATTGTTTATTTATAGAGAAGAAAACATTGATGTTTAACGATACCCTATACATCAAATCGCTTTAAATAATTAGTTTCATCAAATTAATTAAAACCAAAATTGGTTGCTAATACCTGCACACCTGCAATAATAAATCGCACTGACACTTTTCATCCTTCGAACTGCCAAAATGTCAATATTTTACATGATAATTAGTTTATTCGGTTTTTAATGGGGTTTTCAAATAAAAATTTGCAATATATTTTTCATCTATCATAAAATTTAAATAAATTATGCATTCGATGTATGGAAACTAATTTTTGGGAATTGGTTTTATTAAAGGTGAAAATACTTAACTTTTAGAACTTTACTAATAGTTTAAACGTAGTTATTGAAAAAAAATCAATAGAATTATAAATATAATTTTGTAGGATATGTCATACTAAAGATCAAACAGAATATGTCTTTAACCACTTCCTCAAAACTGGAAATAAAAAAACTGAGTAATTAATTAATTTAATGAACCGTATGTGGTTAAACTCCTATTCAGGTACCAGGCAATAAATGATGAAAATAAATCATATAAGATAAGGCATGTAAGATGCCTTATAAAATCTAGGCATGAAAACCGTCTTGGTGAACATCCGACAAAGTGAAGCAAACGAACATACTATAATTGTAATTTTGATGACAAAGACACAATAATACTTTATGTATAATCATTCAATATGATTCTTTTTTGCTTAACTTAATGCTAGTGTACATTTTCAGCACTAGTTCTAATGTTTCTAGTGCTAAAGAAAGAAATTTAGAAAAATGGTCAGAATTGATAAAGAGGAAAGATATTGTGTTTCATCAAGACATCACAATAGCATATAAATTTTAATATTTCGGGACAAATTGATGGACATTAATTAAAAAATTTCGATATTTCTTCGGTTTAGTTTCAATATGACACCTTGTTTTAATATTATTAAATATTAGCGTTTCAAGAATATATCCTCAAAAGATAACTTTCTTTAAAAAATCCAGCAGTTTCAATAATACCAAACTGTATTATATAAATTTTGAGTATGAAACCAGAACGCAACAGTATGAAGCAGCATACAACAGCGATTAAACTTTTAGCTCTCAATGTAGTGCTATATTATTAATTACAATAGCCAGCGAATCTTTTTTTATTATATGTTAAATTCTATTGAAATGCATTTGCTTAACGCTTAAAATATAAAATTATGTATATATTGTGGGACGTTGGGACAACGCACCGTCCAACAAATGGCCCCACTGAAGTAAAGGATTACTAAGGGATTAACAAAATGACTTGGGTCCTTTTTCGTCCTTCGATTCTTGAGTTAAAGCTGGCTTCCGTTCGCATAACTACAGCGCTTGTGAATGCAAGCAGCTCATTTAACTTGAGGTTGCCTGTCAAGTCATCACTAACGAAATGGTGTTCCAAAACAGTCGTCCTCCTATTTGCCAGTGTTGGACATTGGCACAATATATGCATTGGTATCTCCTTTTCTTCTAGACATATTCTGCAAGTGTCTGCCTCAGCAAGAGTTATCTTTTTGAGGTGATACTTGAAGTTTCCATGTCCAGTAATCAATGAGATCAGTCAGCTTAGTGTGCTCCGCGGATAACTAAGCATATGCTTAATCACATTTTTCGTCAATCCTAAGTAATTCCAGTTAACACACAATATAATTTATTTGTCAGCAACGCTGTTTAATGTTAGGGACTGACGGCAAAAACAATTGATGAAGGACGAAAAAATTTACTTCTTGTTAACTACTTTTATTTCGTTATATTTAATTTGAATTTTTATTATATGTATTATAAATATTTCTCATAAATTAATATAGCCACTTCAATAGTTAGTTCTTAGTTATAGCAATTCGTACAATTTTTCACTTGAAATGATACTGTAATACAAAATAAATATGTTTTAAAAAACACCAAATACAATATATTTAATTAATTTGTATCTAAATTATAAATTTGGATAAGGAAAATTATTTTTACCAATTTATTTAAATGAATTATGAGAAATAAACATGGGTTTTATGCCACAAAAAGCACAATTAATATCTAACGGCATTGCATTTTAGCCACTATTTATTTACGAAATTACACACGCATTAATCAAGCACTTTAAGTACATAATTGTTTTTATTTACCCAAAAACTATTTGTTTACTATAATTAAAATTAAGTAAATTATAAAACTGAAATTATTCAGATACTCACTCATACCGCTCAGCCCAATGCAATTTGTGCAACTTCAATTATTTTATTTCAGTGCGCACATAAATAATTTCTATTGCTCTGGCAGAATGCATGTCATTGCAGTTTCTAATTTGATTTTTATGCATATGGGGTCGTTGTTGTTGCTGTTGTTGAATTTAATAAATTGTTTAATTTCAAATTGATTACCACGAAATATTAAATTTTAATTTACTTTTAAAGCCATAAAAACCTGCGAAACCGTAAATAATATTTTAATGTTGGCAATAAAGCTTTTCAGTACAGAAGACCGGCATGTGAGGACCGCACTTGTGTTATTCAAAATTAATTAAGCAGAAAATTAAAAAATTGTATGCATTTTTGTTGCATAATTAGGGAAAAAAATTTTCAGCAATAATTTTGCAATTTTGTTATTAATTTTCCAAAATTTTAAATTCTGTTCAATGTAAACTCAGTGATTTTAATATAACTTTTATCCTATTTCATGCTCTTAATTTTATAATATAATATACGATATTAGGAAGTTAGTATAAATAAATAAAAGCTAAAACTTTTAAAAAAAAAGACCTGAAAAATTGTTTGTTTATGAAAAATGCAATAAAAAGGCTTCTTTGCATAAATGTGCACTTATCACAAAAACAATATTAAATAAATGTCACCATTTTGCAGCAATGGTCAATATATACTTATATAACATAAAATATATATGTATAAAATTGTGATTAAATAAAGTCTACTTGCCAATCCAACTGAAAATAAAATTCAACTAAAGAAACATCTAGTATTACTTTCATCTTTGCTTCCGTTGCCATATCCGTTTCCTGTTTGCAATTTACACTATCGCCACCCGACAGGCTACATCATTTGTAATTGTTGTTGGCACTTCGTTGTAATTGCTTAAAAATTAGTGAAATGGAAAATGTAAAGAAAATAACACTAATGATATTACTAATACCACAAGCACAACTACTATACGAACTCTACAACATTTCCACAACGAAAAATAAATGGTCTTGTTGTCCAAAATACTGTTGCTATTTATCACTCCGCACATTGAAAGGCATTTCCAAGCTTACTTTTGCTCTATAAATTGTTTTTGTAATTGTTGGGAAAAAGTGTTCATGCAAATACGAATGCGAATACAAAGTTTGATGAATTTTTCGATTACATGTGGAGAGCTCTTTACGCAACAGGACTTCCGGATTTCTATAATTGAAATGTTAAAACAGCAATTTTGAAAAATTTAATTGAGTTACACAAATAAATTGAAATGTTCCAAAAATGTTAAAGCTGGTAATAAAAGAAAAAGCTAACAATATTTGTGAATACGAAAAACATTTAAAAATATCTAGATACAATGTAATTTGTTGGTTTTTTACGTAGATATTTATATGCATTCATATCGCAATTTATGTTCATTATTAATTAGGTTATGGCTTATGTTATGTGTGAGTGGGTAGTGTATTTAATTGACATATATACATACTATCAAACAGTCAAGCTGCTATAAAGCACTCGAGTTTGCTCTAATTTAAATCCTGGAAAGTACTCTAAATGAGATGCTGACACAGATTAATATTTCTCTGCTGTAAGTTCACGGTAAAAGGAACATTTTCAACAACGGCAAGACAGACGAGCTGCCCAGACAGGTTGTTTTAGGTAATCATATGAAACATTTATATGATTACCTGACATCATGCCAATATTTGTTGAAAGTGTTGTGCTGACCATTTTAATAAAAGATGAAATATTCGCTGACATCATGCCAATATTTGTTGAAAGTGCTGTGTTAAGCACTATAATGAAAGATGGGAAAACTTAACGATATGTAAACATCTGTAAACCGCATTCTTTTAATAATAAGTCCAGCAATCTTATTAGGATGACCCGAAGAGATATTATCCTTGTGATAGACTTTTTAATAGGTTAGAGCCAATTAGGAAACTATGCTTGACAATTTAATGTCTGGTATCAGTAAGCTGTTCGTATGATCCTTATGAAATAGCAACCTTCAAACGTTATACGCCAAAATTATCAAACATTGTGGTCTAAATTGAATTCATATTTAAGAATGATTTACGTGATAATTCTTTTGTAAATTTTAAAACAGCAGATAAAACTGACTTTTTTTTATATATTGATAAAACATTGAAGTCGTTCAAAAAATACGTAGTCATGCTTAAGAAAGTGTTATAATATCTTATAATTTCTTATTCTTTCTATTTATTATTTTATCTTATACAAGGTTGTTGAGGGTCAAAACACAAAAAATTTGACATTCATTTGGATATGACATTTGACTCATATATAAACGATTTAAATAGAAAAAAATTGTGTGTAAATCCAACAACAGATTGGATACCAATCCAACAATTGATGCATGTTATGGTAACACTGCTCTTTCAAAACCAACTATTCGATGCTGCTAGTTCTAAGCTTGACCATATAGAGATAAATACATCGTTAGCTAAAATTCAGTGATTCTTTTAAAAAACATCAAAAAGTACTATGAATTATTAGAAGACAGAATATTCATCATTTTGCGTAAATATTTATCAAAATTTTTTGAACGCTTTATTAACTTATTTAAGTAGAATTGAAATTATTTTTAAGCAGAAGAATTAGAAATTTGTAACAAATCGATAGTTGTAGTCTTAATTGTACAAATATTTGATGATAAAAAGATTGTATTTAATATGAATAGTTCATGTGGTCAAAATGTGGGGACTATACCGAGCACAGTATGGACTCGTTTCAGGGCTATTAAAAGGCTTTCTTCTATTGAAAAAAATATTCATGTTCCAAAAACCGAACAAAGTACAAAGCTACAAAATGTTAAA
The DNA here is from genome assembly GCF_002237135.1 of Teleopsis dalmanni. Lineage (NCBI taxonomy): Eukaryota > Metazoa > Arthropoda > Insecta > Diptera > Diopsidae > Teleopsis > Teleopsis dalmanni. The sequence continues at coordinate 16,635,255 of NC_051847.1, read as the reverse complement.
TATAATGACTATTTATACCTAAAGTTATTTGTATGTGTATATATAAATCTATGTATATTATTTTCTAATAGAAAAAACTATTTTGAAATGAATTAGACATTTTTTAATTGCTATCAAATATCACAAAACTGAGAAGTCTTAAGTACATTTTTGACAATTATTTTATCACACCAAATCAATAACAGCTAAAACAGTGCAAAAATTAATTACGCAATAATTTAAAGCGCTGTCAAATTATTATTTGTGTTCGGTGGCGTATGAGTAACGTTTTTAATACGCATATTTTTAACTCCACTAATAAGAAATGAGTAATTAGTTTCAGTAATTATAATGCATTCAAAATCTATAAATAAACGTGATTAATATGCTTGTGTTGAAAATTTTAATTTAATTCATTTTCTATTAAAACCATAATGACAATATAAAAGTAAGTAACATATAAGGTCAAATCCAATTCTATTTTTAAATAAAAATATTTTATTCAAGTTTTATTATTTAAAATAAAGCAAATTATATATACGAGTATGACAAAATTATATATTGTATAAGAATTAGTTACCAGAATCTATGGCTAATTACGGATGTATCTAACAAAGCCATTGAATTTAACTAAAAGACTCATAATTCTAAACAACATAATGTAATAAAATTTAGTATTCATATCTAAATCTAATACAAAATTATGGGGATTCAAATATTAATTAAGGCACACAAATACTTCATAAATCATTTGGTTTATATTGTTTGCAGGAGTATTTTAGTAAAACAACTGGCAAAATTATCTCCTTTCGGAGATGTTCATCGCACTCAAATTATGTGCGACTGAATAAAATTCACATAAATTTACACTTAATTTCCCTTTTTACATTTGATTTCACACATTCACTTATATTCCCTTCACTTCTGTGACAAAAAAAAAAATATATTAAGCCAAACATATATAAATATGTACAAACAAGCAAACGTATAAAAATATATGTACATATACATTTGAGAACATCTATGGGAAGCATCGATAGGCGCCCACACCGTTTGATGATAGACCAACCCACTTTTCTAACGAAAGTAGTAAAATTTTCTACAAAATGTTTATGTCTGCAATTTTTGCAACAAAATTATACAAAATTCTATTTTAGTTATGTGGAAAGCAATAAAACCGGAAACGGAAATAAGACATTTAAGCTTACATTTAATACATATATATGCTCCTATAAATATTGAAGCCTTAACAACAACAACATTAACAACAACAACAATCACACTAACACCAAAAATTGCATTTACTATATTATTTCTATATTTAAATAGGTGTTCCCGTCTTCTACCATTAATAGCTCTTCGGGGAAAAATCAAAGCAAATTACACTTACACATGCAGTTAATAAACTACACCAACAACAACAACGACAATCAGAAAATGGCAAAATACAAATATGGAAGCAATTTTTACTTAAGTGGATCTACAAATGACAATTTGCTCAAGTATTTGTATTACATTCAATATACGAGTGTGGGAGTGTGAACGTGGGTGAAAACGTACACTACCACTTACAGATGAAGTGAAAATTAATTTGAATTTTCTACACCAAACACAAGAAATAATTTTCCCAGTTGATTTTATAAAATAATTTACTCTGATTTACTTGCGAAGCTATTTTGTTGATAAGGCAACCCATTATATAAACACTATACCATATATCCATTTCTAATTACCTATGCATTTAAGGTTATTTATACTCCATATGAAGTTAGGTTTAGAATATTAAACTGTTTAACTTTATTTTATAATTTTCTTTGATTTACTATTTAGACTCGTGATTTTAAATATTTTACTAGAAAACTAATAATGTAACGAAATAATGACATTTCCTTCACAGAAATTTAAGATCTACTCATGATTACATAGTAAGAACATAACTTAAAGATTACCCCATTAATGATTTTATCTAGCTTTTTATTCAAGTCATTATGTATCTATGATATAATAACTTAAAACATTGCAAATACATAGTATTTGCTTGTTATTTTAAGTAAAAATTTTCACATATCTAAATTTGAAATATTCACATGCAACTGTGGGCGATGTTTGTTATCTTCATATGTAAAGTTTTCACTGCTTTATATTTAATAGCCAGTTGTATAAACAAAATTTTCTTTAACCACATTCGTAAATTTTAACTAAATCAAACCAGTTTTCTATCAGAACGTCTAACTATTTTATGACAATTGATTGAATTAATTAAACAATTTCACGAAGTATTGTCGATTGGCCATTTTTTCCTGCAGTAGGGAGCAAATAAACCAGCTATCGAACCCCATCGTTAATTCGGAATATCGAACTACTCAACCGAACCATGCGAACTATGCGAATTTTTGTTGAAATATAATTTTGTACCAAATGTGGCTGCTTTACATCTGAAGAAAAAAATTCAGCAATTTCATTGGGAAGCCCCGAAAAGACATCTAATTTATGGTAGGTTTATTGGCAGATTGCAGAAGTTTAGGGAACCAGGCTAAAAGATTGGATCTCATATATATTCATTCCTGTCATAGTTGTGGTCAGGACTATGAAAGTTGCAACCATTTAGGGAACCAGGCTAGTAGATTGTATCTTAAGTATATTTATGCCTGTCATAGTTGTGGAGAGGACTATGAAAATGTCTTAAATCTCCTTCGTTACTACTCAGCGCATTCACGATATTATTTATTATTTAAGCGACTTCCTTTCTTATTGAACAACTCCGGTAGCTTCTTTTGAAGAGCATTTAAGGCTTTGCCAAAGGTTCGAGGTGGTTTTTATGTCTCTTAGTTTTTTATACGGTAACACAATAGGCCAATAGTATCCACCCAAGGATCAACAATATAAATTATGTATATATAATAGAAAAAATAAACCACAACAGAAGCAGACAGAGGAAGAGACAGAGTAAAAAAGAGATGTAGAAATAAAAACAGATGAAGATCGAGAGAATAAGAGGGACAAAAAGAGAGATTGAGACCGTATTAAGTAAACGATGTTCTAAATTAAAATAAAATTTTGTAGCAAATTCAAAGGACTATAATTATACATATATTGGCAAACTATTACTAAACTAATCTAATTGATATATAATTTAACCACTTGTTATTATATATTATATATGCAAAGTTAACATTATATTGAAAAGAAATTAAATTTAATTAGTTATATTTATAAAAGTTTCCAAAATTGAATTCCATTAAGTTTAAAAGCTATTTAAAATGTTTTTTTTCTCAGGTTGACTTCCTTCCGATAAAATTTAATTGAAATTTTTTTGTAATCAATCTTTAAAATACCTTGGCCAATGAATTGAATTTCATTGCTATTTAAAATAAATTACAAATCCAAATCTACTACGAATTAAATTAATTACGTCTTACCCCAACCGCACATGCATAATTAATTAAATAAATTATTCAAACTACCCAAACAAAATACATTAGGGCTTCACACAAATTTATCAAACTGTACAAAATCCATTTGTATGTTGTTAGCCAAATGACGTTTGGCACAATACAGCAATACAAAAACAATACAATAACAATAACAAAATCGAAAACATTCATACATACCTAAATAATTATAAATACAAACAGACAAACAGATTGTAAACACATACTCACTTACCAATGGTTGTGTGCGTGCATGAATTAAATCAGTACAGGTGAGATGTTGAGCTCAAGGATGCTTTATTAAAATTATTTACCATTATTTTCTTTAATATATACGATTGCTTCAACAAAAACAAGAAACACAATAATAGAACAACAACGAACGAAGTAAACGTAATAGCAACAACAATGCAAACAACAATAGCAACAACAAACACTTAAACATTAATATAAACTGCAAATAAAAGGTAAGAAAAGTTCTCTTCGACATGGGAGAAATGAATATGGTGTGTTGAACTTATAGTTTACCATTTGAAGTGATTAATGGTTGGTTTTTGGCTAAAAACTTTTGCCAACTGCAAAAGCCACAAATATAACAAATAAAAGACCAACTAACATAATAAAATAACACACACACGCACACACGCACATTTGCACCCACACAAAAGACTAGAAATAGTAAAAAAAACATAAAGTAAAGCAAAACAAGACACAATAAAATACAGAATGCAACAATAACAATTTAGCAAAAGTCGAAATATTCGTATGAATAAACCAGTAAACCAGTAAACCATACAAGCAAAAGGTGTGCAGTGCGGTGGGTGTGGTATGGGTCCAGCTAGAATGTGGCTTACACGCAATGTGTGTGTTCTTCTCAGTATGTATGTTTGGTTTGTTTTGGTTCGGATTGGTTAGTTCAGGTTCGTGGTTCGTGGTTCAAGGCTATGAAAACAATTTTGATTTTTATTGTTTGGAAAACGCTTAACTCGAATGTTGTATTTTAAGCTTTGTCGGCAAAGTGTCGTAAAGGTGTTGCAGACTTCAAAATTAAATTTATTCACCTGCCTTAAGTGTGCATGTGTGGCTTTGTTGCTTTGTTGCTTTGTGGCATTAATTTTAATTACAAATTATTTTTTAATGGCTTCGCTGATAAATTGTATGTGAGGAAATAAATTTCTTCGGTGCTTTTGAGTATTGAAATTGTTCTGTGCAGCTGTTGAGTTCTAAATTTATTATAACAAGTTGAGAAGGGATTATATTTAGGGACATACATAGATATACTGGGATAATATGTGAACTTTAACGATTTACAAATTTTGGAATATTCAAATATACATAATTCCAAGAACTGCTCCTCCATTTTGTTATTGGTAAGGACTAAATTAACTTGAAACCTAAAGCCTAAAGGAAGCATATGATACGGTAATATACGGAAATTTATGTTTGATGAATGAGTGATTTTGTTGCTGCTTCATAAAGCATTTAGTATAAGATGTTGTAAAGCTATTTGTATGAGGATAATAAATTTATTCATAAGTCAAAGGGTTCTACAAACAATAATCATTAATATCAAAAGTTTCCATCTTCTATTTTAATTACATTACTGAACACATATAATGTGCCAAAATATTAGCTTTATGTACGTACAACTACTTAAGGCTATTAATACATTAATTTGTAATTACTTATAAGATTTTGTAAACCAGAGTAAATTCCTTATTCTAACATAACTATAAAGTGTAGTAAGATATTTTAGTTTACTTGATATTTATTCGAAACTTAAGATGATAATTTAAGACTTCCTAAATTTATACAGTTTTTAGTTTATTTCACCTCAGACACTTTATGTCTTAAATTTCATATAGCGCTTTGAGTTTAGCAAAATTTATGTAGCGCAAAAGAATAGTCGTAGAATGCCCTACGATGTATTTTAGAAGCAAATTAAAATGAAAAATGGTCACCCTATAATCTGCAAAACGTGGCTAAGTCACACTTGCAGGACCTACAACTTAATGTAGACAACGTCAACAGAAAAATATATACAGCTAGTTTAAAATTAAATACCCCAAATTATGCTAGAATATTAATACTATTAATACTATTAAATTGTATGAGGATTATAAATGACTCCTAATGACGTTTTCATTTAGAAAATCTGGGGTAACATTTTCAAACGAGAATCAATTTTAGTGCAATTTTCATTTTGGATTGGTAAATCTACATAACACTCGAGATTAATGTATAGCACACGAGATTAATTTATAACACTCTAGATATTTCACCAGACTAACAAGATTACCCTAAAATTAACAGCTGATTTGTTTCCACAAGTATCCAATTTGTTTATTTATATATTTCGCAGTCATTTTAAAAAATTGAATAAAGTAAAAATGATAACATATTTGACTGCAAATGCACTCCCATCTGACGACGAATCTTCAGATGAAGATACATTTTTCAACTTGATACCATTGATACCAATCACGGAAATTAGTAAAGTTGAAGATTTTGTCATAAATGTTGTACACAACTATACAGAAAAAGAAGTTAGTGTGAACATTATAATTCAATTAATTTATTTACTAACACAACTAAAAAATGTTAGTTTACCTTACTAATGTTTAATTGGGCAACAAAACTTGGCATATCTAGAGTAAATCTGGATAGAATCCTGATTTACCCATCGAAAATGTCATAAGATACCGTATAATCAACCATATATTTAGACAGAATCATACGAGCCCATGCTACATTTCAGTAAATTTTAAAGATCAATATTGTTTCGTTCTTTTCTTATGCTGGCTACATTTGATGAATTCTGCAGATTAAAAATTCATATATTTGAATTCTGTTTAGTTGTGAGTGTTACACACACAAAAAAGAAAAGGACCATTTCGAGAAACAAATTAAAATTTGTTGTGATATTCACAAATTACGTGTAAATTTCTTATTTCCTTTGTTCTGGCACTAAAAATAAAATTATCCATATGCGAAATATCAAAAACTTATATAAAAAAGTATTGTGCATGTATTGATCTCATTACATTTTCAACAGCAGCAGAAATGAGTGAAATGTCAATCCATTAAATGCAGTAAACTGTGCGAAAACTGTTATAAAACTAATTTTGATCCTCAATTTTACTTAAGTGTGACATAGCGCATTACAAATATTTACTCTGTAGTTATTAATGTTATATTTTTCATTTTTTTTTGATTTTAAATATAATCAAATGGATATTTATTTAATTATTAAATAGAAAAGATATTGATGTTTTTATTGTCATGTAAATTATGTTCATATATTAAGGTCAGTTAAATGTCATAAACTAAATAAATATTTATGGTAATTTTATTAAACATTTGAAAAGCGTTTAACTTTTTCGCAATATCATTCATTTTATTCTTGTTTTCTTAGGGAAATGTTTTAAGCTGCAGTTGACATAAAACATGGTCAAAGCTTTCAAAATATTTTATAGCAATGTTTCGCAGAGAAATTTGTTCTCTAAGAAAACAACATGAAAAGCCACTTTGGAATTAATGTTGAAACTGCAGCGTTCATTATCAATGAAAGCATCCAAAGTCGGTCATAAGAATTTTATTTAAAATGTAACACCAAAATCTTGAATGGAAAATAAATGAAATAACTAACAAAGTTTCAAGAATTTTAATTAAAAAAAATACATTTTACTTACAAACGTAATAAAAAGTTAGTTTTTATGAATTTTATAAACTATGGCTTAAATATGTAGAAAGTATTAGAGTTGAATTTAATAATGCTTTAATTCTAAAAGAATATCCAATTTATTTTCTAATTTTATATTAGTTATAATTTCCTCATATGGCATAGTACCACAACTATTGTTTTAAACTTCATTTTATTGCATTATTCTTTGTATATTGTTTAAGGATGTAGATTTATATTAAATAAATTCTTTTAATAGATTCTTCCACATTCAAAAAATTATAGAACGTTTTCTTTACAAAAATAAATACAATTTCTACATTAATGAATGCTTTTGCATGCAAATTTCACATTAGAACTATTTTTCGTGAAGTTGACAAATGTAAAATCAATTAAAAATGCCTTTCTTTTCAAGACGCACTATGCATTAATGTATGTATGACCTGCTTGTCATGCTTGGTGAGCAACAACCCATGCGTGCGTTCAAGCAAAAAGGACATTTTGTTATTGTTTTTGCAATGCGTTTCTTGCAGCTGCTTTGTTTGCGTGCCACTATTCGTGCCACAAAACATAAACAAAAATAAATAAATAAAAATGAAAAACGCATACACCACAAGCGACGCGTAAATGCGAACATGTATCTACATCTCTACCCTCTAATGTCTTTACAAGGCCCTGCACATACCCAGGATTGTACATGTAACTACACTTTGGAAAAATGTAGACAATAATCCCAAAGCAACATTGTATGCGTGTGTGTTGCTCAGTGCTTTATGCCACTTACGTGTTCCTCGCTATTGTTGTTCACTTGCAGCATTTTAAATGCAACATGGCGTACGCGACTGTATGAATGCATTAACACCACAGCTTCAGCATCATTTGATGCATAGATACATATCCCAAGCGTACTCGCAGTTGCAGGAGGAAAATACTATTCGCACTTGCAAACGAAAACTTACTTAATCATTTTTGCTGACAAGCAAGTCTGGTACCAAATACTGCCATTACGTGTTGCCAAAATTGCTTTTGCTTTCTGTTAATGCCTGTTATCGGTAAAACAAAATGGCGCGCTTTTGGTTACCTACACACGTGCTCCTTTCCATGTACGTTGCATAAGGATCCTACATACCCTCTCCGATGTCTTTACAAATGAGCTCCGGCTTACGTTTGAATTTGTTAGGCAACGCACGTTCCTAACGCGGAATTCAACGTCATGAAAAAAGTTCATCTAATTAAATAGCTTATTTGTTGAAACTAATTTTAAAATTTTTGCTTTTAAGTCAAAACGTTTTTTAATTTTTTATAGACAATAACCTATACCTTGATTGGTTTCCTTGTAATTGAAATTATCCGAATTATTAAACATAATTCACTAATTAATTTACTGAATAAATTTTTTATTATATTCAAAGAATAAGTTATACGTTGATAGTTTTATTGAATAATTCACCTTTTTTGGAAATACACTAATTAAGAGAGGATCATAAAAAATTGATTACCCTAATTATATTCTACTCCAAAAATTTTAACAGTTTTTTAAAAAAATTTACAAGCTAATATTTAAATTTTTTTTTTAATAATAATTCCATAACGGTTCAGAAATATTTCAAATTTACTTTCCACCAGGTCCAAGCTACTGTAACTGTGAAACTAAAAAGAAACTGTGTACTAAACATATCCAAATAAAAATATATAAATATAAGATAAATATAAGATAAAATATATGAAAAAGTATATATATATATTCATGGTAATAAGATAACATAATAATAAAAATTTTATTTTGTATTTTATTAATTATGAAATGCTTATTGCCGCTATATATGCGGTTATTAACGGCTGACTTAATCAAAATTTTTAATGTCTTTTTATGCATGTACAGAGGTTTCTTCAGCTATATTTAAATTAAATAAAAATTTTATTCTTCAATAATTCTGTTCTACACTAACACTAACACTAACATTGTTCTACACTGTTACTTTTATTGTAGTTTTTTTTTACATTTTATATTTGGCTTTTATATCACTGCATAATACATTATACATTAGAACTAAAGAACACAAACCCGTTATTCTATGCGAAACCAAAAGTTGGCTAACGAACTATGGGTACCTGGGCAACTACTTAGCAGACGATTTTAACAAAACAGGCACTCTGTTCCCTGACATTCATTAACCGGCAATTGATATCCCACTTTTAACAGCCAAGCTGGCAATCAATGAAAAATATTTAAGTAACTATGCAAAATTGAGCTGATGAACCCGTTCATCAGAACTCAAAATCAACCAAGTACCAGTCGCACCAGGACAAGAAAGGTACCAGTCAGCTGCTTCAACTTTGACATACAGTCAGACTAAGTCTACCCTATAATGAATTTTGTTATAGTTGCGGCCAATTTTATTTTGTTGAAAACTTACTTAAGCTCTTAAAAATTATTTCAAAATAATATATATAAAAATAACTGAGGCTTTACAAATTCAATTGTACTGCACTTATAGTTTTATGTTTTGCGTAGGCTCTTGACGTCGAAAACTGTTTACCTGTTACTGAAGATGCAAAATTTATTTTCCAGATCTATCCCCAGTTGAGCTCAGCCCCTATTATATATCCTTAGCACTTGTTATTAAAAGCATAACACTCCTTTTCGGACGACAGAGTGCTGCTAACGGACACAGGCAGTCTAAGTCCTGTTACAATTCGGTTATATATTCCTCATGTATTACCTCTGCATATATACGTGAAGAAAATTCTTCTCGTCACAGTTTTAAATATTAACAAATTTATGCTGAACTGAACATCAATATTGTAATATTATTTTTATTTTCTGACAATTTCTAGGTGAATAATAGAACCATTAAAGTTTTTATATTTCAATATTCTTTTATTTTAATATAATTTTTCTTTTGCTAACATACAAACAACTATACATGATATGTATTAAAAATGGGCATATCATTTGTTTTTATTATAATGATGTATTGCTTAGCAGAAAATATAAATGTTTTTACATACATTTTCTTCACAGTGAATGCGTCTGTTATGATGTCTGTTAAATGTATTACCGTATTGTCATTTGGGCTTAAGCTTTTGTTATGCTATTGTCTTCACCACACATTGTTCATTATCATTCGCTGTCACACTAATGCGTATATAATGTTGACTAAGCGCGTGTCGCAAACAAGCATAGAAACAAATGCACATATTTTAGCAGACTTATAACTTATAAGTTCAACTCAAACCACACACACATACATTCGTTAATAGTCACTCATATAACAGTCACTCATATATATGCAAACACGAAACTCTCATCTATTTATTTGTTTACAGTCAAAACAAAAGAAAAGAACACAACACAACAGAATTATTAGTATTAGGTAGCACATGTTACGTATACGCAATGTGGCACTGTCTCTCCTAGAATTTCAGTCAAACACCCGTATGCGATTGTATGTTATCAATAAAAAGTAATAATGAGTTATAATACGTTTCGATTGTTTGTCTTCTTTGTTATTATATACAACTTATTGTTGGAACATAAATGCCAAATTTAACGTTATTACCGTACTAAGACATACTATTCGACACCTGATACCATATACGTACACATATAGTATGTGTAGTGACACTTCAAACCCGTCATATGTCGTAGCACACTTGGAACATCATTAAGCTTACGCACGTGTTCATAATAACGCATAATTTTTAATGCTTTCAAACAACATAACAATAACATTCTTTTCGTATACTACACTATATTGAAGACATTGTGGAAAATTGAGAAATGAGATGAAAACTAAGACAGGAAAACATTGGAGTTTTATTACAGAAAATATTTGTAGTAAAATTCAAGGAATTGGCATAGTCAGCAAGTTTTTATAATCTTCATAACAAAAGTAAGCAAATAAACAATAAAACATTATAATAGTGCTGTCTGAAATGGCATATGGCTAATATATGTTACTACTATGGACCTTAGAAAATGCGTACAAACGAGGGTTGTCATATTAATTTATGTTTTTAGCTTCGAAAAATAATGTTTTCCTTTAAATGAATTTATTTTAGTTTATTAAACAAAACTTCTTAAGACAAAAGAATTGATTACAATAAAGTTTTCTTGTAGTTAATTCAATTTAGAAAAAAGAAATATTTTTAGGAATGTATTATTATCAGTCACATGGTTTACACACATTTCCTATTGATTATTTATAAGTATTAAAATACTTTAAACAAAATTATAATCTAACAAAAAATTGTAAAAAAAGTTATCGTATATTTTTAGGTACATTTTCTAGTCATCATCACTATAATATTAAAGGAATAATTTTACATAGCCCTAATGAGTACTTATTATTAGAAGAAAATAATCTATAAGCCATTTATATATATTATCTAAGGAAAAAGTAGTAAGACAACGATTTATTAATGCTATATATTTTTTTTTTTGTAGTTATGCTCCGTCAAACCTGACTCCTTAACATTAATATGTAGTTCTCGTACTAAAGCACCCTCTCTTCTGCGAGACTTATTCCCATTCAAAACCGCATTTGCTTTACTTCGAGGAGGATCTCTTATGTTGGCATTAAAAGACATGCTTTTGCGATTTTCGACATGCGACCTTCACTTTTTCAGCGCATTTTCTTGATGTCTGCACAATTTATGATTCTAGTTTCTGGTTCTCCTTTCTAGGTCTCATTTCTTCGTATTAAAGACTTGAATCACATATGACTCTATGGTTTGCCAACTCTCTGGGTTCGCTCTCATCTTTTCCACTATATAATAGACTGTTTATAGATGACACTGAACTAACGCATTTCTTTTTATTTATATAGTTACACAATATAATATAGAATATTAACTTATTATGCAATACTAAACTAGTAATTAGCAAAGAATAATCGCTCAAAGAATAAAATAATTTAACTAATAATAATTTTGGATTATAAAGGGTATAGTTAGTTTTCATTACCTAACAACACATTTTATCAATTTAAAACAGTTCTCCCTACTTTCATTTCCTAAATGAATTTTAAAAATATATTTTTTTCTGGTTAAATTAGCTTCAATTCTGTTCATATATTTTAACAGTTTATATAAATGTTTTTTCCCATTGAAATGCAATTCACGACTAAACGTGAAACATTTTCTATTGAAGCTAAACTGCTATACTTTACCAAGCGCTAATTTCATATTCTTCATTATATAGTAAAATATTGCAGATTTATTTTTCTGCTAAACCCTTAATATGCTCCTAGCACCGAATTAGAATATGCAACATTTTATAGTAAACGGTGAACAAGAGTGCATATTGCAGTTATATTAAGGCTTAATACTAAAAATAAAAAATTATAATAAACGAAATAAAGTATGTATATGCTCCCATACGAAATTTTAGCCATCTTAATTAACTCAAAAATTGTTCCCTCCTTTTTTTAAAGAAAAATGGCTGTTTCATACTTGCTTGCCTAATTGAACTTTGAGATATGAAAATATGTTTCGCTTTTTCTTTTGGGGGGAGCTATGAAAAAATTCCTACAACGAAAAATATGGTACTAAGGGTCTTTGAAATATGAACGATTATGTGCTGGGAATATTAATTTTTGGGGCAAATGTTGAATTTTGTGAGGGGTTTCATTTAAAAAAATGAAATTGCAGATTGCGTACTTACTAAATATTTTACTTAACTTTGTTTAATATTTAATATTAGCAAAATTTGCTCTTGGCTCAATAAAATTAATCCAGGGTGAAAATAATTTTGTTTTTATTTTGTGCAAGAAATCTAAGCATATTTTTAGGCGTATTTCCTATATTTATATTTATACCAGTACATTTAACTTTGGCGATTGTTTCTATACAATGAAAAATTGAAAATATTGAATTTAAGTCAATCAATTTATCATCACCAGCTCAGAAGAGAAACAACACAAGTTGAAGTGAAATAAATCAGTGGTAGTTGCTTTATGTGAGATGAGCTACCGAAGGGTGAATTGAAAATTGAAAGGAATGATGAATTACAACAATTTATTAAACGCAAACAATTTTATAATGTTTTGCCTTTTAAGTAATTTGTGCCATATACCACTGCATTGCAGAGGCAGAGTAAATATTTAAAATTTGTATTGTATTTTTTCAATTTTATTTCTTAGATATTATGCCCACAAATATTCAATATATTTAATATGCTTTTCCAAATATGTTTGTAAAATATATATATTTGTAAGTACATACTTATGTATTATATATATATATATTTATATATCTTCTTTCGTGTCATGTTGTTTGAATTATTTATATCGAATGAGAAGTATTTAAGTGCTAGATGAAGATTTTTATGGTTATGCATTAAATATCAAAAATATCTTATTTAAAGGGAATAATTTGAAATTAAAATTGTTTCAATACAAAACAAATTGTGTTAATTGCATATAACAAAACAAAGGCATAAGGAAAAACTTTTTTAGCGAATAACTTCAACTGCGAAAGAATCAAGTTAAACTTATTTAGTACAAAAAAAAGTTAAGTAAATAAGTTAAGTAATGCTTTAATTCCTCAAGGCATCAAACTATAAAGTTACTCAATTTTTCACTCCCTCAGTCTCAATAAATGATTAGTACTAACATTTAGATTTGGGCATTTTAACTAGCGAGCGACCAACGTTATCTTTTCAACTATATAAAAACGACTGGTTCTATTTAAAAGTAAATAAAACTTTTAAACGCATTATTTCTGTTTATCCGGTTTTGATCCGGTACCAGAAAATTTATTAAGAAATTATTTTCTTACGGTAAACTTCTTTGAAAGCAACAAAACTTAAATTAAAGCAAATAAAACGTTAATATGTCATCCTCTTTTTATTGTTTTTATTTTAAAATTTGTATATTACAAATCAGTAAAATCACATTACTTCTGTGTGAAATTATTTTTACACTCAAAAACATTACTCATACGCACTGTGGACCCGTTATTAGAAAATAAGTTTAAATGAAGTCAACAATCTTAACGTATTAATTGTTAATATTTTATTTATATAAAATCTCAATATAAATTTAATACTTTAACAATTAGTAATAAAATTCCATTTAATGTGGTTTAGAAAAGTCAGACAGTTCATTTTAGGAAAATTTAATAATCTACTGAAAGTTTTAGTAAGCTGACTTAGCGAGACACATAAAACAGTTTGCGGAATTGTTCATTTAATCTCAAATGTCATCAACAACTCAAGTACCAAACTGACAAATAATAAAGTTGCTGTGTTCATTGACAACAATACTGCAGACAACAACAACAACAAGAAACTGTAATAAACCGCATCAGTGCACAGAACAATGGCATAAGCAATAACTAAAATGGCAGCAATTTTAATTTTCCTCCTTCAAGGCAGTTACTTAACAACATTTTTAATTGAAAATCACTTGAATTCTAAGATTTCTTGAAATTTTCATATTAAATGCGTAATGACATTATATTGTATCATTTTGAATTTTGTTGTCTTGAATTTGAGTGCTTATTTCGTCTCAAGTCGATACTGTAACTTAATGAAAATAAAAATAAGCGATTGGGAGGTTTAAACTGAAAGTAACATTTATTATTCTATTTTGTATTTTACTTTATTATGTCTGCTTTTTCGACTTTTATTACAATTATCTTCAGTGCTGAGTTAAAGTCAATTATTTTCATTCTAATCCGTATTATCATGCTTCTATTGTAATATTTCCTTACGTTGTCAACTTTGTTACACACTTCACAGCAATAAAATCATAAAATTAAAAATTATTATTTTCCAACAATGTTGCTCTGACATCTACGAACTTTCTAGAGCAAATGAAGCCATGCAAACACGTTTCGGATTAAATTCTCTTCTCTTCTTCAACTTTAATTTTGTGTTTGTGTTCAATTAAATACATTGCAGCTATGTGCTATTAAACAAAGTATTATATAGTGATATTATATATTTTTACAATTTAAAATTAAATTGCTTTTTATTTGTATAAATGATATAATAGAAACATTAAAAAGTATTAAAATAATTACAGATTATATATTTGAAAAACATAATGTGACATCTCCGTCACGCTTCCGAACTGTCGCCGATTAAAGAAGTATGTTTTACAGTATTCAACTGCAAGTCTAATAGAAATAATAATAGAAGTATATGAACTTTAACCAGAAAAAGCGCCATTATTGCCTATTTCCTCTTTAACTGTAATAATAGCAATAACATATTACATTAATAAAATTAGAAGATACTTTTAGAAACCTAATAGAACCTAAAATATTTAATTATTACTTTTATCATTAGACACATATTACGAAAATATGTTATGACGGTTTATAATTACAAAAACTAACTCCAAGACACTGACAGCGGCCATGTGTTTTAAAGTTTTTCAAGTGCTATCAACTCTTGTTGGACTTAATTAATCATGGAATATACATAGATTCGTCTACGCTTCAATTCCAGGCTTACACATAGAGATCTACAATTTGCCACACAGATTTTGATGTCCCACAATATATTTATTGAGCATTTCTTTACACCATTCGACAGTAGTAGCTATATGAAGCATTTTTTAATTATGGAAAGGCTTTTGTGGATCCTACGGGAACAATTTGTTTTCTTGACTAACAAATTATGTCTTATGTGTGGTGTATGAAATGTCTGCAGTTGTCACATAGTTAAAGCATATTAAGTTATAATCTTGTATGATCTGTTTTTACTAAGTATTAATGTTTTTGGAACAGAAAATAAATTTGAGCTACTTTCAAATACTTCGCATTTGAGCGAATAAGATATACAAATCAGGAATGGTAGCAAAATCTTTCGCAGAACAGAG
Source organism: Teleopsis dalmanni (assembly GCF_002237135.1). NCBI lineage: Eukaryota > Metazoa > Arthropoda > Insecta > Diptera > Diopsidae > Teleopsis > Teleopsis dalmanni. Next base: position 16,619,329 of record NC_051847.1, on the reverse strand, counting down.
TTGAGGTTGCTGGTGGAATATTTAGCTGGTCACCATGGGCTGCGTTATCACCTTAACAAAATGGGTCTGTCCGAAGAGATAGATTGTCGACTCTGGACCAGGAGAAGGTCACTAGGTCGAGAATTACTCTCCCCTTCTGACATTAGAAGACCCTCAACGTCGGACATTCTGGCTTTCATTCGGAAGGTGGAATGTCTTCTGTTCGGTTGGGATATGTTGCAGCTCAAAAGCAGCTCCGTTGGGAATTGGTACCCCGATTATTCCTATTCCTATAGCAGCAGAAATGGAGTTGCGTTGCTAAATGTAAAAATGAGGTTATCAATGGTTATTTTATTAAATATGGTACTAAATCAGTGTATTGAACATTTTCAGAAGCTAATTCAATTTGTTTTGTTGAGACACACATTTTAACTCACTGTAAACAAAAAATTATATTGTTCTGGTCAAAAATGACAAACTTTCTAGTTAAGACACCTGTTACTTAAATCACTATTACTTAAAGACTTAAGGCTGCGAATACTCCCAAATCAAATAGTGACTTGCAAATATCTTAAAGTAATTATCAAGTTTCTTCTGTATAAATTAAATACTTGCAAAAATTTGCTTTAAAATTGCTTTAAAGAAGGATATTTATTTGAGGTTATTTTCACAATTTCTTTATTTTTATTTTCATTTTATAACTCAAGCCAATTTTATGTAAGAAATTATAAAAAATCGCATTATTTTAACAATTTCACAAAATACATTTGCATAATTTATTGTGGCATTGGGTTGTGGTCTACCATAATTCTATATTACAGAAAATTTGAAATGACCAGAATTTAACATTCATGAAGTATACAAATACAAAACAAAACTAAATAAAAAAAAATTTAAAAAAAGTAATGCTGAATGAAAAATAAAAAAAAGCTGCCTCTGAAATTAAAACAGCCTGCAACTGTCAGAATACACGCTTTGAATAGTCTTGTGGAAAAAATTGAAAAAATATTTTATAAAAAAAAATTCTATTTAAACGAAATAGAATACCGAATTCGTTAAAATTAAAGCAACAAATACAAATGTATTGTATGAATGAAAAGTTGTTAAAACAAAATAAAATTTATAGTAAAAATTCTGCGAATGCTATGTAAAGTAATAATACTATACATCGTCTGTTAGTGTAATTTTTCAATAACAATGTTTGGTTTTTTATTTTAAATTTTTTTTTAATATTATTTACAAACTAAATATTAAAAATAATAGGTAACTCAGTGCAGGTTTAGAAAATTTAACAAAACTTTTCAGATTTTATTCAGCTTAAAATATTGGGTTAGTTTTTGAGTTAAACCTTGAAGCGAAATACTTTATATACCTATGACTAAAATAATAATTTTTTAACATTATTGATTAAAAATTATTTTAAGTATATGTATTTTCTAAAAAAAACATTACGAATATATATTTTACGAAATTTGTTGTTGGCTTTCAAGGCTTGAATCAATTCTTGTTTGTATAGGCAAATGTTTCAAGAACCTTCAGTAATAGCTATCTAGCTGTGTCAGATATATGAACTTCTTGATCAGGCTACAGATCCGTTACGTTTGATCAAATGATTATCATCGAACTTTTCCTTTAATAAATCGCTTTATGCTTTAAAAGCATTGCGTGTACCAAAGTAGAGTACCAACTGTTAAATCCAAACCATTTCCAGACCATTTTTATGTACTTTGCATAAATAGGGTTTTGCTTAGAAGCTTTATATGTGGCACCATTCTCTTGAAACCAAAAGCTTTCCAGACAATTTTTTGCATATTCAAAGTTAATTAGCATTTACTTTAAAGTTAAATTTAAAGCATTTATTCAACTTGGCACGATATTAGACTTCATTTATGAAATAGTTTACCTCAACAATATAATTGAAATATATACCACACAAAACTGCAGGATTTTAAATAAATATTGTATTACCACTAAATTTTTCGTACACTAAATGTGACGCTTCCGCTTATTGACAAAGTCACTGAGGCAAAAGGGAGTGAAAATATTTAAGTATTAGTCTACTCATACTGAAACTAGTGATGAGTAAGGCAGTAATCAAAGAACTATTTGGATCATATTGTTAGCGATACGTTGCAGTAAATACATCTGCAATGCAAATTCTGTAAATCACAGCTTAATATAAACAAATATTTGAATCACCAAAATTGCGATCACAGTGACTGTCTGTAATATTTACAAGTCACTATCACTAAAATCACTGTTCTAAAATCACTGTTAGCGTTCACTGTCAGTGTGTTTTTACTGATTACCAAATATAAATTAACTATTAATTGTCGAAACAGAGTCAGTATTCTCAATTTTAAAAACACATATCACACTTCTAAAAAAAACCTCCTTTCTAGAATGACTATCAATTGTGGCAGTTCTAATATGTGTTACTATTATGTCTTCTGAAAGTATCATTGTATATTAATAATTAAAAAGTTCAATTGCTATAAAACTAACAATTAGTTCGAATTGTATTGATTATGGAAACAAAAAAAAAGTTTCGAAA
>NC_051847.1:16606771-16616696 GCF_002237135.1 Teleopsis dalmanni | reverse complement strand
TTACTTTTTGATAGTTGAGGGGTTTTTGCAGAGTTCCACCCATCTCACTGATTAATTTGTGTATTCCTTATAAGCTTCGTTAACAAGTATTCTACAAAAAATTTGGGTTACACAACACTCGAAGTTATTGCTTAGTCTTATCTAAATTCGATGGATTCTTACTTTTAGTTTAGCAAAATCAATAAATCAACGGAAAATATTTTTTTCAACATTTTCTTGAAAATACTTGAAACCTGAAGTTTACATCAATAATCCAAAGATGATTAAAGGGATCGAAGACAGCAATTAAATAGATTTACGAGAATTCATTTCCATAAATTAATACAAGTCCAATATTTGGCTACTATTTAAGTGGTATTATTTTTAGCACATAAATTTAGCAACATGTACTCATAAATCAATGTTTTAGAGTTAGACTTAAGGAAGGATTCGCTTTTCCTAAAGCTACTTTTTCTTAAGATGTGATTCGTTCTAATGATTTAGCATTGAGATAGGGTTTCTACGATATATGCTTTTATGATTCCAGTTATATTCGCTCGATTAGAACTGATTTATCTCTGAGAATTTTATAAGGTCTCCACATAAATAATTGTTGATAATTCTTTATAATTCTCAAACCACGATTTCTCAAGAAATATAGATTAGCTTTTTACTAAGGGTAAGGGCTTTAAATTATAATTACACTTTATGATTATGATTATTATTTTTTAAATTTTCCACAATTCAATATTCTTCTTTATTGTTAATTTTGAAGTTAATCAATTTTTAATAGTGTTTAGATAGTTCCTTTAGTTGCATTTACAAAGATATTTCTTTCAATAGAAATTAATTTTTCACTTACTTTTTTATTAATTATACGAATATTATTTTTCTTCAGCGAATGCGTAATTAACATCAAATAACTTTGCACTTTCTCATGTAATAAAAACTCTATTTGAACACTTCCAATCGTAAATGATAATTAACAACTCCTACACTTTGCTTGCTTTTCTTATAAGAATTTCATAACATTTTGCATGGCAGCGAGAAGACTTTCTTTTGTTTACAGAATGACTAATGTTATAATTTACAGCACTTTCATTGTATTACGAAAGATTTTATTATGAAATATGCATTTCTTTACAGAATCTAACTGTAATTTTATTTTTTTTGTTTTGCTTTCCTTTTAATAAAAAACTTATTCACAACATTTTACACGGAAAAAACGATAATTTTTTCATTTACTTCTTATTATTAATACTTTAATTAATTAAACAAAAGCACACAGCATTACGAATCGAAGCAACGGTTTAAAATTAATTATTTCCACGGGTAATTTTTTATTTATTTATTTATTGTTTCGGAAAAAAAAACACGTAATAATCCGTAAGAAATTTTGTAGTTACCGCAACCGCAACGAACGTCACTGTAATGAAATGGATTCTGAGTGAAGATTGCGCAGAACTGACTGACTCTGCTTATGGCTAAAGAATTAACAAGACTGCTATGAGTAGTGAGTGCAGAAATAAAAAAAGTAAAGACAGCAGAAGACACGACAAAGAAACAAGTTGAAAAAACAAATCTATATAAAAGTAAAAAGAGCTACGAATACAAAAAAAAAAGAAAACAATAACAACAACAACAAAAAGTAAAGTAAAAAGTAAACGAAAGCAGTAATAGCAACAAAAAGCTAACAAAAATAAAAGAACAACTTCGGTAACGATAAAAACGACTACGGCAACGGCAACGACAGCCACAACGACTACGACAACGACTACGACAACGACTACGACGACGATGTTGATGGTGATGTTGACGATGACGATGGCGACAACAACAATGAAACCAGCCAACAATCGATGAAGCGTGGAGTGGCAGACGTTGACGCGTAGAATTGTCATCGCTATCGTTTTCATTATTATGCGTCGTCGTGTCGTACAAGAAGTAGCAAATGCAATTTGTTTGTTTGCAGTTTGTAAGCGCAGTTGCGCATGAGCACCAGCGTTAGCAACTGCGACGTTATCATTGGCAGCACAATACCATTTATGTTGTTAGCAGTGGTAGCATTTAAGTGCTGTTAATCTTAACAGAACTTATTAGTTACTGTTAAAAGTAACCGGTTTTTTTTAAGAATCGCTTATTGATTTGCTTATGGTTTGTACACATTTAATTGAATAGTTGTTGTTGTTAGTATTATTGTGGCTGCTTTTTGGTTATAATTGTTAAAGTTGTTGTAATCGTTAATGTTGTTGTAACTGTTAATATTGTTGTAATTGTTAATGTTTTTGTAATAGTTATTCTCCCATAGCTGTTTTGCTTTGATTTTTTAATTTATTTCTAAATTTGTTTTGGGTCTAATTTCTTGGCAAATGTTTACTTTTCGCTTTTCTTGAAATTTTATTTGTGTTTTTCTTGTTATAGTTGTTGTTTTTGTTGTTTTCGTTGTGATTTTCTGATTTTAGATAAAAGTGATTTTAATGGTTTTCTTTGAAACTAAATTTAATGGTCTTTTGCCTTTGGCTTTGATTTTGACTTAATTTTTGTTGTAAGTTTTTTTTTGTTTGTATTAGGTTTTTCTTGTGGTTTCGCGTTTTCATTTTAAATTAAATTAAGAAAAAATTATAAAAAATGTGTTTATTCAAATTGTTAACGTCTATTTTAATTTTGTTATCGCATTTCTTTTATTGTTATTACAATTGCTATTATCGCTGTGTTTGTTGCTGTTGTTGTTGTTGTTGTTGTTGTTGTTGCGGTTCCTCAGCCATAAGTTTTAACTCTAAAGGCCGTTGTCACTTTGATGTTTCATGTTGGTTTTTTGATTTGTATTTGTTTTTGTATTTGCTGTCAACGTTCGCTCGTTCCTCTTCTCGTTTTTGGGTTGATTTTGTACTGGTTTTTATAGATCATTAAATAGAAATGGTCCGAGAGATTAGAGATTTAATTTTGAGAAAATTTAAATTTCTAACAAAGTAGTGTTACTTTTTCTCGTATTTATTTATTTTAATTTTTATGAGTTCTTTATTAAACAGTTTTAAATAGTTTTATTTACCTACTCACTTTAACAATTCAATTGTTGTTCACATTTTTTTGAAATTGTTTGATGGGAAAAAAGTTTGAAAACTTAATTTATTTAATTAAAATTTCGAAAGAAATTCTTAGAAAGAATTCTTTAAAATAGAATAAATTAAAAAAGAATGTCGGCTTGACTTCATATAAATTCCTTAATTTTTTTTTATTAATTGTTTATAAGAGTTTTGTTGAACTCGAACATTTTTTAAAGTACAGAAGACTTAAGCAACAAACTTAAAACAGTCGACAAATTTGAAGAAAGGTTGATGGACGAAAGGTTGGATTGAATTCCTCTAAATTTTTATAAAACTCAGGAAGTAATTTGGTAAGAAATATTTCCATTAGACGAAGTCTTAATATGTGCTTTCACGGATAAGGAATAGACAATGGAGTAGGTAGTAATAAGGAGTTGACGATATTCAGCTTTTAAACCAATATTATTATTGTTTGGAAAGCTATAACTCGTTTAAACTCTCCAAAAACTTCTAGATTATTAATAGAGCTATAATTATCATAGAGCTAATAAAATGTTTTAAGGTGATTAAGTCCCTCTAAATTTATTTATAATAGACTTCCTGATCATTGCAGGTGATCGCTATTATGGAAGCTAGAGCTTGTCTGGAATTGGATATTACATTTATTAGAAATACTTATAAATACATAAGAGCAGGAAGTCAAATTGCTTTAAGGTCCTTGAATTCAGTCCATTTTACATCCAGGACAGTTTTTGATTGCTACACATCTCTAAACGAGATATGGAGGCAGTTTAACATTTTTCTGTTCTGAGTTCCCAGTCAAACGAATACTTTTAGTAACTGTAAGGCGGGCGAGCTAACCAGATCGGGTGCTTTATGTTATCACTTGAAACATCTAAATAATCTGGGCAACCACTGATGCTAACAGCTGTTGAATTTTTTCTGTGTTGAGCAATTTAAAAAAAGTGGAAATACTCAACGTAGGCATCGCTTTGTGGGTTGGTTCTGTTTTATTTAGAAAAAAATCTAGCCATTTCATTGAGACAAACCGTAAAGATATCAACGTTGTGGTAAGTTTACTGAAGGGTCACAATCGATTATAGAATCATGCTAGAAGATTGACTTTTCTTTTTAATCACTTCTTCCGCAGTAGTACAGAGGACTATGAAAGTACTTACATCATCTTTATTATAACTTCCTTTTTCGGAAATCTTGGTCACCTCTAGAATCCCACTCTAAAGCACATTTCAAGTTCACAAATAGGTTCAGATGGTTTTTAAACATCTCGGCTTCTTCTACGGTAGCACGCTGGGCCAATAGACTGAAGTGGATCGGTAGGATCACCGGTATAGGGTACCCTAGCCTAAGTCTCTTGAATCATGCTTAGTATGGTGCTAAACTGTTAAGCATTTGTACCTTCTTTAGGTCTATTAATATAAAGATATATTTTGAATGACGAAAAAGTGGTTCAGTAGATTCTCTCTCGGAACCTTTCAAGAGTCTTATTCGATTGTTGAATACTAGCAAGTTATGCTTCAGTTATACTTTTTGAAATTGCTTTTATATCATATGTTTATTTGAGTGATGGCGGCAGGACTTTATCTTCAGTCAAAATAGTCCATGGCAGTCCTGCAGGGATTCACAGTTTAAAAACTGATAACGAAGATTGTTTAAGGAAGATATATATTAGGGATATCCGTCAGTCTATTTTGTTCTAAGATTTTCATATTAGATTGCATTAATGTATTAAGTTGTTGCTTACTTAATAATGTGATCAACTATTGTCAATTATTTTGGTTTGATCATTCAAATTTAAAAAAAAAATCCTATGGAACTCCTTTAACAACGTACAGAGAGATAGATAGATAGATTGGCATGAAGGCACACAGCGGTAAGCATAATCATAATATATACATATACATACACATGAACATGTGATGTTTGACGTTCCCTTTCATTATGATAGAAACAAATAAACACCACCTTAGCGCAGCTCTTGTTCTTATAAATGTTTATCACATCCAAGTATTAAATGTAACATGAAACAATTATATTCAATATGAAGCATTAAGATAGTTGATACGACACTTACATCGTGTCGTAGACATTATCTCCTTAAATACCTTGAGAATTACAAGAATCAGAATAATAAGTGATGGATTTTGTCTATTACTACCTGTATATTAGAATATGCACATAAATTTATTAACAGAATTGTGATGTTCTCATAGAAAAGGAAGTAAATTTTTATAAAATTTTTTAAGGGTGGTTGCATTTATACAATATATCAAAAAAAGATTATTAACCTTCTGCTGTCAACTGAGATTTATGAACCCTAACGCATCCATGCTATCAACAATGAAAGATCGGCAGCAAACATCAAAGGAATCCTACCTGCGGATTTTATGGTTAATAAATGATGGACGCCTGCTTATACGAAGCGTACGTAATTCAGAGAAGGCGTTTGGTTGCCTTTGGAATATTAATAAAAAAAAATGAGAAAATATACACGAAATTTTGCACAAAAATAATAAATAAAAATATTTTTTATATATAAATTTTTTATACAAAACCTTATATATAAAAAAAATAATTTATGCTGTTGTAGCAAAGTAATTTTAATTCTTGAAATTCTTATAAATCCGTCTTTTGCCTTTCATTTAAGCTTATTAAAGTCGTTATAAGGTGCTTAAAAGAATTATGAGAACTACGTATTTCTTGTGCACAGATAACAATCTAATAAAATTTTGAAAGTAATAAAGCTAAAAATATATTTTGAAAAGGATTCTTCGGTGAGCGTTAAATGAGCACCACCTCTCGCCATAAGAAAAACATTGTACGCCTTAAAATGCAGATTTAGTATTTTGATAAAATATTAAAAGCCTTCACTTTTTAATTTTTTGTTTTTTTGTGTTTAATTCCTTTTTAATGCAGAAATATTTTATATAAGATTATATAAGAACAGGTATTTTGGTTCTTGTATGCTAATGGCACTTATATAATAATAATTGAAAGAATATGCTTTGAGGAATCATTAAGAAACCATTGAGCCCTTATGAAAACCTCTTAACGTGTGTGTCAATGAACCAAACTCAACAAGTGACGATATTGAATTTTAATAGGCTTCAAAGTCATAAATAATATAAAGAGTGGAAGATATGAAATATCTTTCATTAAATAATAAAATTTTAAAAATATTTAAATTATTTTTCATAATATTTTTTGCCGCTATATAACGATATATAAAGATATTCAATCATTCAAGTTATAATCAATCAAGACTTTATATAGATTTTGCAAAGATCAAATATCAATTATGTACATATTAATACTGCATAGTACTATGGGATCTAATATACTGAAACTCTACTCTCAGTTTGTAAGTTATAACACTAAAGCGTGATCATATAACAGCTATACTCGTATATTTAAAACTTTTTTCAATAAAGTGGTTGTGGCTAAAGATGTATTACAACGACAGCATTGTATCTAAATGGGTATTTATATTTCTGATCATTCAGAGCTTGATAAAACTACAGTCTAATTACATGTTCAGAATCTTGTGGACTCTATGTCAGTGTCTGTAAAGCTATATTGCTGTTTCTTCTTTAATGCGCTCTATTTAGACCTATCTGCGTTTCTTAATTTTTTTTCTGTTACAATAGTTTAGTCTGTCTAAGACTGTATGGATTCCAAAATTGTATTTTCTGGGTTCATCAGACGTGCAAAATTATTCACATATATATAATTTAAATTTGGATTAGATTGCAGAGATATTTTTTCATTTTTCAGTTCAAAACATAGAACTACTTTAGGGAAAGGGGAAATTTCTTGATTGCCATTCGCTTAAGATTCTTGTAAGAGCAGTTCAAAAAGTTCGTAAGCTTCCAACCTTTGTTAAAATAATCCTTGAGTAGCTCTTATACTCAAGGGTGAATTTTTCATATATAACATGAAATCAAACGGATACAGAATTAACAGTCCAAGGGCTTTAACTAATCCTTCCGAGCCAACGCAACGCCTTTATAGGTGCTAATTTTACGTTGAAATGACTACCTGATGAATGAAACTGGAACTTTTAATCAAACTTTATATATCTCTTTAATTTTCTAATATAATTGCATATATAGATTTCCTCTTTATCTACTCTCTCTCTCTCTCTAATTTCTCTACTTCGCCTTTACTTCCCTAAACAAGGTTTCACCGTGAGTTGAATTCACTATCATATTCCTTAAGGAAGTTTCTTAGACAGGATATTGTCCAATAACGAGTTAAAGCTGCTAATGTTAAATTATACATTGGTTACGTTTAAATCAATGTTAATTACAATAATCTTAATTTATTTCAAATGAATTTCTAAACAGTGTATATTCGTGTACAAATATAATTTAAAAATTCTAAAATCTTGTCATAAAGACACAAGTGGGTATACATAAGTTTTTAACTATATATCTACATTAATGATATCCATTTCCTTAAATAAAGACAGCTTTAGTTAATATATCAAAACTTAAGCAAATCAATTACAATTTCTGACATAAAAGAATAACGTTTTTCTTCTGTCAAACTAAAATAAATTACATTCTCGTTGTAAACCCACATAAAATTTTCGGAATATATTTGAGGTCATAATAAGGAATAAAGACGAAATTGCTACACGTACCTCGATTCCTCAAATGATGAAGATATACAATTTCTTAACGAAATGCGCTTAATGTTGATATGACACAAATAATGCATTTTGCTTTCCAATCCGAATTCGAGATTAAAAGAACTAAAATGTGAACTCATCGTCTGAGCACTTCGGAGACACATACAGAACCCACTTTTGATTAATGTGTGCAACGCAGCTGGTTTTTTCTCCGATTTAGTCTGCCTAACGTGCCCAAAAAATTAAAGTGCCTTGATAACGAATTTGTCTTCTTATTAAATTGACTTTGAATAATGCTTAACAAAACTCTAAATATTTTACCTCCTTTTATTGTTCTTTCAGTTTAAGCTTAATTGATTTGTATCTTACAGATACCCTACAGCTTCTAAGTGAAATAATATCACTTTATCTCAGCATTTTACGGTTAATAAAATTTAATTGCGTGGATAAACAATAAAAAAATTGTTAAATTAAGTTATAAAAATAAAGTGAAGATAAATTTTCTTAAATCCGTTATTTTAATAGAAGTATAGCTAAGTGCTTAAACACAGTTTAAAAGTGGCTTTTAAAAGTTTGATTCCCAAATGGGCACTAAAGCTCAACAATTAAAATTATCAAATAGTCAGGCGTAGTCAGGCGTAGTAATATTACTTGATAACAAGTTATATATGAGCCTTATTTGGACAATAGAATAGAATAGGAAACGTACTAGTCACGGACTTCCTGTGGAGCAGAGTACTACGACCATGGCTGATCTTTTGTGTTGTTAACCAACCCTAAATGAATAGAAGATAGTTCATTTGAATTCCAGAATATATGAGTTTTTTCTAAATTTGTTAAATAAAATTCATCAATTTCGCTGGCTTAGTGTAGTAAAGCAAATGGATGAAAATATTGCAATTCGAAAGGGTTCTGATTCGGTACTCGCTGATAAAAAATTCGCATTTTCGATGTAAGTATCAGGTGACAAATTATCTAAAAAATTCTACCAAATGGCAACAACAAGTCATTGATTTAGATAATTGGCGCAGACGGAAGCTACTAGATAAGCCCAAGGATGATACACTTCTGTGATCAATGATTTACAATAATAACAAGCCATTAAGAGTAAATATTTTTCTTCTAAATAAAATTAGGTTACAGTTTACAGTTTAGTAGCTTTTTCTACAGGAGCTGTCATTTTGCCTAAAGTCATTATACTTTTTTCGAACGTCTTTACGTGTTTAAAAAGATATCTTTACAAAATAATATGTATAACTCTTTGTTTCGATATGGACTCACTGTCATGTGCCTTAACACTCATCATCGGTATAGTAATTATAATTTCTTTGTAATTCCCCCCTTTTCATTTCAATTATACGAAATATGTTAAACAATTAAAAAATCAACGAATTCGACTTAAACATCGCGTTTAACAATAATTTAGAATTCCACTGAGTCATATTGGTTCTTGTGCTGGGCCGCAATGCTGACAGAGTCCGTTCCATGGAAACATTTATTATAAATCAATTGTCAGCTGTTGCGTGACCCACTTTTTACCGCATCATTTCTCACTTGTGTTCTTTTGACATTTAAACGCAGCAGTATTGCTTCGTATCGTTATTAATAATAATAATTTATTTTCTTTAAGTTTCGGCTTTATTTTTCACTTTGCATTTAACACATTTTAACAGATACAGACGGAGACTCAAGTACAGATACATTTAAGCCTTTGTTTTTCCGCTGAGTTGGAAACAAATACACGAGATGCTCACCCAGTCATTGGCCTCAGGAAACACCGCCTTACAGTTTCGGTGATGAGTTGAAATTAAACAATAAGAAAACAATAAGAAAACACTAAAAAACAATTGTAATTGTTGTTAGACAAAATTTAGAGGTTGAAGTTGTATGAAAATGAACCAAAAACAAAAAAAAAAATCAAATTGAAGTAAACTAAAGCGGCCTGAAGCGGCATATCCAAAAGGTTTGGATGTTTTGGTGGCAATAGTGCAGAAGGTCAGTAAAAGTTATTTTTGCTGCTAAAATATATAATTTATTATATTGAAATATTTCAGAGACTTAAAAATGTTATATATACATACGAATTAAATATTTAATTGTATTTATATGTTACATATGTTTGAAGTTATGTGTGAGGTTTAGCAAGTGAAATAAAATTAAAATAAAAAGATAGATAGAATAGAATAGAATAGAATAGAATAGAATAGAATAGAATAGAATAGAATAGAATAGAATAGAATAGAATAGAATA
>NC_051847.1:16602841-16606671 GCF_002237135.1 Teleopsis dalmanni | reverse complement strand
ATTTCTTTTCATAAAATATCGTTCTTTAAAAATTACAAATGAACTGACCTATTTTTTTGATATCTTGAATCACAGTGAATCAAATTCTGAGGAAAGTATTCTGCATGGAGGGTGTAGTTCTGTTCTGAATCTGATCTGATCCGATATTCCTACCGTTTATAACGTTTTAAAAGTTTTAAGTAGTTCCTAATGAATGGCAATCTTGTGATAACTCCTAATACAAAGCTTCACCTAGGCTATTTTACTGGTGAGCCAGGCTTGACATGCACTCTCTTTCACTTAGTGTCATTATGGTATATCCACTTTACAGCACCAATGATTTTGCAATGAAAAAGAACTTTATTTTTCCAACATTCAAATCATATCAGATTTTAGTTACAAAGATATACTTCCAATACTTTATAAACTCACGAATTAAAACTCTTGAAATCAAGTAATTTTTATTATACATAAATTGCAAAATTAATATGTATTATTTCATTTATATATTTATATACTTATTTACTCATATCTTTTGATTATATTATGTTGATTATGGTATTAAATTGAAACTATTTGAGCCAGTGCATTGAGCATTTTTACTCTTTCTTAACTCGGGGAAACCTTTCGAAACCCCTCTTTACGCCTTGACTGGATTATTGTTTATCACTTGATCAGACTAAGCAATAATTGACCTCAGAAAAATTTTATGTAGAAAAATTCTACATATTTTCATAAGATCTTACGATCTCAGGCCATTGAAATTTCTTCAGTTGGTCACTCAGCATTTATAGTGTAGGCTCGTATCACTTCTGTACCGTACGTCGATTTGTTGTTAACACAACTTTGGTGATAGAATTGTTAAGTAATTACATACCTATAATGCACAACAATGGTTTTTAAAAGCACTATAAAAGAATTTGTGATTTATATACCTATGCCAAAATTTTAAAAAAGATCAAATAAATAGGATTTTTAATATTTTTGGCTATTAAAATATGTATAAATATGAGTTTTCGAAAGTAAAGTTTAAAATACTTATAACATGATGTTTCAAAATACATATTTTGAAAATACTTCAATTAGAACTTACCCACATAAATCTTAGAATTAAACGATGAAACTTGACTGTTGAAAGTAATTTTGATATCAAAACTGGTAAAAGATATATTCAATAAATATTTTTTGCAGTTTTATTCTATTAAATATTTTAAAATTATTTTAAACTTAACAAAACTAAAAAATTTTTAATTAATAATTTTTTATTACTAAGACGCTGTCTTATTTATATTCCGCGCACGTATCCAAGCCTACTTCTCCATTTTTGTATCATATTTTCCATATTAAATACAAAATTACTTGCTAAGCTCTCGAGAGTGTGCTTGTTTACTTGATTTACTTAAACGTGTAGGCAGTAACTAGTTTTGACATATGTAAGTATGCACATGTATATATACATATATTAATTGTATCTAGAAGATATACGAACTTAACTAACGACTAACTGCTTATCTAATGTGTTGCCACTACCGCCGAGAGAACAGACAGACGAGCTTCTATGTTCTTTATTTCTAATCGTTATCAGAACCATGTCTACGTTGTGTTTTATGCCATTGGAAAAATTACTGTTACGTGTGGAAATATATGTACGCCATATAGATAAATGCATGCCTTCATTTGTGAAATGGTGTAAATTTGTGTATTTGGTTGGTAATTTATTAAGCGCAAATTTCTGTACAAATTTCTACCCAATCTAATTGATAAATCAAATTCTTCTAGGCAAAATTACTTTAAGCCAAGCGTCTTTTCCAGCATCTTTGCAGCTAAAAAGTTTGATTTATTTATCGCAATACGACAGCAGAACAGCAAAAATAGATACTTTAATATCGCATCCATCTTTTGACCTAAATTTACAGTTGCACTCGCATGAATTTGGTAGTCAAATGAGAGAGATGTGACTTATCTATGGAAAGAGTACAGCATCGCTTGTCAAAGAACAAGAAAACCGAAAATATTGATAAATTATTACGTTGGAAAGAAAAATGCTACAGATGGACGTATAAATAAAAATACAAAAACAATTACTTAAAAAAATGTTTTTTTATCACGAGTCCACCATGCCACTATGCCACCATGCACTACGCAACTGACAAGCATTAACGATGCTTAGCAGTAAAGAATTTATTATTTATTAAATATCTTCAAATAAGTATCTACTTAAGCATGCACTTAAGTATTGGAGAAACTTGAAAATGAATGTCGTCATAAATCACACAATCACGAAGTGCAAACCCTAAATAGCGAAATAATGAAAACTTGACATGCTCAGGAATTATCGGATAGTGTGTGTGCGTATAAGCAACTATAAATTATCGAGTATTGATTATTAAACAAAAAGTAGATACTCTGCACTTTATACATAATGTCACAGTTCTAAGGAAAATTGCTGATAAAGGCGAAGAAACACTGAAGAATGCAGCAATTTTGCGATGAAACGTGACATTTTTGCGATATGAGAAAGCCTCTTGCAGTGGTCTAGTCTCATAAGGACAAAGAACCTATTTGTTGTAAAACACTACGGAATGGTTACCATGAAATACACTAACCTCAATTTTGAGGTTATTAATGTATCGTTATTGATGCACTGCTATGTGGGTTATAGCAAAAGATTTATGTTCAATAAATATTGTATATTATAAGGAAAAAAGTGGTAACTACTTTGTTCTACAAACAAGAAGTAGTTCAAGCAAACCTTGTACTGGAAAATAGATACAAAATATTTTAAAATTGAGTTAATAAGTATTTAAAAGGATGCCAATAAATGTACAATTTATTAAGTTAATTGCAATAAGTTTTAGCTGAAAGAAAAAGTCACATTACATTATTAATATCAACACATGTATACAATATAAATTTTAGTAAATTAAAGAAGACCTTACTGTCTTACTTTAATAAAGATTCTCAAAATATGTCGATACTTTTCGAATAACAATCCATATATGTAAAGCACACAATCAATTCTTATATATCGATGAAACCTAATCACATCTCATATAGTATCTTTGTTAGCGAAACAAATAAATGAAGTGGACCATTGTACAATCCAGGAGAGTACGTTGTATGTTATAGAAAACAGAGAACGTTTTAGAGAACTTTTATTAGTGAACCAATTTATGCCGATTCAAAATGTTCTCAAGTCTCTAAGTATTTATGGTATTCATCGGCGTTATTTCAGAGTTAACACTATATAGTATAAATGGATTAAATAAATCCATTATATTTTCTAATGAAACTGATTTGAATATTATTTAATATTTAAAGGGCACACGAGATTAATAATGGTAGAAAACGTCGAGTGTCAATTTATTAGCAAACCTCCTCACTAAAGTACCTTACGAACCGAAAAGTGTAAAAGGTCTATAGTTTGAGCATGAAAAAAATCTTGATTAAAATAACAAAAATTCATGTGAAAAATGAGGTCGAACTGTTTGATTACAGTAAATTTTATGTCGACTATTAGCAGAAAAGCGGATCACTGCTTAGACAACAGTATATACAGCACTCATCCTACCGTTGTTTATGTACGGGAGTCTACAAGAAAGAATTGTTCTATAAGAGAAAGCCATGTCTTTAGTGGAGGAGTTAAGTTAAGAAAGCGTTAACCTCAATTTTTATCAACAGACTATTTATTTCAAAATACAGCAGAAGACACATATATAAAAAATAGGGGGTTTATCAATAGCAATGAAAACTAACTCATGACAAACTACCAGCATATAATTTTATTTCCTGTATTAGCAAAGCAGCCATATTAAGTTATTGACTAAGAATTTCGAGAGAGAGAGAGAGAG
>NC_051847.1:16558178-16602741 GCF_002237135.1 Teleopsis dalmanni | reverse complement strand
GCCTTCTCAATAAGCGAGGTTTCAATCTTGCCTAAAGTTTTTGCCTTGGATTTAGTAAGCAATTCAGAATAATTCTTACAAGTCGTTCATTGTACCTATCGTTTTGTATTATTTAGTGTGGAAATCTTGCAATACACCAACGTTGAACACCAACGATAAACGATACTTAGAAGTTTTTGAGAAAAAATTTGCATAAAACTATAATTAATGTCTGATCAAAGGACATGAGTCAATTTGGATCAATATTCATGTATAATATTGACATTGACATAATCAAGGGAATAAAAATAAACGATGCCTAAGACATATTTTAAGAATAGGAGATGAACTATTGGGTATGAATATATTGGGGTATGAATGTATACCGTATGGACGTGCATTACGCTATCAGTGATGGAGTCATGTAACAATTTTCCACATACTGCTAATGTCTGTACAGATTTTCTAATTTTTCCAAAATTTTGAAACCCATATACGGCTAATATAAATACGTTAATTAACGTGGCTTCCGAAGTATATTTAGTATGAATATCAAAAGAACTGCTATTAATAATGCTTTTATTTTAACGTTACAGAATGTTATTTTTAACCGAGTCTTTCGTTGTTTGCTACATTAAATAACATTATTTGACATCAGAGAAGTTTTGATCTTTTAAATTATTATCTATAAAATCTATTCTGCATAATTTAGAAACAACACTAAAGGTGAAGCAACTAGTAACTGTAATTTCGTTACACATTCAAAAAAATATTAATCATGTTTTGCACTACAATTTCAATAGTTCGAATCTAGAGTTAATATTATTGCAGTTCTAGTTCTTTATGTTCATATATGTCATTTCGTAGATATTACTAATACTAATTTTAGATGGCATATGTTGATACATTAAGACTGAAAAGTTTTCGGAAATTCTCATTTAAAATTCGCGCGCTGTATATTTTTCGATATTTTAAGTTTATGTAGTTTGGCAGCACTGTCCTTAATTACTATGCCAAAAATGAGCTCGATCTGTCAGACAGTTCGTTTACGGCAGCTGTTGAAACCAGTTCACCTCAGTAGTGCGTTGCGAAATGTCTTCGACGGTCGTACGACCGTCCTGGAAGGCTTTGTACCACTCATAAACTTGAGTTTTCGATAAAACTGATTCCCCATAAGCCTTTTGTAGCATTCGCAACGATTCTGCACACGAAATTTCGTTCGAAACACAAAATTTGATGCAAACTCTTTGTTCAATATTTTTTTCCATTGTTTTTTTCGCAACGCCCTACTGAGGTGAACTGGTTTCAACAGCTGCCGTAAACGAACTGTCTGACAGATCGCGCTCATTTTTGGCATAGTAATTAAGGACAGTGCTGCCAAACTAATAAACTTAAAATATCGAAAAATATACAGCGCGCGAATTTTAAATGAGAATTTCCGAAAACTTTTCGGTCTTAATGTATGTTTATGAACATTAAATTTACAATATAATAAATTATATTGATATCTTTTATAGTTCATTTAAAATCGATTTAGTTTATACAAAGACTTCTTGGTACTCGTATCTGTTGTATTGTTCTATTGTCTAACAGAAAGAGGTAAATCTCTAATAGGTTCACAAATATACAATTACTAACGTTTAAGCAATTCTCTTTGTACTATTTAATCGCTAAAATCTAAACTAAAACGACTCATCTTAAGTTGCAATTAATTGAGAAAATCTCTTTCAAGCTCGTGAATTAAGTTTTATAATTTAAGCACATTTGCAAATCGCTGAGACTGACTTATAAATAAAAAGTTATTGCGGTTTTTCCCACTTAAGCGAATTTAGCGAAACGTATTTTTCACTAAATTTGGTTAAAAATCGTTGACGTTTGGCGTACTTTTTGCTGCCCACGCCATGCAATTTATTGCGTCTCTAAATGAGATACCTTTTTACAGATATTGCGCTGATTTAGTTGAATCCAACGCGGCCCGAGAGATTTATGTGTGTATATCGCCGAGCGTGTCGCATGACTGAAACTGGGTACTGCGTGGGACTACGGGCTACGAGCTACAAGCTACGGGTTTGAGGTTTGAGGTTTGATACACGATAAAAACAATAGAAACTGTGAGTGGTTTTGGCCATATTCGGGCTACAAATGAACGGCAGAAGCCAACGGTTGCAAACGATGCGCTTAGGTTTTATGTGTTGCGTTCGCTGAGAAATTAGATTTGCGAAATTTATGTGCTTAGATATTCTTTAGAATATTTTGATTTAGAATTTTGTTGGCAGTTAACAGAATCATTGCACTTAAGTTTCAAGTATTTCGTATATCTTTAATCTTGGTTTTAATACTTTTAACATGAAACTAGCAATGTGTAATTTATGCTTTTCTATTGACAGTTTGAAGTTTTATCAAACGATTTCTGTTGCGTGAAATATATATTCGATCTCTATTAAAATTCAAAGCACTTCGCACTTCACACTCGTTTATAAGCTATTAAGTCTTAGATTAGTTGCTAAAAAAAGCAACCATTTTTATTGGACATATTTTGGCTTGACTTCATTAATTACTAAATATACTATATGTCCAAGTTAGCGTGACTCTTTTATACAAGTGATATATGTATATAATTTCAGCCAAAAGAAAACGCGAACGAAAGTTTCATGTGTAGTAAAATTAACATCCCTGTCTTAGACTTTAACATTACGATATGATTAAAATAACAAATGCACTAGATATTTTATTTTGAACTTATCTATTCTTTATTTTTGAAGATAAAAGATTTTGTTTTTCAATTATTAATCAGTTTGTGGAAATTTTATAAATTTAATTTGCAAGTTTGTTAGACATATTTTACATTTTCAATCAGTTCGCTGATCGGAAGAAAAAAAAATGGATTTTTAATCCATAAAAATTTTTTATTGGAAAAAATGTTATTGAACTTCGATACTCTTATTACAAAAATTCTCTAACTTATCGATCATATCTCTATGGTGATTTTCCATTCGGAAAAAGCACTCTACGATAGTTATTAATTCCTGATGCAAATAGTTATCTATCCAAAAATAAGTAGAATTAAAAGTCAGAGAGAGTTTAATCTTCAATAGTCTATATTTTAATTTTGTAGTGATTTTTTGAGTTTTAAGAACAAGTGTTAATAGAAAACTAGTTTTTTCTTCCTTCTAATGAACAGTTTGTGACAAAATGATGCACAAAATTCTTTTCATTCTATATTAAACCCTACAGGTGTTGCTGACAATGTCATTTTTAAAATTTGTTTTGTTGGATCCATTGTATTTTATGTTCCATACTCTGTCTAACGAAATATTTGAAGTTTTTATTAAAACGACTTTAAACTTTCGATTTTTGGTTTATTTGGTCATTTTTCACTTGGATTATCGAGTCCAGATTCAATCATATGGGACGCTATATTCATTATCACAATAAAGAGTGCAAAAAAGTGCAGCACTTTCAGCTGATTGTAAATACTCAATCCATGCTCCGATACTAAGAGGATATGGATTCATACCTCTTTATAAGCAATTCAGAAAGGTCTACTTTTATCAATTTTCTACTTAAAAAATCGCATTTTCCTTAATGTCCTTGAGACTCTTGATGGACTTCTATTAGTAAATACATGCTACTAATTTGCTGTGTGCCTGATTATGCTGAAATTAACTGCATCTAATAATCTTTGAAGGACTAGATCAATCGTTCAATTCAGATCAAGCGCGGAGCAATATTGTGAGATAAATTGATCCACAACTAACTCTTTGATTTAAAACAAGTTGTTGGTAATGGCACAACACTTTAAGCCAAATAGCTGGTTTATACATACAACTATGGCCAACCATTTTTAGTTAACAGAGCAGAGTTAAGATTATTGATAGTCATCACAAGACGATAAAGATGTCCATCAGAAGTTGTTAACTGGAGACTCCGTCCGACTTCCCTGTGAGAAACTTCATCGAGGAATATTTTGGCTTGAGGGTTTTCTATTCACTTTGATTCAGTTGTTAACCTACAACATTTTCAAAGAGGAGAAGCAATCCTCTTTGATAGAAATCCAATATTTTGTAGATTACATTATTGTTTTGAGGAAACCGTGTGTTACTATAAACGCTTCTTTTTAACTTGTTTTAATTATTTCGAGAAATGGAACTTCTCAGAATGCTGATAAGTGAACTTAAACTTAAAATCCCGTAATTCCTGCTGACAAGCATGTCTACTGCATTCGCCAAAGAATATTGTGCTACTTGCATTTAGTGCACTGTGCACATAACTTATATATAATAATAAAAATCTTTTAATTTATTTTTTCAGTATTTTGCAGTTTTTTTTTCTAATCCAAATTCAACGTATGTTGTTTCTGCGTAAAGACAGTAGCAGCATTCAAACGCCTCAGCATGGAGTAACTCGAGCCACTCAAGTGCTTAAATGTCAAGACGGTATAAAATGAAGTGCATCGTTGACACAAGGTCAGCGCTGTGCAACGCGAGGCGAGGCGTTCAGTCGGTCGCTTGCTGGCTTTTGTCAATGGAGGAACAACTTGTCTGCCACTTGCAGTGCATTCATAATGATCTTCAGATACTTTTTGCTGCTTAATATTAGATTTTTTCATTTAATAATTCGTATCGCACATATCGCACATTCGACGACTACACAACGACAATAACGATAGTAACGACCAAAGTAGTTGGATTTTATTATTAGGAAGAGAAACACTCGAAAACGCCTTTTAAAGAAGTTTCCATTATTTATGCATATTTTAACTAATTTTTTGTTTGTAAATATTGCATGTATGTATCTACCATACAGCAGTTATGGGCTTATATCATTTACTGTTTTGTTTATTGTTATAAAAGCATAACGTGATGACAATTTTCTATACAAATCCATTGAATTGGTTTGACCACAGTTTAGTGGTCAATGCCGTTTGTTTTTTTGATGTTTTATGCATAAAATGAAATTTTATTTGCTGCCAACTTTTATTCATCATAAAAATAATAAAATAAAAATAAAATAAAAGATATAAAAAAATCTAATAAAAAATTAAAAAAATATATATAATAAAATGTTATGGCCTAAGCCAAAGTACTAAAGCCAAAGTAACGGCTTATTGCCATTTTAACTAGAATTCGTGATTATTTGATTATTTTTACTATTATTGCCAGCATTTGGAGCGGACCCGCCTGCGTATGCGTAATTATGTGCTTTGACGTGTTTACGAATTTGACGTTTTAACGTTGCTTTCAATTGGGGTTTGATATGAATTTCAAATGTTATATTGTAATTTTATTAGAGTTTTATGTGCTTTTTATTATTTTGATTTGATAATTGAAATTGTGGCAGGCAATGAACCTGTGTTTTGGGTTAAAACATACACGATTTTTGCACACTTTTTGCATTTTTCAGCAAAATGTTACGGTTTGGCTTTTTTGTTGATGCGCACTGAAATGGAAGAGAGATAAGCACTCACTAAAAATGCTTCAGTTTTGTATCTCAAATATTTTCAAATAAATACTGTACTAACCGCTAATAGATCATTCTACTCAAACTACTGATTATTTTGTTAACTTGATGTAAAAAGAGACAATTTAAATTTGATGCTTTGTTCTAAAGAGAAACTATTTTAATTAAATATTAGTAAGCAGATCTATAATTGAAAAGCAATGCATGGGGATTGATCACCATCAGCAATTAAGGCTGAAGTGATCTATTTCTGATTACAGGTACTAGCGAATCAGTTATAAGTAGTATTAGCTTGTACTTCCAAACTTTTTTAATATTTCCAGGTGGGGCATAGGGTTGGCAAAAAAGTTTGATGAAAAAAATAGTTTCACTGATGCTCTGTGCAGTATCAACTTTCTCCCTTCCTTCCTTTTTCTGAAGTGAATGCTATCTTCACATACACAGACTATATTTCTCTAAGTAAGATGACCAGATGTAAGGTGGAATGACATACTTGTACACCAAAGCTCTATTGAACTCAAATAAAAGCCCATTGTGATACCACAGCTATAATAAGTCTAAATCTAAAGTAATTTCCACCGAAAGTATCAATATAAGTTTGCTACATGCCGAGGTATTAGGACAATATTTGAAAACTTGTTACAACCTAACAAAATTTGACGTATTTCTATATTGAAGATTCTAACTGACTAGTCCGGTTTAGTGTAATAGTTTTTTTGCTTTTAATTTTAATGGACACCTACCTTCAAAGCAAACAAACCAAAAGGTAGGAGCTAACTGATTTTCTCCTAATGTAAGAATTTTATTTAAGTATTACTTAATGTCTTAGAGTAGTGCAAATAAATTGTAGAAATTAATAAAAAAAACCTTTTAATACTGAAATGGAACTAGAGCTAGTTAATTTCTTCCCAATACAAGAATTTATTTAAGTATTGCTTAATGTCTAAAAATAATAAAAATAAAAATAAATAACCAATAAATTGCAAAAATTAATAAAACAAACCTTTAAAAATTTAATATTAAATTAAACTTCATCATTGCGATTTTTTTTTTGTTTTGTTTTTATGATCATTATCTTTTTTATAGATTTACTATTCTTATGACATGTCTTCATATACTTTTACTATTATTTTTTCATCAAATATAATTGGTTTGATAAATTATGATATATATCGTCACATTTTAGTAATGATAGCCTAGTTTACATATAGAACATTTAACTTTGGCTTTATTGACTTATACAGTTAGTTTGTTCTGCAACTAATTAAGTTTACAACTTCTTCACTATTGTGTCTCTTTTACTAACGAAGATTGCAGGTTGCATTAGGTTAATGATGTAGGAATATAAAAGGATGCATTTAAGATGACGAAAATATTTAAGTTGAGGTAGCACTATGAACTTAATAATCTGTATATTAACTAAAGAATACATTTCATTTAACTTATACTAATATTTTGCTTTAAATTAGATATATTAAGTTATAAAAGTAACTTACATTGTGAACAAAGTTTTAGATCATAACAACTTCTATTAGAAAAATATATCATTTCTAATTTATAGTAAAGCTTATTGTTCATTTCAATACAAAACCATATACCAATGTCAGCAAAAACTCAGCCAGCTGGTGTTACAAAAATAATTTTTTAATATTTTAAATTTTAATATATAATTTACAGCTAGAACTTCTTTACTCGTATTCATTTAAATGTTGTATTCTTCGAATAGCGTTATTACAGTTTCATGGCTTTAAAATATACTTTAAAATTCCTTTCAAATATATTCATATGAAATCATTAAACATATAGAACTAACTAATTTGACATGTCTGCCACTTGACGAGTGATCAAACAGTAATTAAATACAGTCATTAAGATTTGAATTATTTTTTTCGATATTTCAGGGTTTTTAGTTGCCGTTACAACACAGCGAGAACGGCGCACTAAATCCGCTCATAAACAATGGTTTTCGATCTTCGAAATAATTGGAAAGGAATTTCTGGCATATGATTTAAGAATTGTGGTCTTAGCGATGATGCTTGGTTTCATTTTATTTAATAGCCATTCAAATTATGACAAAGACAAATATGTTTCAACACATTGAGTTTAAAAATGAAATTTTCTGTACTAACAAGTATATTTTTATTATCTGTAGTTATCTGTAATTAAACGACTCAAATAAGCTAAACAATATCTACTTTCGACAAATTCCGGTTAATAGATTCATTTTGATTCCTCATGAGCTGTAACAGTACTTAATTTTTATCTCATGAAATGCTCGTAAAATGAAATGCAATTTTCCAAAAGCAATCAAAGCATTTATATTGCAACATTATTCCCATTAAAACCGAGGTTCGTTGCTGCTTTCAAGAAAATTTATCTTAGACCAAGTGGTAGACAACTATAAAATACCTGACATATTTAACAATTATTTGGAGATATCGATTCTTTGCGGTTGCATAAATGCAACATTAACTCAAGTTTGACGAAATGGCGCAGCAATCGATTATGCACTTTCGATGCGCTTATTTACTCAACGGACTTTGAATCTATCTTCGTAAAACGGTTCAATTTAAATGACGAAATTTTATGATCTGTGGCATGCCGTCACACTTTAAGCATTTTTAAATATTATTCGATTTATCTTATACAATACAAAATAAATACAATAATAATAAAAAAAATCAAAACTATATAAAACGTTAAAAATTTCTGTCACATTGAAACGTGCAGTAATTGACACATAAAACTCAAAACAGAATGTTCAGTAAAATTTTATTGACTGGGTGGACATATGCAGGCCGGTCAGTACTCGTATATTACCCGTATTACCATGTACTGTTGTGTTGCTGTACTGTTGTACTCGTAGCAGTAACAAAAGACCCGTACGACAAACGCGACTCAATATTTTGGCAATAAATGTCTTGGCAACATGTTTTGATACTTTTTTTTTATTTTAAATGTTTTTCAAATTAAATTTTATTTTTATAAATAATTAAATTTCACTTTCCGTTTTTATTGTGTAGGTGCTTTTGTTATATCTGCGATATACAATGTAAACATCGAGATTTCAGTTCTGACATAAATTTCACTTTTTGCTACCTTGCATTTTACAAATTTTATGAAAAGATACATACTTATTGCTCATATACTTTTAAATATATATACTTTTAATAAAATTTATATTTCTGTATTTCCAAAAAAATATTTTTTATTAGTAATTTCAATAACAAAACTGTATAATATACATATATATTAAGTGTTAATAAAAGCTATTAGCCATTTCAAAACAATAGTAAAGTTTATGGTTGAGATTCTTTTTGTCAAATGCTGTTGTCGTATCAACTTAGTCAGTTTTAATATCTTTTGAATTTATAATTTAACATAATAAATTTTTTTTGTGTTTTCTTTATATATTTCGTTTTTTATTTGTATATTTTATGACAAGCTATAGATTTATTTATGACATTCACAATAAATCAACTTAATTCCTATACAAATGGGAATAATTTCAAATCAATTAGTTCACAACAACAACAAATATCAGCAATTATGTCTTTTAAAACTTTTAACTTTGTTCATAATAAGTAATCTATTAGATATATTATTAATTGTTAAGATTAGTAAAATAGTTAGGTAGGCCAATAAACAAGTTATTAGCGGAATTTTATTTGTATAATAAGTTACTTATTACTTAAGATCGTATAAATTATAGTACAGTTTAAGATATTGAAAATTTTTTATATTAAGTTTAATTTCCTTAGTAAAAAATATTTTCTATACAACTAAGTTTATTAAATTTCTATTAGGTTAGGTTAGGTTATACCGGCGATCCCTAGTGGATTCACTTAGGCCTAATGACCCATTGTGTTACCGTATATATAGGAGAATAAAGGGGATGGGGGATCCCCCAAATACTAAATCGCCGCCGCGCATGGGCTGGGCAAAAACACAGTAGATGAAATCTGCCCACAGCTGCGACAGATTTGATTGAAGGGGAGACCTAATCTTCTAGCATGGTTCCTTAGTTTACAGTGGCCTGTAAGTAAACCTACCAAAAGACCGACGTCTCTACGGGGTATCTCAATGAGAATTTTAGATTTCCTTTTATCGGAAAGACCCCACTTCTTACCAATAGCTTTTCGACATAGAAGGATCGCAATATTGGCTTTCCTAACGCGCTCGAATTTCTATTACGTTTCAATAAAATATAATTCCTTTTTCAAATTTTTTAAAATTTATTTATTTACTGTTGGTGTACTTATTTTTTTTTTTAAATATATGTTAATATGTATATTCAATATGGCGTTATTAAATCGCTTTAAATTAAAACCTTACAATAAGTTTTAGAATCTTAAAGACCAATAACATAATATTAAAAATTATTTTATATAAACATACTAAAATGAAATATATAATGATTAGTAAATTATTTCAAGGGGCCACTGAATAAGTATCCAGGGCTTATTTAACAGATATCACGGCGTATAAGCTGAATTAATCAATGTGAGCTGTAGGAAAGCAGAATGGCGAGTCTATAATTCCGTCTGAGTCTAGAAGAATAATTTGTTGAATTATATTTATTTACATATGTTTTTTATAAAGAGGTTTTTCGAAAATTAGCGAACTACAACAACATACTTTTTATATTATTTTAATTGATTGGTTTTTTAGCTGACCATACATACAGCTATTACGAGTATTGTCAAATACCCAACACCAGTGGTCTTGGAAATAATTCTTATATTTAATTTTTCGTAAATAATTTTGTTTTGTCACTGCAAGTATTAGGAATCAAACTCCTGCCCTGCTAAATTTGAAGCTCAGAGCCAGCGACTCAAAGTCGTACTTGACCTTTTTTTTAATTTCGCACATTTTTCTGGAGTTTTGTTAATTTGCTGTGAAAGTTTATTAACAAATTCACTTGTTATGTCATATTAGAACGAAATCATAAACCAGCTATAGAATAATTGAATTAATTAATTATATTTTTTATTTTTTAATTGTTAAATTTCAATACAATTCTGCTTGTAGAGGCATTATTTGTTGCATGCTTTTATATTATTCTCTCTTGTGTACAGAACCTAATCTAGGAACGTAAGACCAAGAAAATCATATTAATGTTACTCCACGATTCACACGGAATTATTATATTATATTATATTTAGGTATATTTCATATTATAGTACACGTTATAATATAAAAAGATTTATTTATTTAATTCACGTAATTGTTTATTAGTGTTTGTTTTTTTTCCTTTAACAAATATGTTCTATACATCTTAGCTGTTTTCTTATAAATTCTATATAATTCTTATAAAATTGTACAAATTTATTTTTTTAATAATGGTATAATAATTTATTGACTTATTATTATTTATAATATACTCTCTCATTTTATTTTTTACACATTTATTTAATGTTAAAGTACACAAGACAAGATTATTTTATATCACTTATTTATTATATAAATTTCTCTCACAGAACTTTTTTGCTTAAAGTTAGAACTTAAAAAACTTGTTAAATTCTAGTCAACAAAAACAAAATTGTATCCTTAAATCTTCGAGCTTAAGGTGTAAATATGTTAATTTTATTATCAACAAATGCTGTGTGAACTTCCATAAAAGTGGTAATTACATACTTAAAATGCAGTTTAACTGAGTACAAGTGCTTAAAAGTTGTAACTGCTGCAATAGAAAACACAACAACAGCAACAACATGTTGCTTTTTAAGCAGCAACATGTGTGTACGTTGCCGTCTCTAATAAGCAACTTCAAAAAAAGTAAAGTATCTCTGAAGGTAGCAACTTCAACAGGTAAAATGTAACAGCAAATGGACTAAATGCCATTGCCGTGGCTTTGATTTCATTAGCGTTTTTCCTACTTTTTTTCCAAATGACTTTTTACTGCTGATAAATACTCGTGCAACACTTGTAGGAAAAAGTATCTTTTGCCACTGCACACAATGGCTGTGTAAACATTTTTCTCACAAACAACTTAAGCTGATTAAATGTCATTTTGCTCACTTTTTTTCTCATCTTTAATCACTTATTTTTTATTTTTTTGTATCTTTTTTTGTATCTTTTTTCTATTTTTCTATAAAAGTTGTGGTTTCTTTCGTTGAACGCTTAATTTTTCACATTTTTTCATAATATTTCAAGCTCGAATATTGCAAAAAAAAATTAATTTTAATTAATTATCTTAATTACTTCATATGCCGTTATTGGTTACGCATACATTTTGCAGATATTATTTAAGACTTAATTATAACATTTTATTTATTATATTTACTATTTTTTTTACATAGTTTCGGTTTTGTTGTTGAATATATTTTTGCTGTGAATTGCATTTTTCAAAGTTTCAAAAAAATTTAATAAAGACCAAAAGAGAAAACTTGTTAAATGATTTTTACCAAAAGTTTATTTATAATTTGTAAAAATAATCATCAGCACATATTGATTAGTTACTTTTTGTGCAGGTATATATTTTTTGAAATTAATTTATAAATAACATTTTACATTATTTTAATATTTTTTATTATTATATTTTGTACTTCCGCTTTCACATGCACAACAATTTCCGTTTAATTTAATTTTTGTTTTTTTTTTATTATTGAAATAATATTTTATTAAATTTTTTATATGTTAATAACTATTTTTTGTTTATTTTGCTTTTGTATTTAATTTTTTTTCAATGCGAGTAAATGCTCAATCATTGTTAGTTTTACTCAGATATCACTGCACTTATAACATAAATGTCCTTCTGCTGCAGTTGAAATATCTGATCGTACAATGACTTCTTGGCAGCTGCCATTCCATGAGCTGGAATTTAACACCTTTCGAGTAGTCACATAAACGGAAGGCATCAACCAAACAGATATGAGGCAGAAGTAACATTAAATGCACATTGGCAAGTAAATACGAATACCTTAAAGGGCATATCAAGTCACACTCAAAGGTTTCTGTGTGTGGAAAATAAATAACTAAAAACCAATAAAAACCAAGCACAAAAATTCTACCAACTTCGGACTAAAAATTATGAAGTTACCATGGAAGCTAGTAGCTACTGCTTCGTTTAGTTGAAATTTTTCAACAATATTTCAAAAAAAAAATTGTATTGAAATAAACCATACTTTCGATAATAAAAATAAAATCAAATTTAAAATTAAAAATAAAGATTGATTGCAAATTGATATTAACAATCACCACACTCCGATACTTATCGTCTGTCATTCTCTACTTTTTGTCGAGCCTAAAACTCTTCAAGTCCCTAATATACTTCATATAAATATAGCCTTATTCTACATAAACCCTTCAGAAAAATGTTAAGTTTGTCAAATAACTCGTATGTGCGAAGTGCTGAAGAATATATTGAAGACCAATATCCATGCTATTCTGATTCTATGATATTCTCTTCTATTTGTGGAGCATAAAACCATCACTAAAGCCTTATTCCTGATTAAACTCTTCATAAAAATTATATGTCAAATTAAACAAATTTTATATGATGTTCTAAAAAAGGTATTGAATCCCAATATTCAAGATTGTCATATTAAAAAAACAAAAAAAAAAAATTTATATACACAGTTATATATGCACCATAACTTTGGTCTAACATATTCTTGTGGGTAGATAAGTCGTCTTTTCGGGTATTCTTTTCGAAATATATTGCTTTCAATATTTACTTGCAAAACTATTCTGAAGGTTTAACACATTTAATAAAATAACCACGCATATATCATATAAAGGTTATATATTTACGGAACTACTTCAGTTAAAGACACATACGCATATAATTGTTAATAGTTCTTATTCAAAAGATTGCAAATTTGATTGCATTGAACCATTTAATTCTAATCTGAAAGAGTAAGACTATTGAATATTTTTATATATTCATCGTATTAATTATTTTTTAAGTAAAATATTTATCTATTAAACTAAAAATGTTTAAGAATTTAGAGTTGTGGAAATAAACTTACCGTGATAAATCAATTCATAGTAAATATTTATAAATTTTCTTGTAGAAGACATTGTGTACCATAAAATATAATTTTGTAGAAAATTGTTTATATTTTTTTTTGTTATATAATGTTATTTTTTTTGAAATGAAGCACACAGTGGCCATTCCGCAGTGTCGGAACCCACCCATAAATTACTCACCAATTTAAGAATTTATTTATTTAAAGTTTCCATTTCCATTACAAGTGTGCAAAATTTTTATTTTTTTTTTGTTATAAATTGCCGCAATTCAATGCAATTGTTGCTCCAAAAAAAAAAAATACAGTTTAAGCAAAAAAATTATAGCAAAAAATTTGCTAAACTTAAGATACAAACCTGATTTTGAGCTGAAAGCATTCTGTTGTCTAGAGGTTTGAAGGCATACGGTGCGGCGCGTGCTAATCTGGCTTAAATTGTGCCAAAAATATTCAACCACAAATGTGTTGCAGATTAATAATCTCAATTCTACGATTAATGCAAACGCCATTTGATTGCAGTTCTTTATATAAACTAAGATGTTTTTCGATCAAATTTTTTGTTTTACGAGTATATAATTTTTGCACTAAATTTATACTAATTTAATACTAACGAATTTGTTTTGCGAAGCAAATAAGTACTTACTTAGTTTAAAAACTAGAATTATACAAATTCCAGAATGAACTAGTTCATTAAGATAGTTTAAACTAAAGAAATGCTGAACTAGATCATACATTTTGTTTCTATAAGAGCTAAATAGTTCATTTGTAATTGAAGAAATGATAGTTGATACATTCAACAATCAGCTACTTATTTTACTTTAACAGCTTTTTTTTAACATGTGATTGAAAAATAGTAAGTAATTTTGATTAAATTTTAAAAAAAAGCATACAAATTATAATTTAACATAAGAGTAAATAAAAATTTTAATTTTAAAGTAGGTCAAATTCAAAATATTAACATTCTATGACCAGAAATCTATTATCTATCTATCTATTATCTCTCGAATAAAAAAGGAAGTTCGAATCAATTTTTATTTCAATGTATTTTTTGTCTGATCATTTATTTGTTTCGGATATGAGCTAAATATCTGTCATTAGTGTTATTAAGTTGTCATTTATCTGACAATTTAGACAATTATAGTGTCCAAAGATCACTGGTGGTGAATATATGATAGTACCTGAAACTTATCTCTATCTGCATCTTGTAGCTTTTGGTTTAAATTTCACTACTACATTTAGAATATTTTTATTGGTTTTTTCTAGAGTGTAAATTAAGCCTGCAGATACCAATAATATTATTGCCAGTTCCAGTGGTTTAGAAAAATAGGTTCTAAGGTTTCAAATTTTATGATTTGCAGCAGCAGTATGATTTGCAGCTATTTAAGTGTGAATACTCGTTCTTATATCAGTTAAATTTTATTAGACCTTGTAACCCAATATCATCATTGGTGAAGATTCAAGACGATCCAATAATTCCACGTTTTCTAAAGTTCCATGTTTCAGTCTATTAGATTCAGTGGTAAGTCTGTTTAACTGGGTCAGCAAATAGAGTTATCGATTCGATACCATCTCTGTGTGTTCTTGTACTTAAGATCGCTAAGTACAGCCTATATTTTAAATTATTTCGGATCTAATTAGTATCCTATACAACAGGATTAAAATCCGGGACATTGTGGAATACTGTTGCCCTTCAAGTTATCTTTTGTTTTAATCAAAAATTAATGTATTTTCAATTTATTAAATTAATAATAATTATTAAAACGCAAAACCTTTATAATGATAGCATTGAAACAATTTTAGAAGCATAAGTATATATTAAAAAATTTGACATATACTATTCACTAAGGCCGTCGTTTCTGAAATTTATAAAAATATAATATATATAATATATAAGTTTTAAAAATAGACTTCAAAATAATATATTTTATAAATTACATATATAATTACATATATTATAAAATTAAATTTTTTTTCTTACTAAGATTTTAGCTTGTAAAGTTGAAATAATATTGCAAACATCATATGAAACTGTAAAAAAAAGATTTACTTAAAAATTATAAACGTCCCATAGATAAAAAAGACACTAATTTTAACCTAAAGTACATAATTACATGCAACCTACACATATCGACATGATTTGCAACAACAACTGCCAAGGCACTAATAACAAAAATTAATAAAATACGAAATGAAAAACGTACATAATACGCAAGTAATGACAAAAATTGCTGTTAATATTATACATAAACAACAAAAGAGAAAAACATAAACAAAAACAACGACAACAACAACGACAAGATGAAAAAAAAACTGTGAAAATGCGCTTTTGTCAAGCAAAAGGGATAAGGAAATGTAAATTGATGGCAATTAGCTTGATTAGCAAAAAATAAGGTGTGCGTGTATGTGTGTGTGTGAGAGTATGAGTGGCATAAGTCATTGTATAAAAATGAAAAACTGCAACATTAATAAAGTCAATAAGAACTTGCATACATCGAAAAAAAATAATACACTTAAAATTTTCTTGTTTAAACAACAACAACAACGACACCAAAACAACAATAATAGTCGCAGCAGCAGCAGCCGCAGCAGCAGCCGCAACCACATCAACAATAACAATAACGTTAACTGCAAATTGAACTGAAATATCACGTTTGCAAAGAGTCGTCGACCTTTTACTACAAATACAGCCAGAGTTGCTATGGTTCTTGCTGTTGCTGATATTGTTGCTAGCTTACAGAAATAGCAACAGCAACAACAATAACATTGACAATAACAACAAAAATAGTAAGAGTAAATCGTTCACTAAACTCTCGTCTTAACACCCACAATATTCTGCGCGCAATGCTGGCCTGAAGTAAGCACAAGAATATTTTATGTATTAACACTCGATGACGCATGCTGCATGTCAATTGCAAAAAGCAGTTCGTTACGATCGGATAGAGAAGCTGAAACTATAAAGCCACCATTGCAAAGACTATGAATAAACCGTTTTTTTTTTGTTTATGTCACGGAGGGGACATTGTTCTACTATATGTATATACAAGTTATATATACAAGACTATATATCAAATTTTCTGCGTAAAGCAACATTTCAAAAATCGATGAACGATCTTATGAACGATCTTACCCAATATTTTGATGGGTATTGTATTTGATATAAAATTTGATATGCGGCCATATCACACAATTTTTTTTAATTGGATTCAAGAGAATCAACAATATTAATTAATTATTAATTAATAATATTAATTGTATGGATAAGATTGTGTAGAAATGAATGCTATCCAAACTTGTTAGTTCCCGAACCACTGGTAAAGAAAGACAAATAAATCATTAATTACTCATAATTACTATATTAGAACGCATTTATACAACAAGGATTAAAAACAAGAAATTGGATTATTGAGGTGACTACATTTGAAGAATTTCCTACATATAAAGTGATAACTATCTATTGTTATATATCTATTGTTATATTGATAATATTAATATATAAAATCTGAAATTAGATTTTAATTGTTGGATACAACTATCTGCCATGTTCAGACTTTTGCCATTATATTAATGACTTTAAAGATGGAAGGGGAGTGATCCCGACGTGCCCTGTTTTCAATATAAACTATTTCCTGCGGCGCACTTTTAGAACCTATGGATTGCTTAAAAAAATATTTTGGAAGAAAATTGTGACTTCCCAGTTGATGGTTAGAATTTTATAAAGCGTGTTACATATCTTATCAGGGTTGGCATCAAAGTTAAGAATAAAATATGAGATAAATGAGATTTAAGATATTGCATAAAAAATTACTAATTTTTCAATAAAATACATTTAGAGTTTTTTAAATCAGCCAAACATTTATAGTTTTGTGTAATATTAACCATTTTTCTCTAAAAAGTTTGAACCAGTCTGATATTTATTTCGTATATAAGTCTAACATATGTACAAATATAGAAAATATTGCCTATGTTGAGTTATTTATTATTATTATTGATATTTATTATTATTATTGTTATTATTATTAAAATGGTGACTCCATCATAAAAAGTATTGGAATTTACATAAACTCAGAGCCTCTCCTGATACCAGTGTTTGATTTTCCTTGCTTTCTCAACAATTTCTAGCATAGACCTATCTGATGTCTAGTAGTAATATTAATTCTTCAAAGTGTGAAAAATCTATCTGCTGTCCAGTAGAAATCTTAACAGTACATTGTACACAAGTCTGTCAGTTGTTCAAAGTGTAATTCTCCCAAGCAGTTGACCCTTTGTCTAGACAGCTGGACAGTGACATGACAAGTGCTCAATCATTTCTTGAATGTCGTCAGCAAAACAACTTCCAAATACTTCTCTATTGGGTCATCTAATCTGAGCGCATTTATTTCTATCAAAAAATGACTTTTGAAGATCGACAGTGTTTAATTAAATTAAATTAAATTAATAAATTATTAAATATTTAATAACAAAAACTTTAAAATAAAACTAAATTTTAATTTAATTAATATGTTCATTATTTACATTAATTATGTTGTATCTGACCGATTTACGATGAATTGTTACAAAAATAATAACAGTAGTTGCTGACAAATAAAAGTCTTTCTAAGAAAAAAATCTTTTATTATCAGGTATTTTAATTATAAATTATGACTTCATTCCCTTTTTTTTTGAAGAAATTAAATTAATACCAATGAAGTGCAAGTGCATGTCAGTTATTCAAAGGTGCGAACTAAATGAAATTCAAATAGAAAAACGTTTAATTAAACATGAAACAAAACAACTTTATTTAAAATTGGTATTAAAAATCTTTTTATTGGATTGAAATGAATTGCATGCAACACTCTTGATGTTGCCCGATTGAGATACAAACACGGAAAAGTTATTGTTCGCCTGAAAATAATTATCTGTGATCAGAGAAGTCTAACATATGCATACGAAACTGTTTTAATAAACTCGCAAATTTGTTGTTATCGAAATTGTTGCTGCTATTGCTTATGTTGTTGTTGGAGTTATTGCAGTTGTTGACGCTGTTACCGCTGTTACCGCTGTTGTTCTTGTTGCAAGTCGTGTTATTAGCGCATATGCAACAGACAAAAGGTAGAAGACAGAGTGCAACATAATGAATGGTCATTGTGGCAACACATACTTAAAGCTATAAAAATATTGCTTACTGTAAAGTCAGCAAAAAACAACTTACGACTAATATTGTTGCTAGCCTCACCACCACAATATACACATTGTTGACTAATGCGACGACAACATATCCAACAAGATGCACAACAACATTAAAATATATCAATTACAATTTTAATTTGTACCATTGCGCCGCTAACAAAGAAATTGCTTTTTAATGTCATGGACTATTAAAGTATGAATTCTGCAGATACTCGTACGAGAAAAGGAAAAAAGATACAAATTACATGTAATTTATTTGCTACTCAGCAACTTAAAAGTTGGCTGAATTTTACTTTATTTGATATGTTTGTTCCAAATGTGCGGTTAGCATTAAATAATCAGCAACTTAATTTTATACCGCCGAATGAATGGGTTGTGCACACCTTAAAATGTGGTCGAGAAAATTATGTTTCTCTATTATAAAATATTTTATTATTATTACTTTTTATTAAATTAAATGATTATTTACAAGCAACTAACTTCAAGAGTTACTTAGAGCAATCCATAACTTGATTGAATCAATGGAGAACGCTTGCGGATTAACTAAATTAAGATATTATTGAATATATGAGACTTGTCATTATTTAACTCATTTCATTTTTTTATTTAAATTTCCAGCTAAATTGATTATAATCTTAATTTCATTAATTCTACTATAATTAATATAAATCTTATTAAAATTAAAGTAATTTAAATTCTACGTGATTTTTGTATTTAATCTATTTAGGATATCAGTAGCTAATTGTTATGATCTCATAGAATGAACATACCACCTACTAGTGCTTAATAATATTAATACCAATGAATAAAATTACAATTTAATATCATTAACATACTTGTTTGTAAAATAAACAAATAATGCTGCACTAACAGTCTAAGTGCTAGTCTAAATTAGCAGTATTTAGCGGCTCACTTAAAACAGAAGTAAACAGTTAAGAATATTTAAAGTCACATTCCACTTACAGAAAAAGTAAAGCATTTATTTTCTAATTAAAGATATTAACTAAAGCAAATTTTAAGATAGCTTTCAGTTTGACAGGAACTAGAGATTAATTAGCATTAAGCTACTATTTTACAAGATACTGGTATTCATAAAGAAATATATTAGTATTGTTGATGTACGAGGATTATTACAGTTATACTACTTAAAGATATGACAGACATATCTTCTAATAACCAGTTTTAGAGTACATTTTATTCTCTTTAAATTAAAGTGCTCTATATTAGTGATATCACAGGATTTACTTTCTTTTAAAGAGAAAAGTCACATCAACTATAACAGTTTTTAATAAATTAAAATATATTAAAGTGCTGAGTTTGCCGAACCATACAGCGCTTAAAGAAATATACAACATCTACAGTGTGAATACACTAACATAGTTCTTGGTCTAATAGTGTTGCTCTTAACCTCAAAGGAGATTTACGTTGATTAGATCGTTATCCTGCTAGAGCTGTTATGCTGACAGAATGGATGAGTTGACTGAATTATATCGCTGACAGAAGTCTTACGCCTTAAGAGATTGTACGCTAACTGCATTATTATTTGAAAGAATTGTTAGGTTAACTGGGTTGTACCACTGGCATGGTCAGCTGATCATGTTGTTAAGTGTACAAACTTCTTATGCTTAAAGGGGTGTTATACAATGTTTGAAGAAGTTATACGATGACTGAATTGTTACGCTGAAAGAGCTGTTATGCTGAGAGGGAGTTACATTAACACGAATGTTATGCTGTGATTGTTTAGCTAACAGTATTGTTACTGTAACAGGATTATTATGGTGGCAAAATTGTTGCACTTACTAACACTGACAAGATTGTTGCTCTAACAGATTTGTTACATTATCGGGATAGTTACATTGACAAAAGTATTTCTCACAAAATACTACTAAGTATATTCTTAAGAATAGAACCCCGATTGCTTCTAAATTTTCTTCGAATTATTTCTTATATGCAGTGACCGTAATTCTGTCAATTAAGTTCTGCTTCTTGATATTAATTATGATTTATTACTGGTATTGTTGATTTTTTAATTATTTTGATTTAATTAATTGATACCAAATTAAACTTCGGTCAAGTGCATCAAGAACAATACTAGCATCTTCTCATATCATTGTCTTCTCCATTTTTTGAATTATTTCACATGTTGATATATTAATTTATTAAAATTAAAATTAGATTATATTTAATAAATTACAGTAAATAATAAGGTAATACAGATTTATGTTAATATACTCGTGTAATAAAGTATTAGTAAGAGTAAGATATCTTTTATCCAGCTATCCACTTAAATATCACTTCCTCTAGTTTGTATAGAAATTATGTTTTCTCAGGAACTTTGACATTGCTTTAAAAATTCTTCAGAATTATGGACATTTCTACTGGAACCTCCATACACTCCATTTGTTTTTATTGTTTATGAAATGCAATATTAGACTTTAATATGTTATAATATCGTTAAAATATGCATTTGCGGCTCAAAGAAGACATATTACAAATTAACTACAACAATTTTCGTGTTCGAAAAGGTCAAAATAAAAGGTTAGATACGATTTTACAACAACTTGTTATGTTGTTGGTCCGTGTTTCGTTTAACAAACAAGTTTGTTTTCTTGATCTATTGTGTTTCTGTTTCTGTTTTGTATTCCAAGCCAATATTTAACTAGTTTGAACGAGTGAACTTTCATTTTTTACTTGCACAAACTATTAAATTAGTTGCACTCTTGATTACAAGCAATGCTTATAATCAATTTAATCTTCATTACACACAATTTTAATTTTTAAAAGTCCATTTGAAACTCCATTCCGATTTCTGCGTCGTTCAACACATTTTACATAATAACAGCATAAATGAAACGATTAAAAAATAAAATTTAAAGGAAAAAAAAATACATTAAGAAAAATTTGCTCTCAATTTCCAAGTACACCAAAATCGAAAAACCATTATGTTAGCCAACGTACAAAATATATTGATGCACTCCGGTCAAGCTCCGTCAGCCGCAAATGCATTGAAGCAGTGCGAGGTGCAATTCAGCTGATTTCCCATAAAAATGCAATGAATTTTTTCTGTAACCGTTAAAAGCTAAAAGTTTCAAAAGCGAAAATTAGTTAAAGTGCCATCATCATTAACGAAAATCTTCATTTGAAAAGGCGTTGAAGTCATTAAAGTGTAAAATCGGCAAAGCCCAACGTAAACCCATAGATACACAGTATTACACACCCGTCGACGCGGGCAAGGGAAGATACAGAAGTAGCAATATTTAAGCGATTTTAACATTTTCGACTTTAACAAATTATTTATAAAATTGTTTATTGTTTATTTTTTGTTGTTATTTATGTGCTTTATAATTTTTTGTGTAATGTTGTATTATTTTATATGGTACTTAAAAGGCGCTCAATGGTCACTTAATAAAAGCAAATTTCGTTTTTCCCCGCCAAAAATGGTGAAAATCGTTTTTGAATATTTGTATTTTGTTTTTTTTGAATGCCAAAATAACAAAAGATTTATATAGTTGTTGTTGTTGTACGGTTTGAAATTGCTTGATTATATGCCAAATTACGGTTTTCGTCATTAATAATTTAGTAGCCACAATTTTGGTATCGATGGCTGGCTTTGGTAGCAGTCATTGAAAGCAATAGAAAAGTGGTTCAAAGAGTTTCAATTGCTGCAATAAAAGTAAAAGTGTAATTGTAGAAAGCGGCGGCATTGTTTGCTTTTCACAGTTGTAGGCTTTGTCGCCGGGTCTATTAGTTGCACTTGTTTTGTTGTTGTTTATATAAGTGTGGAGCAGGATTTTG
Source organism: Teleopsis dalmanni (assembly GCF_002237135.1). NCBI lineage: Eukaryota > Metazoa > Arthropoda > Insecta > Diptera > Diopsidae > Teleopsis > Teleopsis dalmanni. The sequence continues at coordinate 16,580,371 of NC_051847.1, read as the reverse complement.
CAGTATGAAGATTAGTACGTTGACAATGGAAAACGTCGAACCAAGTTTGTCAAACGTTTCTTTTATTTGAACGAACTACCAAACGTCTAAATTCAATGGTGCACATATATTGTAAATAATTTGAAAGTAATAGTTTTTCTGTATTTTGCGAAGAAAGTTTAATTAGTTGGAAAAATTCAACAACTGTAAGTTGACGAAGTAGTTTGACAGAAATAATAAAATTAAACTTGAATGCACTGTGAAAAATGATACTGTAGTCATTATTTAAGGATAGCTTAAATAAGCAGTTGAAACTATCAAAGAAAAAAATACATTTTTATTTTCTTTCTTTCCAATTAAAACTTTAATCAAATGAGAAGTTCAAAGGGCGCCTGAATTAGTTTTTTGCTAGAACAAAAAATTATGAACGTGGAGTCATGCTACTAAGAAAGTTGGCAAAAAGTATTAAAGCAAAATAGATAATATATACTATTTCATAAAATATTTATTCACTAGAAGCAGAAGAAGAAATTGTTTTTCACTTTTATAAAAGGAAAAACTAAATCACTTTTCGAACAACCTTGTATTTTTAATTTACTGCTGTCTGCTGGTTTAGGTCAGGGATGTTAAATGCATACGTATTTATTATTTTTGCTTTTTTTTTTGAACTAGTGGAAGGCATCGGAATCCTCCGTAAGACATTAAACTATAAACCTCAGAATATTTAAATTACGGTGTGATTGCAACTATCTGTCTATAATAAACTAATGATATAGACTTCATTCCAATAACTAAGAGCAGATAGAGGTTAATATGCTCGGTTATCTTAAATTTTTTGAATTTGAAGCGCTGATCTGCACCATAATCGGACAACTCAACTCTGTAACTCTCGTCTTGGGGTGGTTGATGGATAAAGAAATGGATTTCAATTTGATCTCATACAGTTGGACTGACAGAAATTAAGTGGAAAGGATTTCAATAGAATAGTTAAAAAGAAGTAAACAAGATAACTGGTTGCCTAGTAAACAAGAGGGTTGGAAATGAACTCTAAATTTTAGGTCATAATAATAAGAGTGGTGCCGGAAGGAATTCGGATTTAATGTTTTTCAAATGAACCTTAAAAAATTAATTTGATTTAATTAAAATCAAGTATGCTTGTGCCCCATTTGCATATTCTAAACTGAAAAGAATTAAAGATATCTCTACGAGAGGCTAGGTGAGAAATAACATATATGGTACATATTTTGCTTATTAGATATTTCGCGTATCATACAGCTTGAGATATTTATAGTAGTGGTAATTTCATATAAATGAATTTTGTAAAATAAACGTTTATCTTTGTAATATAAACGTTTATTACTTTTATTATCTTAGAGGACATTATTGTCTAGAAGCAAAGTTAACGCATACGTAATAAATAATTAGAATAAATAATTTAACAGCAAATACAATAAATAAATATACAATAAATTATTATTAAGTTAAGTTATTATTAAATAAATATACAAACATTTATTAAGAAGACAATAGTCGTAAATATGTGTGGTAAGTATCTCACCTAAAATTATGGAACAAAACCAAAAATTTCTTCCTTATTTGCTATTTATTTTTAATGTCATTATATAAGTAAATTTTTTTTATTGTTTAAAATAAATAAAACATTATTGACGTCATATGGCATATATAGTATTTAAAAATAATTTCATGACCTGTATTTTGCAATAAAATTTTGTCAAAAAAAAACTGAGACATCCTCAACTTTTATTTCAAAATTTTTAAGTTCGAGTTATCATTTCGAATTTGGTTTTAACTTAAAACCAAGTTTAGTTTTGCTACATTGTTGACTATTTTGCAGTACAAAACATATGTTAATGGCGCATAAAAATAACGGTAAAATGTATCTACAATTTTAACAATTATGTTAAAAGTGAAATTTAAAGTGTTAACATTTGACAAATTACAATTTAAGTGCCAAACTTGTGTAATATCCATCTAAAGATGAGTTTGGTTTGCTCTGAAGCATTGCAGATGAAGATTTATGATTGTGATTTTTTTTGTTGGCTTTGGCATGAAATTATTTTGGACTTTTGGAAAATGTTGTTATGGAATAATTAAATATATATTTTTTTCAGATTCCTGAAGATAGTTGATAGATATATCGGAAAATAGTCTTAACATTTTTTTCAAAAAATAGTGTTTTATTACTGTTAGCCCGTTTCATTATTAATTCTTAGTAAATATTTATGGATTAATGGTGTTTCTTTAAATGTTAATAGTTTCTATATAGTTTCTTTTATAGTAACTTAAATACTTTCCCAAAGATGAACTCTATTTACAATTATATTATTATTAAAATTAAAATAAGAACTTGCATCACTCCGTGTAATATTACTCATATGCTTATATCATAGAAATATTCATAAGTTAATGGAAGCAGCCATTGGGGAACTATTGCTCCTTAACTATGCCGCTTAGGTGTTATTTGATAAAAAATATAAGGTAAAAATTGTGCACTCTCATACATTCTTGCAGGCTTAAGCGCCAAAGAGATTTGCACACTATTAGTTAAAAGCTTTAAATTAGTTTTATTTTACCATTTTATGAAATTAAATAAATATTTGATTATAAAAGAAAATATTAAAAATGAAAATTTTTATTTATTTTATTTATTTTTTAAAATTAAATATTTTTCATTTTCTTCATTTATGCAAGAACTCTTTTTTTTCTACCTTTAGTCGAAGGTTGAAAAAAAAAATTTTAATTGTTTATGTCTTTATAAACAAATATATTATTATATATACTTATTAATACTAATATTGTTAAATTAAAAGATGCAACCTTTAAGAAAACTAAAATATAGGAAAATTCATAATAATTTTAAGTTGTAACTTACAGAAATATTAAGGTTTAAAGCTCATTTATTTCTTAATTATATAACTTTTTAATGAACATAAATCAAATTAAAAACTTCATGCTCGTATAACCGTTTTAGGTGAAATTTTGTTATATTATAACAAATATACTTAAACCAAAATCTATCAAAAAAACCACATTATTTCTAATTTTGGAGGTAAATTGTAATCGAAAACCAGGGATGGCTTAAAACATTTTTTATGCTAACGAAAAGTAAAATCCATAATAATAATAGTAGACTACAATAATTATTTTTTATTTTATTTCTTGGTGTCGTAATAGTCCTAAATGGATCATTAGAACCGTCGTTATAACCAAATTATAATGTGGTTGTGAATGCAACTATGAAAATATTCCTTATTGTTATTTATTGTTACTTTCAAAGCGAAAGGATTCAATTAATAGATTCAATGAATAAAACAAGTTATCTATATTTAATAACAAATAATAATAAATATACTCTATTTTGTATATATAACGAATTGTATATATATATAAATTATATATATTGTATTATAAACTATTTTCTCCAATTATATATTTAATTTTTGTGTCTAAATTATATTAGTTTATTGTTCTCATTTAATATATTTTCTTTTTAATTTCATGAACATTGAATATTGCCTTGCCTCAAGCAGAAGACGGCATTTGTTAATTAAAATTCGCACATACTTTGATGATTGCAATATCTAGATAATCTGGTCCACAGATAAAAGAACGTGTTTTGGCAATTATCTCTAGAAATTAAATGCTGGCTACATGCGTATGTGGTAGCGGATCAGACAGGCTTCTAATTGAAATTGGGTTAAACGGTTTAGCACAAAAAAATAGTAATATTAAACAAATTAAATTACTTAATTAAAAGCTTTAATTTACTTGATTTTCTGGATACAATAAAATTCAGCGACTATAATTGCCTACATCATGTGACCCAATTTTTCACTGCTGAATGGTTCGGTTTACTTAGAGTGTAGTGTTTTTGTTGTGTAAAAACAACCTTTACCACTGAGTTCTTGACATAAGAAGTGCCATTAAACTGTGTCTGCCTTTGAAGCTACAAAGCTACACTGTAAAAAATAAGTAAACAAAAGTTAACCGCACGACCTTTAACAATATAAATCACTTTAGTGTCATTTTAGTTAAATGTGTTAACAAAAAGTCAAAATCAACTTTTTCTTGTGGTTTTTTTTATTTTTTCATTATTGCTTTTATTCACACACGAGTATTTCAGAACCAAAGAAATGTAGAATTTATACTTGAAACTGAAAAGAGAAATCTTATTTGACCGGCCATTAGTTTGCCTACTTTTAATCGCTGCACTAAGTACAAAAAATAAATTTTCTGTGCTGAACCCAACAGAAATGAAGAATGCAGCAACAGTTGCAAACATTTTATATTTATAATTGCTGGCAAAACTTTTACTACTACAACAGCAACAGCAACACTTAAAGTGCAATTGACAAACAATAAATCAATATTGCAGTTTCCTTCAATGCCGCCACTGTTACTGCTGCTGTTGCTGTTGTTGCTGCTGCTGTTCGTACTGTGGCTTCCTAATCTTTTAGCCTTTGTAATAGCAATTGTTGCAATTTCTTTTGCAATTTTTCTTTTTTTTCTGTCTTTGCTTGCAATGACAATTTATGTGAAACTGTGCAGTTGAACTGCAACAGTTGCTACTAAGCGTTTTTTCACAATTTTAGTATGTTTACAAGATATTCTTGGAAGTGCAAGAAGTCTTGTGAATAGCACTGTTCCTCAAGTGATTGCCAAGCCGAACTACGATGGCTGCTGGCTGCTATTGAACCCTTCATTTGCTGCTGCTATTTTGACAATAATTGCAAACACGTGTTATTTATTTTCTTGTTGCTCGTTACTCTTGCCTTTCTTAACATAAATATTGACTTTTTATTTAAATATATTTGCACAATTTTCCACATATTTTACTGCCAAATGCACGTTACTTGTAAGACTTCAAATCTTTATTTATGTATTTTCACATGAACTATTTTAGGAAACAACAAGCGCCTTCGCACCTTCTCACACCCATATAGGAACCACATTGACTGAAATAGCAAGCAAATAAAACAACAAAAACAAAAACAAAAAATTGGCAGAGGAGAGCTTAGATAAATTACTGAAACCTTAGCCATATCAGCAAAAGTAACAATAAAATTCAATTTACTCTTGGCAGCGAGAATTCCTCCAGTTTATTTTTCATTTAAATTTTGCTTTTGCAGTAGCCAAGATACAAATTTCGTTCCAGTACATAATGAAATCAGTTTAGTGAAGAAGATACATACTATACAAAGCTTAGCAAGCTAAATAGTTTAGCAAACATTTTTAGCTATAAAGTATTAAACATATTTGTAAAAACCGAAACCAATCAATGAAAACATGATGTTTTATTAAATACGTTCTGTGTATAAAGTTAACCGGTACTACTAAATAACATGATAAATGCTTACATTAACAAATTAAAGAAACAAAATTGTCAGCTCCTCCAACATCATTATCGTTCCTCCAATCCAAATGACGCAAACCCGCTTTCGCCTAGACTAACTCCACAAAAATAAGTCGTGGTCTTTTCATGTTTAACACTTGTATACACCTTTATAACTTACAGACACCGAATCATAGTTAGTCCTCAAGAACCCTACAGTTTTCATGATGGTCCCACATCATCTCTTCTCAACCCTTTATATCTACCTATTTTCTCTAGTCAAAGGCTAGCTCTGTTCCACAACATCTGGCCTAGCCAAATACATGCTTTGTAAATACAAACTTCTGATGGAAATTCGTTACCTGCACTTCACCCAGATTTTTTTTTTGTCTCCTGAATAAACTTTTTTTCCTTAATCTATTTATTTTACAATTCCAACTTAATTAATTTAGTTTTTTATAAATTCAGAGGCATATTAATATTAATTTTTGAATTTACCCATTTTTTTAATCAAGTCTTTGATTAAATCTCTGGAATCTTTGAAATATTTTTTTATACATATAAACTGTGAGATGGCAGTCTGTGGCAACATCTCAGACTATTGAATATTCGCAACTTTAAAGAAAAAGTATAAAATCTAAAAAAATGGAATGTTTTCAAACAAGAGTATGTTTTAAATAGACTATATAGCTATGATAACGATGATAGTAATGATGGTAATCACCATCAATTAATTAATATTTATTTTATAACCTTTAGAGCAATACACTTTAAGTATCATATAACTATACTAGCGCTGAACTAATATTTTTTATATTCTTAGGCTTATTGTACTTCAACTGTCACCGAATTTTTTTTTATGTCCGTAATGTATTCAAAACTAATTTCAAGAAATTGTAGTTTAACATTAGAAGCAGACTGGCTGAGATATCATTTTATTTATGACCACAACAGACCCGTGATGCATTACTCTAATAGGTGCAAAAAATAAAAATTCAATCAGATTTGTTGACTTATTTGTCAAAAAATGGACTCTTACACAACAAGGGGCTTGTGCGACCACAGAACAATCTAAACTATAATTCCAACAACAGCTGATGTAAAAATAATAGACAATAGACTACGCTGAAAACGCATACGCAATACAATATAGGGTTATCAACTCACAGAATGATATTTATATAGCTACCAAATTTTTTATATATGATCAGCTATAGTAAGATTGACATTTTAGTGTTAGCTTAATTATTTAATCTTTATAGCTTTATAGATTGTCTCATATTGAGGAAATTATATATGTATGTTGTAAAAAGATATTATGTTGTTTTTTATTAGGAGATATTCTTCCTTTGAAACCTTATTCATTCAAACACTTTAATCGTCTTGATTGCTCCATAATTAATTTTCTAAAATTATCTAATATCTAAAATTATATTACAAATTTTTACATATTATATATACATCAGTAAATAATATAATAATAAATTATTTCTTGCAGATTCAGAAAAATTGGTGGATGTAACAATTTAAAAGGTAATTTAATTAAAACGTTATTTCAATGAAAAATATTTTATTGCATTATGTTATTACGTATGTTAAACTGGTTGGCATAAAGAACCCACTAATAGACCTCCACGAGTGTTGTTGCTTCTTAACGATACGCTTGTTCAAAAAACTTTCTATATCACCGTGCATATTTGAATTAACTTGTAATATAGATATATTCATTTGTTTAGAAGAACATAAAATTTAAAGACATAATTTAATAGTTTGAACTTGAATACAGTAATTTAATATACGAACAAACTGACATTAAATTAGTTCAATCATATTCTAGGAATAATGGAAGAGACACCTCAGTCTAAAATAATTTAGCAATAATTTACAAATGAACAGCAGAATAGAATGACGACACAGAGTAAAATTTTTACTAATAACTTTTCAAAGAACAGAAGAAAATAACGACGCTGATGTCCTTCAACTTCCAGTATATAAAGGAAAATTAATCTAATGAAAAGGATATTCCTACCGAAAGCATCACACTCCGCAACATTTTAAATTTTACAAATTTTTAACCAAATAACCCTTTCTTTCATTTTGTTTGTAATTTTTTAAATGCTAAAAATATATAATCCATTTTAATAACTGTTTAAAACTCTCATGCATTGCAACTATATAATTAAGTTTGTTTCCACATTATGGACACAATATGTAGCAACAGTGCCATAGAATGAATTTCATGCTGACCAATTCCGCAGAAAGATAAAAGTGAAAATTTGCTTACGGTGATATAAGGTCAATTAACGTATGGGCACAAAGCCCAGGTCCAACTCATTACGGTCTAATGATAGTGTGTAGGTGGTGCCTCTGAAATCATAACAAAGTGAAATATTGAGGTCAGAAATTTTGAGTTCATTATGAGTTGGAAGAAATGGCACGAGAGGCAATTAAAAAACAAAAGCAAGATAAGAACATTTGAATCAAGTGGTGAACAAAAAAGAAAGTGCAAATTTAAGAAATTTTATTGAGATTAAAAATCCAAATCTAGTTCAAGCATTAGTTTTACAAGGCAAAGTAGTTTAACAAGTGCTTAACAGAAGAATAATCAAAATACGCAAGTGTGTTAGATAAAAGTGATTTATAATTTTTAATTAAATTTTTTTTTGTTGTCTTATAAAAAACAACAACAATAACAACACAGAAGTATCTCCACTGTAATGGAGTTTGTGGTCTTTCAACCAGAATAGAGCAGTAAAACGGCTGCTGGGACAAGGTCATAAATCTTCGAAGATTTTAACTTAAATTCAAGATGTAAAACTTAAGTTGACATTTTCATAGTTTAAGTGATTAGCTCTAAAGCAGATTTTACCATATAAAAGTATAATAAAATGAGTTAAAGCCTTTTTAAATTAATATAACGAAATATTATTGATATACTGCTTGTATAAAAAATTTTTATTTAGTGAAATGCTTATTCAGAATATCTTTTTTACACATTTTCCAACTCAAGCCAAAAGTTTCTTAGGCTGCTTTTGTGGTAAAATTTTCTTTAAAAGAAGATAACTTCCAAGCACTTAAGAGAATTTAAAAAAAAAAATAATGTAAATCGTTTTCATACAGCGTTCCGCTAGAATTCTGTTACGAATTATATTATTAATAATTTTGTTTTATATTTTTTTTTTATTTGCACAATTGGTTGCGAAATTCTTAAGATTTCTTTGGGAACGTAACTACCGACAATTTTCTACATCAGTACTTGCAGTTATGCAAGGTTAGGGAAGCAATTTGATGGCCATAATAATATGCAAAATTACCAATGCAGCAAATTGTCGCAAAGCTCAGACCAACCCGTGGAACATATGCCTGGCATAGCATTTTAGTTTCTATTTACATTGAATTTTCCTGCTAACTACTTACTAAGTTCTAACTGCTGGAGCAACTTCGGTACAAAACTTGCCACACTCTTGTTGCTCGGGTTCTTGGAGCTGCATTTATAACGGTACATGAGCAGCTATTAACTTTGCTGCCGTTGCAATTGGTAGAAAATTGAAATTACACCGAAAGCTGCTGTAGAAAGCCGCTTAGAACTTGAAGGCGGAAACAACTATGGCAACCAGTCAGAAAAATAAACTCCTATAATATTATAAACCAGTTGTCCGTCCGTCACTTTATCCGCTTGTCTGTCTATTCGTCTGACTATTTGTTTTTCCTTATATCTTGTTGCACTGGAAAGTTTAATGCTAATGACGTTTATTCTACCGCCATTTCGAACGCAGTAATATAACGCACACAGTCGCTGAAGTTTTCAATTTCAACAAATTCAAATTTTTACAAATTATTTAAAATTACATACAGGGTGCACTGGCTTCTTCTCACCTTCAGTGTGTTAGTTTTGTGTGGGCATAATTTTCAATTCGCATGAAGAGTAAAAGTCACAAATATTCAGTTCGATATAGAGAAATTGGCAGTTCGATTCAACAACGTCAAAAAGTTAACAACTTCTTAAAATTGATCAATCAGTTTTATTGTCTAAACCAGGGATGTCCAACCTATAATAATATTGTTGTAGGTAACACTCTTTGCTATACGATTAAACAATTATCTGCGTAGTTATATGTGATTGCATATAAAAATTTTCTTATGCATGCGTACAGCAAACAAAACTGTCACATGCTGGGTGCGAAGCAAAGCCATAAGCTACTAATTAAACACACTACCAACCAGTTTATATGCTAGAATGGACTTATATCAAATTTGATTATGAAAAATTGGCATAATTATATTTTATGTGTTGGTTAAGTAAGTGATCACTAACGTAATCTCGCATTGACTTCCTTCAATTGATTTCTTTCTTTCGTTTTGTCTAAACACTCTTCATTGGGTCGCTTACTGAGTCATAGCTTTGGAACTGCTAGTTTAGTGAAAGTGTGAGCATTTAGAGTAAGTTTTGATCATATGGTTAATCTTTTTAGTTGTAATTGTTCGATTCCTGGTACTTGCAGTCTCAAAAATAATTTTTTACGAATAATTAAATACAAGAATTATTTCCAAGACCACTGATGATGGGTATTTGGCAATACTCGAAACAGCTGTATGGTAAGCCAAAAATTTAATTAATTAAAATAATATAAAAAAATAAATTTTTTGTTGGTATTTCACTACTGTTCCAAAAAAACCTCGTTAATCTTTTTATAACAAATATAATGTACGTGTTATTTACTGAAACCGATATAACATAACAACATTATTATCTGTTCGAGTAGTTATATGCTTTCAAATGACAAAAGCTAAGACGTCTTACAGTAACAATTCTTAAGTTTGCATTCACACTATATTTTTGCTCTCAGAGCTACTGCAATGAGTAGTTTGAAAGAAAAATTTAAAATAAGAAGTGCTACCCCAAGTTGTAGATCTGTCAACAATTGTAAGCATATTTGTGACAATGCAGTATATTATCAAGAGATATTCTAAATTCTGTTTTTGCCGACCTCTATATATTTCCTACAGACTTCACTATTGATAATTGTATGTGTCTGCCACTAGTAGACTGTGAATAGGTACTATAATATTTATTGTTACATGTGTTCTTATGGTATTTTTATCATTTTTTCACTTAAATTAGTTTACTTGTACCAAAAATATATAAAATGTATAAAAGCATCGTTGATGTCAACTCACCCAGTATTTGTTGCCTACACTAAATGAATTACTTCTATAGAGATTTTAAGCACAAAACTGGATTTGGTACAATTTTCCCAGCGCATCAATGTTCTTTTTTATGTTCCAACATATTTCGTTTAACTCCTCTCGAGGCAAACAAATAAAAAACAAAATTTGAAAATGTTAGGAAAAGTGGAAAATTACTATAGCTTTGTCCAGACAAAAGAAGTTGTCTACTGCATACTTTTTCCAATTTCAATTAAGTAGACACCTTAAGTCATATTAGCAACTGTGAAAGTTAGTTGCTTTCGTCCGTTGGTGTTGACTATAATAATATTTCTGTAATAATATTTCAACGATAACTAAACAATATAATTATGTGCTTTTAATGTTTTTCTAAACAGCAGTTTAAGTATCTATTAAATTGTTTACTTACAACAAACACGAAGTCATTTTATTTGTGTTTAAAAAGTAAATACTTAAGACAAGTTAATTATTTAACTTGGTTAGTATTGTTGTAATTTGAACTAAGCAAATGACACTTAATGTTAGTACAAATGATGGTGTTAAGAAAAATAATAAAATTCTATTCAATTTATTAATTTAAATAGAAGAATCAGTATAGTTAATAATAGTGAATCCTATTACGGGTAGGGTTTGCTTTGTTGCGTTTCTGAGATTTTTTAAATGTCTTAAATCTTTACTGGTGATGTTTTGTAAGTTCATTGATAAATTGTAATTAAAATATATTATATATATATATGCAAGACTACTATTATCAATGAATAACGTTAGAGAGGTTGAAAGGACACATGCTGATACAAATATGAACATTGACACTTGGCTACAATTATTACCCATTGCGACATCTTGAAAGTTGCTATGAGAAAGTGAGGTACTTTAACTAAATTTTTGAATTACTTGATTTTCCAGAAAAAATTAAGATCCGATAAGTTCTATACTTTTCGTTAACTGTGCCAAATCAGTAACAAACGATTTGTGCGGTATTGTGTCCGCTTTAGGTTTATTCACGGGCAGAGATATAGATTAAAAGCATTTATGTCTCTTGAATACTGTTAATATTATTATAATTATAATAATCCCTAATAAGAAAGTCTTACCGTTCACTTAGAGTTGGAGGTCATTGTGGCACCATGGGAATATATCTGTGCTTCTTATGTATTTATGATTAACCATTTGATTTTAGTAACTAAGCCATAATTAGTTTATCCGAAACTTCAAAACATGAATCTCTAAAGGAGTTAACTATCTGTCTAAAGAAATTCAGTTAGTGACATAATAAATATTCAAACGGTGCTTCTATACCATTATTCTAAAAACTTCTTCAAAAATTCTTGCTAGAGGAATGTAACAATAATGACCTGTTTTGATATATGTAACCAGATAACAACATGATAATATAACAATTAATGTTGAATTATTGTTTTTTTATCATCCTTCTAATAACCTCTCCTAAGTGGGGTAACCCAATATAGTCACTTTCATGTTAATCAAACAATGTCTTGTAACGGCATATATAAGTAGTTTAACATTACAACATAATAAAAGTAATAAAAAACATAAATATTCAATCGGTCCCTTCATGTCAGCATCCTGATAATTTTTGCAGAAATCCTTGCTGAGGGAATCCAATATATATAGTCGCTTTCATACCAAACAAAAAACGATCTAAAACAACCGTTGTAAGCAGATTAGCACTGCTACTTGTTAAAATTAGTAAAGTCTTCGTTTTTTTGTAGGGTATTAGTTCAGTTTACTCGTATTGTAAACTTTATGAAACATGATTTTTACTTCAAACATATACATTTCTCGACTGGATGTTAGCAATGAGTCAAATATTCAATAAAAGCTTTCTTAGTTGAACATGTCTCCTAACCTTTTCATATTCTTAGGTCTTATTTACAATTTTTTACACAAAGGGAGGTAGTTCTCTTAACCAATTAGAGTTACTGTTCACGTCCACTCAAAAGAGCTTTCACTGTATTTGATTTTACTCAGCATTTGTACTGTTTGCCTGTCAAATTTCAAAGAGAATAATTTAATAGTTATATTTCACTACATTTTATTATATTGATATTCAAATTATGTTGTAGTAATTAACTATTTAACTCGTTGTTATTTTAAAACCCAATTTTAGAATTAATTAAAGACAGTTTTTTCTTTTGAACGAATAGTTAAATTATAAAAATATTCTCATATCACTAAAATAGTAAATGTAATCTTAAAACATCACCCGGATATTCTACAAAGTTTACGACTATTTTATCTGATATGCTGATTTGTGAAAAGAAATTTTCGTATAAAAGCTGCAAAAAAAATAACTTTAAAAAAATTTGCATTTCATGCCTGAGCTATTCGCAGTTCAACAGATAGATAAACTGCTCATACAACGTTTAGCCATTGAAAGATTTATCCATTATTTCCTAGCCCAGCACTAGCATGCCATGCCATCACATCTTCATTCATTCATTCATTCATCCATCCATTAATGCACACATCTACTCATTCACTCATTTACTCATTTACTCAGCCATTCAGTGATTAATGTAAGCAAAAATCATCTATTGTTTCCCGACTTTATTGTTAAACTCCAAAGCGCGTCCATTTAATATGTGTGGGTTCCCATTTCGGTGTCTATAAACTCCAAAAAACAAAATTAAAAACTGTAAAGAAATGAAATGAGGAAAAAAATATATAAAGAATTTCACATGTTAACGTGTATTTTGATTAAATGATTTGTTGACTCGGAGTTCTTGTGAGCTTAGTAAAAAGGTTAAATGTAATTTTCAACGGACAGGAACAAATGCTGGCTTCCAACTGTTATTGATGATGTGTTGATTAGTTTTTGAATTTTATTATTATTTACATATAAATAATCGAAAAAGTAAGTTTATTTGAACTTCACCGCACCGTAACTAACATGTAACATGTGCTTCTAATTTTTGCATTAGTTTTTCATATTCCAAGCAGGCAAGTGGGTCACACAACGCCTATACACATTCTGGTCAATAGAATTTGGTGGCTCATGGAAGTGGTGCTCTGGTGGTGGCGTTGGTAGCCAGTCAATTTTCCTTTCGCTAGACTTTGATGTGATTTGACTTTCGCTATATGTTGTTGCGTTCTCATATTATTAACAAGTAACAATGGTTTCTTATTCGTTCGGATAAAAAATAAAGAAGTAAAATCTCACTTTTCTTGGCATAATTTTTTACATGAAAAGCACAAAATAACATGTTGTATTCTAGCCTTGTGCATGCCTCAATGTGCGACGTATACACAAGCTTATCCACGTCTATAGTCCATAGTATCTGATCTCAACTGAGCCAACATGTCATTTCGCTTTTACAGCAATTGAAATTTAAGCCGCAACACATTTTTCTCAATCCGTGCACACCCCAAAATCTCGGCTGAATTGTTTTCGACTCTTTAAGGTAAAACTGCGCAGGCGTTAATTGTAGGTTGCTGCAATTTATAATTTACATTTAAAAAAATTTTCTGCATAGTAAATACAAGAATCTTGTAGATACTCTTAGGTTGCCGAAAACTAAAATCATTATTTTTTATAACATTTTTTCTTAAATTAAAAATTAAAATTATGAAAAACTAAACTGACAAGTTTGTTACTAACTCTTTTGTTGCTTATAAAGATTTATGTTAAAAACTATTTTTTTTTTTCGTTGTTCTGCTTAACAAATTCTCAAATTACAGATTTCAGATTTCAGATTTCAGATTTCAGCACATTAAAATTATTGGCAGCGAATGAAGCGTGGCTTGCAAAAATTTGAGCAATTCTTCGCCAACGAAGTCTTAGTAAAAACACAAAAAAACTACAACAATTTAACAAAAAAAATACGTAAAAAAGTTAAAACTTTTATAATATGCTTTTATTTTCTACCAAAAATATTGTTTTTTTTTTATTAATATAATAATTTAAATTTACAGTAAAAGTTCTATATAAATATAGTCAGAAGTAGAGTTGGAGACTCCTTATTATTCGATAACGAAACATGCTATATACTTACTTAGGTGGCCATTACAGACGTAAGTCGTCCTTGGCCGCGTCTAGTAGACTCCACCAGTCAGCCCGATTAGTTGCTTTCTGATGCCAGAAAGCTGATAGTACCGAGCGCCCTCAAAACGTTGGTCACCTGATCCTTCCACCGAAGATGCGGACTTCCTCTACCGCGTTTTTCACCTGCGGGTACCGAATTAAATACGTTTCTAGTAGGAGCAGCGTAGCCGCTGAATTTTTATGCGATTAACTATGTCAATGTCGCGGTATAGTTCCCTGTTTTATAAATCTGTGGAGTATAGTAAAACGCTCCGATCCTCTGATAATTACATAAAAACATTCCAAATTCATTTCAGTGAATAATCAAAGCTGTATGGTATATCAGAAACGAAGACTTCTGTAGAGGTTTAATAGCTGACAAAGTAATGAAACCATTTAAAAAATTAGATGGCTACCAAAACTTTAAGTACACACTATTCAAAAAAGAGATAAATTCTGTCAATTAAGAAAGATATACCAAACTCGGGACACTGAGATATGAAACAAGAGATATCACAATATTTAAATCTACATTCTTTACGTGAGAGTAAAGTAATTATGTAAGTGATAAATAGCATAGTCTAGAAAGACTGTGCTGAACTTCTTCTAATGCTACCTAACTAACTATCGCAATAATATGGATATATGTATCCAGCTATAAAGCTGATTGTTTAATATCACTAGAAAGAAATATCCCCACTAAGTAAAACAGTGCTGAAGTTGTTAGCATACAGGAAGTAATGGAATAACTTAAAATGCGTTATCATCTCAACAATATGAATTTATCTGAGGTGTTAGAATATCGTCCTATTTAAAAAAAAGATAAAAGTTGGCTATTTTAATTTGATTTTATGCTGCATGAGAATGTTCCAGTATAATAACAAGAAATGTTTTATGAGATATTCGGCCTATTGAACGGCCGAATATGTTTTGTTCGAATAGTACATCATTTACTCAACACCTTTCAGAGCTCAAGAATCTATAATGTTTTGTTCTATACTACAAATGCTCTTCTCCATAAACTAGATATTACTCGAAGTAAAATAATCGCTTTAATTTTATACCGAAATTACTATAACCCATCGTAGTATCACAATGGTTAATTATTTGAGCTGAAATGGGCTTTAAAGTAAGGGCAACCTTTCCCACATAACGCCTGTCTTATTTTATACTCAATTAGAATTAAGTTAATTGTTATAGTTTTCGTTGATACTTAAGGAGCAAGTTGGCAGTAAATTTTTGTTTTGTGTTCCGTTAACTCGGTCAATGGTTAACTAGCTGAGTACTAACTGACAACTTGTGTTCTCATTCCAGTAGATACAATTAGTATATAATGTTTAAATAGATATGGAATAGGAATTTACAGATTTTGTGCTCCACTTGTATCGAAGCACTGTGACAATGTTAGATCTTTTGTTCTAGCCATTAACACTAATCGAATGCAGATTAAAGTGTCTTCTGTGTAGGATTTCCTAATATAGACATTAAGTAAGATAAAACAGTTCTATACGAAACTATTCATAAAAGTTACATTCAATATTAAAACTGATGAAGTGTTTAATTAAAAAGTTTATATGTGTATGAACTTTTTATGCTCATTTATTTTAAAATAATAAAAACCAAGTATATTATAATCAAATACCTAGTCATTATTTGTCTTTTAATTTAACAACTTGGCTACTTTAAATTGAAAAAATGTTACTTGACTTTATGTTTAATTGGTTCTATTAGAAGCAAAAGCATTTAATTACCCATAAAAACAAAATAAACACTTTGAAAAATTCGTTCAGTAACAAAAAGTTAACGTTTTTATTTTGAATCTTATACCTAACTCCTTAAATAGCTAAATAATTAGTATTCAATTTCGAAACCATTAATGAAAATACTCATATAAAACGCAAACCTCAACCGCAGCCAAATTCCATCTAATGATTTGCCCCAACAGGGCTGTTAATTTGCTTATTAGGCCTCCTAAATGAGTTGTTAATTTTAACTTCAAAACGAATTGCTATAATCACAGAATCTGCAATAGTTTTTGGCAATGGTAACGACGGCAGCGCGGTTCAAAATTGAATGTAATACTGGCGTTAAGCCAAATAACCACAAACTGGCTTCAAATAAAATCCAAAATAAAATCGAAATAAATTCAATTCAATTCTGTAACATTAGCGTTAGCGTTCGCCAAATGTAATCAACTTCTACTCTACTCTGAAACTCCTGAACTCCAAACTTCGAGCTACGAGCTACGAGCTACGAATGCCAAACGTACGATTTGTGTAAATTTAAGTTTTTCTTATTTGAAGCGTTTGATTTTTTGCAATTTGACTTAAATAATCTGAAGTTGGCTTAATCAAGCTGCACACTTTTTGCTTTTGAGGCACACGCGACTACCAATAGTTCAATATATACGAGTAACTTGTATCTGAATTGTAACCATAGCTCAAATTGTATTTGTAATGCTCATTTTTTAATGAGATTTTTTGTTTTATTTTTTATAAACTTTTTTTTTCTTATAGATACGTGCAAATTTAAAATCACACCATGAAGTAAATGATTTTTTTTCTGCATTTTAACTGGCATCAATTCAATGCAATTCAACTTAATTCAATTTTATTCAATTCGGTCGCCAGTCAATTCCAGTGGCCTCTAAATAGCCTCGTACTTATGAATTATTTCATATTTTTCTGCTAAAATCGACTCTGTGGTAATATTACAATTTTATTATTGTTATGGTTTGCGACGAAAAATCTGTATATCTCAGTTTTAATTAGTTTAAAACTGATTTTTTCTGCTACTGAAATACTTACAAAACCAAAAAAAATAAAAAATAAAAAAATAAAAAAACAAAAATCCAAAAAAGTTTTTTGTTATTTTTTTGGAAAAAAAAAAAAATCTTTTGGTATAGATTAATAAAAGTTAATTGGTATTTAATTGTTATATGGAGCATAGCATTAAGCGTGAAATATGTTTTCAATATTTTCAGTTAATACTACAATACATACTTTTAATGTTTCATTCAAACAAAAGAGTTAAGCAACAAACTCGTTTGCTTACAAAATAATTGAAATTTAATTAAAAATTTCATAAATATTTTTTCTTTGTGTTGTTTTGTTTTCAGATACATATTATTTCTTTTAATGGGTTTGGCACTTTTAATAAAAATTACTTTAAATACTCTATAACGACTCAAGTTTACGGATATTTTTGATATTTCAATCAAATTATTACGACACATATATAAACACTATCAAATTGATCGATCAAATTTTAGATTGCATCAAAAGTAAATCCTCGTATTCATTTTTATTAGGAAGTAATTTTGTTTGTAATTTTATTGCAATTTTATTATTTTAATTGAAAGTATTTTGGTTTAATTGAATTAATGAGATTAATTTAACTTTGATACATAAAGTATGAAAAAATATAAAACATAAATAGTATTATACTTTTACGTAAGTATTTATTTTACAATCAGAAGAGGTCACGAAACTCCTCAACAAGGCTAGAGAATAATTAAAGAAATTATATAGCCAATGTTAGCTGAAGATATTGTCTCAGCATTGGTTGGTCTTTAACAGTCTTTTGCCAGAGTTTGACATGACACTGTCTTAGCCAATAAAAAAAGAACAGCTTTAGATATTTTATCACAAACTATTTACTAAAATATACATTTATAAAATATAGTTTTACCTTTAGCACCTTCTACCTTTTACTTCTACTACTCATACACCCTGCTTGAGTATAAGATAAGATAAGATGAGAATAAACTGGGTACTAGCTCCCAACGGAGCAAAGCACTGCGACCAGATTGATCTTTTGTGCTGCAACTGACTGTAACCAAACAGAAGACAATCTGCTTTCCGAATAAAGGCCAGAATGTCGTCCGTTGAGGACCTCCTAATGTCAGAAGAGGATAGCCGCTCTCCTCCCAGCTACCTCCTCCTTGCCCAGATCAAGGCTGGGTAGTCACAGAGAATATGACTGTAGTCCCGTCTGCTTCCAAGCAGATTCGATACTCCATCTTTTCGGACAGACCTATTCTATTAAGGTGATGACGCAGTCCATGGTGACCCGTTAAATATCCCACCAGCAATTTTAAATCTGATGCTTGAGTATATTTTTAATAGTTTTCCAGCATCAAGATCAGTCTTACGAATACACAAAATTGAATGCACGTAACTTTTACATTTAAAAGAAAGTGGAAAGTAGCTCAGTAGCCATTAATAAGTATAACCAAAGGGGATAAATGTAGGAGAGCATTTTACCTCCAAAAATGTTTCTGCAGTAATATGTTATGATGAAAAGAGCCCCTATGGAAAGCTCTCACAAATACATATGGGAAGTATTAACCCTTTAAAGTGTTTCTGTAGCCTCATGTATGTGCAGATAATACTGTGCAGCAATTCAAATCATTTTACATAATTGGGGCGCCCTGCCCTGTTTATTGTCTATGACTATGTCTCCATTAGATAAATTTACATGAAAAATTTATCAAAAGAAAAAACAATTGATTACTTTAAAAATGAAACAAATGCATTGGTTGTTAAATTTAAAATTCCATACCAGTCTAGCAAACAAGGTTTATCTCTACAAAATAATAATAATAATAAAGTTAGTATTGTAGTATGCGATTATCGCCCGCTCTAGAGATTCTAATATTAAAATTATCAACTCCATCATTAAACAGTTTTTGGTTATCTCTTCGATCTATATTAATTTTCGAAATATATGTATATTGATATAATATTCTTCAAATTGATTCAAATCATACATTATTTAAAAATACTTTCTATATATGTACAGTCATCTGTTTCAAAGATACAAAAGTTCATGCTTTATATCCTGTACTGTGATCCATAGGCGACAGCTTCTAAGATCGTGAAACATGAAATGTAATACACTAATTGCAAAATATTAGTATAAGTTGAAACTGCATGTCATTTATAATGTCACGAACATCTTTGAAGTCTAACATTAGGTTTCAATTATTTATTTCTTGTAGGCATCACAAATTCTTAGCAAACTTTGATGCCAAATGCCAAAGCCTGGTGCATGGAGTAGCGTTTTATAACATGTTTTCACGTGTTTTTTACATGACATGTTGTGTAATTGAACCTCTGCAAATAGCAAACATTTTTGCATATATTAATTTGTAATGAATATTGAACAAGTTAAGTGACTTCAGTCATTTTTCAATTTCAAACAACTTTGGAGCGACCTTCGACGTGACAGTGACGCCAAGATGACTTACAAAATTCGTTAAAAGAGACCAATGTGCATTTTAATTATTTATATCTATATTCCCAATCTTGGCAAATGTTCAATTTTGATCTAAGATTCGTTAAAATTCCAGAAATAAAATGCTTTACTAGGCTTTGAACTAAATATTTTAATTTCAAAAAAAAACTTAAAACTTACTTAATCATATAATCCCAGCATTATTTTTTTTATTTTAATTAATGGCTGTAGTTTAATGAAATTATATTAAAGCAGCTCTTTTTATACTTATTCATTTGCTCAGGTACATAAAAATTTTTTACAAACTACATATAATTAAATTCTTGTATTGAAATGTTTAAAACGATCAATCACAATCGGCACTTTTACCGTAACGAACCTGTTGTCACTTGACTTACATACACTTCCGATATCTTCATAATTATTGAGATCCGAAACCGACAGAAAAACCAGAAACCAGCTATGGTAAGTTGGCTTGCTTGAGGCTTGAGTAAGAGATTTAATGCGAAAGAAGTATTAAATTATGACCTGTCGTAACTGCTTCGAGAGCACCTTACAGATTGAAATGTGTACTTTTTTATAATATATATAAATGGAATAACGAATTGTTATTTATGTTACTCAAAGCAGAGCTCAATAAATTAAAAAATAAATCTTTTATTTCTAATTGCGAAACAATAACTGCCAAGTCTTTAAACTGTTTACTAGTGAGTTTTTTACTTTAAACTGTTAACTTCTGTAAGTGCACCCAAAGCTCTGTGGTTTATCGAGTTGAAATCTTTTACAACTTCACTTCATTTTGTATCTATTTTTTCAACATATTACATTCACAATCACAATCAAGTTTATAACGATTTTAATTATTTCATTAAATAGCTGTTCAATTGACTTTTATCAAAGTCACACCAAACATGAGTAATTCCCTGTAGACACTATCAATTTAAAACTTCAATTAAGAGGAGGTAAGTGCAACAAAAATAAGTCGGGCTGTTGTGGCCAACTACTTAGTATGACATGTACAAATTTCCAGTTTGAAAAGCAGGAAAAACTTGGTGTTAGAAATATTACAGCAATGCGTCTGTCTGTTGGCCATGTGCCAGTGCATTCCGCAAACAGACAAACTAGCGCGGCTAATACCAATGTAAGTCCAGCTTAGATAGGCGCTTGATAAAGTTGATCTAACGTATCAAATATCGCATTTAGCACTATTTAAATGAAAAATTTATCTAAAAATATACTTGCATTTGTACTCACATAACTATAAGCATAGACAGCAAGTAAGTTTTTCTATTTCTATTTCTTTTTTTTTTGTTTTTGTTTTTATTTTTATTTTCATCTTTATGTGCATTACACAAACACTTTTTATTTTATTATAATAATTTCAACTTGAACACGAGTTTTCAGGAATTTTTAGTGCTCAGCTGGTTGTAGCGGCATTGTCATGAATGTCATTTTCTGCACTCCAAAGAAAAGTTACTGAATGCAGTAGCGTTACTAATATTAAGTCGTCAAAATATTATTAAAACTTGATCCAAACTGCATTACAGCTAAATAAAAGCATATCTAAGATGTTAAAAATTGCAAAAATAAATTCTTTTATATAAAAGAAAATGTCAATTGCAGTTGAATAGAAATAGCAAATTCTGATAAATTATTAAAAGAACATAACACTCTAATGCTATTCATGCGAATCTATGTCGTTTACCCATTCCTCCAATAGATTTCTTTTCATAAAATATCGTTTTTTAAAAATTATAAATGAACTGACCTATTTTTGATATCTTGAATCACAGTGAATCAAATTCTGAGGAAAGTATTCTGCATGGAACGAAATAGGTACCAGTGGGAGGGGGTAGGTCTGTTCTAAATCTGATTTCATCCAATTTTCCTACCGTTTATAGCGTTTTAAAAGTTTTACGTAGTTCCTAATGAATGGCAACCTTGTGATCACTCCTAATGCAAAGCTGCACCTAGGCTATTTTACTGGTGGGCCAGGCTTGACATGCACTCTCTTTCACTTAGTGTCATTATGGTATATCCACTTTACAGCACCTGTGATTTTTCAATGAAAAAGTACTTTATTTTTTCAACATTCAAATTATATCAGATTTTAGTTACAAAGATTTACTTCCAATACTTTACAAACTCACGAATTAAAACACTTGAAAACAAGTAATTTTTATAATATATAAATTGCAAAATAAATATGTATTATTTCGTTTATATATTTATTTACTTATTTACTCATATTTTTTGATTATATTATGTTGATTATGGTATTAAGTTGAAACTATTTGATCCAATGCACTTAAGCACTTTTACTCTTTCTTAACTCGAGGTCCTTTCGAAGTCCCTCCTTACGTCTTGTCTCTGATTATTGTTTATCACTTC
>NC_051847.1:16552842-16558078 GCF_002237135.1 Teleopsis dalmanni | reverse complement strand
AAAATTTTTACACTTCTAAATGGCTCTTAAATGGAAGTACAAAAATTTTTGCAGAATGATCATAAAGATCATAAAGAGTTTATAAAAAGTAATAGATGCTTATACAAATTTAATAATGCATAATATTTTCGAAAAATCCGTTTGTGGTGGGAATCGCGACGAGTATGTATAGACTTCTGACAATTATGTCCAAGATATACTTCTAGATATAATTAAATACTATCACCTCAAAGATATTTTCAAGGCTAATGTATTCGATTAATTTTTTTAAATCAATAAAATTTTCCTTTAAGGTCATTTAAGTGAATAAGCAACCGTGGAAATTATAAATTATTTACTTTAAACATAAGTAATTGTTATAAATTAAACACTTCTATAATAATAAAGCGTTTCCATAATAAAGTGTTCGGCCAACTCCTATAATATGCTATACAACAACAACTTACTATACTTGCTAGTACACTAGCAAGTACGGATATTAATATATTATTGCAATATTCGTAAAATCAGTATTTCTCTAGTAGTCAAGCACACATTTAGTCTGAAAAATATTTTATTTAATCAACAAAGTTACTAAGTAATTCCTTTGAAACGAATTTATATGAAAATATTGATACATCTTTTTAATTAAATTAATGTTCTTTTACGTTGAAAAGGATTCGAAGCACATAACCAGTTTGTTTGAAAGCGAGATCATTATTTAAAGTCAAGAGTTTCAATCAAGTTTTGTTAAAATCATCGCATCCTTTTTTTTTCTTCTGAAATGTTACTCTTCCACTTGTTCGATTTATTTTAATTACTTACAAGCCAACAGCTAAAAATGCTCATCCTGCGCTTCCATTTCGAATGAATTTTTTATTTTAATGGTTAATTTATAAGACACGTGAATAGAATTAAAATTCAAGCAACATATCCGCAAATAAATCCTTTAGAGATACTTTTTGAAGAAGCATAAAAAATGGAGATTCTGCGAGGCAAGAAAAAGATACGTCGTAACAAATTTTATTTGTAGTTAAGTTAAAGTTTTTAAGACTTAAAGTGAGTTTTAAGGAATCAAGTTGTGTAACAAGTAACTAAAAAGTTAAATGGAAATGTGTTATATACGAGCATATCTGTAGCTAAGTAGAGATAAGAATGGACAACTTGTTTTTTTTCCTTTTACGACTTTTGCACAAATCATTCACAATTTGCTTAACAAAAAAGTTGCGTTAAGAACGGTTCGTTTAAGGGGCTTAAAACTTTTTCTTATCTCTAAGGTAATGTGTAGCATTAAATAAGATTATTGAATTAAAGTAAAAATACAGATAAAAATATGTTAATTTTTAATACGGGAAATATTTTTATTCTCTATGACTCGTACCTATGTCGAAAAAATAAAAAATTTAGGTATACTTATATGGAAATTGTAAAAATTTATACATGATACTAGATGTTTTTGCCCAGTCAAATCTAAGTAAAAGAATTTATAAGAAAAACTCTTAATTAATTAATAAAAAGTGATATCATCATATTAACAGTATTTGTGAAAATAAGTTTCCTTGTAAATAGTAAAATTCCGACGTAAATATTTGGATGTCGTTAATAAATGACGCCGTATGTAGGATCAGACTTATCAAAACCGATCAAAATATATATCTGTGACACTCTCGGGTAACAAATAAGTGCGTTACTACTTTAAAATTTATTTCAAAGTTGCAAGCACTTGTACTCCATAAAACTTTACATGGACGAATAAATTAATAATTTACTCCTTAAAACCATTGACCATTAGTGTTTGGTAATGCTTGAAAAACCTAAAAAATTATATAAATGAAATATAAAAATGTTATTGTTACAACGTATTATTATTTAAAAATCTTATCTACATATTAACTTTAAGACAGAAAGGTGTAAAAGCTAGAAAATAAAGAATACAATTATAATGATAGTTACAAGCACAAAACGTTTCCGATAAAACTGATCATAATATCCCGAGGATGGCATTCAAAAAATTCCAAACACTTATTCATTTAAAATGTAAGAGATAACGGGATCATTGTTGAACAGTTTCGGCTAACAATTTTCATGGATTAGTCCAAAATTTGATTACAGTGCCGATGCAGGCATATATTCAGAGGAACTAAACATCTAAAAGTCACAGTTTAATTCACCCTGTTCCAGATGGAAGTGTTTACAATTGGGCAGGATATTAATAGCGGAGTACTTACGCAAAATATTGTCACCATTCTAGGCACAGTTAGCTGACTATGAGCCTTGGTTTTTTCGTTGTTTTAAACTCAAGAAAGCCATTACGTAGTAGAACAAGGCGATATATGCCTAACCTCCTTGATACAATGGCAGAATGTGTCTCTTATCTTTGTGCTGTAACAACGCAATCTTGAGCGAAATGAAATTAAATCAACGAATTCTAATACAAATAAGGTTTATTTTACGAAAAGCTCTCACAGAAACTCTCTTTGTATCCTAAAAGCAGATGAAAGGGGTATTAAAATCCAAAACCATCAGATGAACGTGTCTTTAGCAAACATGCTTAAGATTAGAAAAGAAAGAAGAAGATCGTAGACAGAAAAGATGAAATATATCTAAGCGGACGATGAGAGTATTACTTAAGTCAGGTAGTGAAAATAGAAATCTTCCATAATAGGTATATATTGTTACAGCTATAGCCATTCAAACGAAATGAAAACTATTTATTATATTCTGTTTGTATGTGCTACTCTTAAACTGCAAAGATAAACACTACATCCAAAAAATACCTTTCTCTCGGTTATTCAATAATCTGAGATTGACATGCTAACACTTACAAATTTCAGACTTGCTTAAGCGTCAAAACTTAAATCCGTGCTGTCTATATAAACAGTCAATTAGTTAGACAATTAGTTGGTAACGAATCACCTAGAGAAAAGGATGAAATAGGAGTTGGAGGAGAAAGAAATGGGAGTTTATAATACAAATTCAATATCATTAATGGTTTGCAATCTACCAATAACTTCTGTGTATAGTTCAGTAATGTAGGTACAATATATCTATAAC
Organism: Teleopsis dalmanni; assembly: GCF_002237135.1. Classification (NCBI taxonomy): domain Eukaryota; kingdom Metazoa; phylum Arthropoda; class Insecta; order Diptera; family Diopsidae; genus Teleopsis; species Teleopsis dalmanni. The sequence continues at coordinate 16,555,045 of NC_051847.1, read as the reverse complement.
GATTGCTCTCAGAATTAAATGTTTGAACGATATATTTTTCAATTTTTTTTTATTTTTATGTATTGATTTGTTTTTTTTTTCCTTGTTTGTGTCGATTAAAGTTGAAAATTGTACTCGAATTATAACCTTTTTGTACCTTTTCAGACATTGATCTAGTTCTGCAAATCCAAAATCTACATGGTAAATTCCTGTATTGGTAACTAGTTTGTGTCTTGCGGCGACAGATGACATTAACCTATGCATAATAATTTTAATGCAAAACCCAAAACATAAAAAAATAGTGCAAAAATGACTAATATTCAGAACGGAAAAAATTTAGTATTTATGCGGCTTGAGGCCAAAAATCGATTTCAATGCAGCACATGAAATATTAAAGATTTTGTAAAATAAATATTTATTATTTAAAAATTGAATGTAAAAAGCGGTGTGCCAAACTGGTGGCAAAATGTGGAACGAAACGCCAACTTATATTCAAAATTGTGTTTCTTGCATAAATTTCAAACAGAATAATTGATAAAATTTCTATGATCGGTCATAAAGAATTTTAAGTACTCCTCGAAGCTAGAATGGGAAAATACAATACTCCTCAACCTTAGGTTAACTGTTGGAAATGAAAATGCATAGAATAGTAAAAATATGTATTTCAATTATACTATATCAATTTATTAAAAAAAAAAAAAGAACAAACTAACATTGAAAACTTGATAGACTTGATATACTTGATATTTTGTTAACATAGCGAGGTCTAAAAGAATTGGAGTTTAACGCTCTACTTAAGAAAATCAATACTTGCAAAAGGAATTGTAAAGTATCGCCACGTTATTTTTATAATACTGTTATTGCTAACTCAGCTATCTGACATTCCTTTTGATTATCAGCATACTAGAATTCTTAGCCCTTTATTTAATTTTAGCTATAGGACACAGCTATAGGACACATAATATCTCTGCCTCCACCTCGATGAGATACAATCTGTTCATTTAATTTTCCTTCTTTTCTTATAATGCGGTTTTCGTAATCCTGTTTATTGAGTTTGTATCTACTCACCATTAGCCGTTCTGCTACCACATTCCTCACAAGAACCCCTAAGATAGAATGGTATAGACTACATTACATCCATCCCATCGTATTTAGATAATTTAGTAGGTCTTTGGTTTTTATCAATGAACAGTCTGATAAAATGTCAAAGAAGTATCTTCCTAAAAACCTATTTCTTTTAGACACTAAAGCCGGGCGTCACACTTTCACAGGAAAAGTGCTTAATAGTTTCTTTTTCCTGCGGGTTTCTACAACTTCTGTAGCGAAGATTTCATGGAATGAACAGTTTCTCCGCGTGGATTCCTATACACCAATATCCAGAAAGAACTGTAATAAGCCTTGTAGTGTTCACGCAATCTCTTTTGATGTGTTCCCAGGATCTAATTTTATGATAGGTGGGCCATGTTAGTCTGAAAGTTGCACATGACTTAGGTGTCTTTCATCTGTTATTGACAAGCTGAAGAAAGTAAAGGTAGATATTTTTCTTAATACCGCCATGGACGCAACCATGGAAGCACCAGAGTGGGCTAAACTGATGTTTATTCACCCTTTTTGGATGACTACACAACGATTTTTTATAAAGACACTATACTATCCTCGAATTATGTTTAGTGATTTCAGATATGATATTCTTGTAAATATATTGGATCTTTTAAATATTTCTATTTATTTAAATTATTAATTCTTCTATGCTCATTCCCAAACGATAGAGATAAAATTAACTTTCTATTTATTAGAGTATTTTAGAAGAAAAAAATATTTTACAATGGCGAACTACTTAAATAAATTTTTTTATATTTATATTAACATATTTATTAATATTTTTGTTAATGTTTTTGTCCCCAATGTTGCTTCCATATTCTATTTCTTTTTCTCAGTGATTAGTATCTATAATAGGGCATTCTTCTTTAGCAGAACAGAACATAGGTTGTTGGTAGTATATCTGACGGGTCATTATGTCCTGCATTATCATTTTAAAAAGATAGGTCTGTATTTTGAAAAAGAATTAACTTAGTTACTTATAGGAATTAACAGGAAATACCCTCTACATGCATGGTTATTGTCAATGTATGAATATACAAGTCAAATATATGGGAGGTATTAAAAAACTATTTTACCACATATATATCGATAATTTTTGATAATATAAAAGTACTTTGCTACA